>NW_027077927.1:0-300000 GCF_963930625.1 Muntiacus reevesi
AAATCCCCTAAGCTGTTGTTTTGTTTGGGGGTATGGGGTATTTAAGATGAGGGATCTCCCCTCGGGGTCAGGCATTCTTTTCCTCTCTGTAATGATAAATCCAAGGTATTTTACTTGGGTTAAGCTAATCTGAGCCTACTTGGGGGATACTCGATAACCCTTTTCATACAGGAAAGTTAGCGTTTTAAATAGTGTCCATTTGAGAGCTGCTAAAATCTGGCCTAGCTATGAGCAAGTCATCCACATACTGTATTAGACTACTGTTTGTTAAAGTTAATTCCCTTAGTTCTCTCCCCGAGGAAGTCCCGAAGATATGAGGGCTGTCCCTAAACCCTTGGGGTAGTCGAGTCCAGTCGAGAGTTGTATGGTCTCTCTTGTTTCCAAGTCCCGCCACTCAAAAGCAAAGAGTTTTTGGGATTCAGGATGGAGAGGAATGCAAAAGAAAGCAGCTTGAAGGTCCAAGACTGAGAAGTACTTGGCATTTCCTGGGACTTGGGATAGGAGGGTATATGGGTTTGGGACTATGGGGTGGATGGGAACCACAGCTTCATTAACAGCTCTTAGATCCTGGACGAATCGGTAAGATCCATCTGGTTTTTGAACGGGCAAGATTGGGGTGTTGCAGGGGGACTCACAGCTGATTCGAGTTCCAGTATCTCGGTATTTGTTAACTAATGGTCTAAGACACTCAAGAGCTTCTGGTTTTAAGGGATATTGTCTTTTCCAGGGCTAGGGAGCATTTGGTCTCAGAGAAATCTTTACTGGTGGAACATTTATGGCTAAACCGGGCCTGGAGACATCCCACACCTGGGGATTGACCTCAACTAGACAAGGGACAGACTCCTCCTTTTCTACCTCTGACTGTAAATATTCAGACATAGGCAAAGAAAATTATCGACTTCTACCTTTGTGTCCCCAAGTCACTCTGGTTTGGAGGCGAAAGTATTATTCTCACCATGGAAAATTTGGAAGCTGCAAACATGAAAAATTTAAAGAGTCACACAGAGGCTAGTCACTCTAAGCTAACCCCTAAGACATTTATTGACTGATTTCTAGCTTCTCTTCTTTAACCTTTTTTATCTACAGTAATCCTGTGTGTTCCTTTTAGTTAGGGATTCATTTTTAGACTATCCTGACTCTTCCACTACATTCCAGTTTTGGGTCTGATACACTTACAGATGTGCCAAGTGATTCCTGAACACTATAGAACATATTTTATGTTTAAAATACTTCCATGCTTATGTAGTGAGTCAATGATTTTAAGTTTATTTGTTACACATTTCAATGTAAAAGTCAATGTGTGAACTAACATATTCACGACTTGGAAAAGTTGGCTTTTTTTTTGTTGTGTGTTTGAACTCCTCACCGCCCAAAGGTCATGGAGAGTACTATTGTTTTTCTAAAATGGTTATAGTGTTTTTTTTGTTTTGTTTTGTTTTGTTTTTTTCTTTTTTTGTAATTGAGTTACGGTGTGAGTTGCAAAGTTTGTGTTTCTGTTCATTTCATTCCATCTATTTGGGTTTCTTTCTCTCTCCTGAGTCAGACAGTAATTTCCCATTGGTTGTCTAATTACCAAGGTTGGTGTCCATGCATCCGTGCTGGTCTCTCCATACATGTCCGGGTGTCCTGTGAAACATTAAGCTTAATTTATTTGGAAATGACCTAGCTGTTCAATACAGTGTCATCACTCAGTTGAGCAGAGGGAGAAAAATTCAAGTGACAAAACGCCAGAGAAGCTAGTGTCAGAGCCCCCGGCGTGGCATGTGTGCAGGGGGTTGGGGGGAGGGGCGGGGCGCGGAGCGCGGAGATCTCAGGTGTCCTCCCACCCTGGGCCTCTCCAGGCCCGCAGCTGCTCGGTGGCCTAACCCCGCCCCCATCGCTTTGGCTGCTCAGGGCCGGGTGGTCTCTGCAGCTGCCGGGCATCCTGCCCGAGGCGCCCCCTGCCCACACGCTGTCTTCCAGTCTCTCTCTGAACCCTCGAATCTTTCTGCCTCTGTCTCACCTGGCGTGGGTGCGTGCGAGTCCCTGTCCGTGTGCCTGGCTGTCGCTCCTCTGCTCTCCCAGGAAGGTCCTGTGCTTGGCCCGCGGCGTGGGGGCAGGGCGGGCCTCGGTAGGGCGAAAAGGCGGGGCTGAGGCGCTCCAGGGGGTTTGCGCAGCCAGCAGGATGGCCGCCTGGGGCCCCGGCTGGGCTGCCCCTAAGCCCGCAGGAGGCTCCGGGGACCGCGGTCCCGGGCCAAAGCCACCCACGTCCGGAGCCTCGGGACCCTGAGCGGCGACCGGCTGGTGGGGGGCGGGGGGTGGGGGGCGGTGCGTCGCGCCGCCGACCGGGGGCGGGGCCGAAGAGGCCCAGGGAGGGAGGGCACCGAGACGTCCTCCCCGCTCAAGCCACCCCCCTCCCCAAACCCCTCCAGAGCTCCCGCAGCCTCGCCAGGCCGCTCGGGGTCCGGGAAGCGCCCCGGGCCGGGCCAGGCGGGTGGTGGCCGGGGGTGGCGTCGGCTGGTCTCCCAGCTGCAGGGCCTGTCCCGGTTTTCCCCATCACTTTCAGCAGTGACAGTCACCCCACATTGTGAGTCGTCTAGATTTCTCACTGACACCCCTGTTAGGGAGTGGCTTTTTAGAGAGATAGGGAAGGTCACTCGGGGGATGTTAGTCATGAGAGAAAATAAGGGCTCAGGTGGGATTGCAGATGTCATCCAGGGGGTAAATAGAGACAGTTGTTGCTGGTACCAAGACATGAAGTTTTTTTTCCCCCTTTTCCCAAAAGGCCATATTACGACCACATGGGGGCGCTGAGTAACAGCCCATAGTTCGGCTGGAAGGGTTGGCCTTTGATATTGATACCCTGGGATGGGTTGGAGAGATCCCCAACCTTTGTCATTAATGCAGATGCAGCCCGGGCTGGTTAGGTTGAGTTGAGAAGCAGTGTGGTTTGCAAGTGAACATGCCTCGTTTAGGGAGAGATCACTAGCCATACAGGGAGATATGATTAGAAAGAGGAAGAACATCATATGATGCATTTTACTTATCTGAGGCAGGATTGATGGGGTTCTGCTTGAACAAGAGCCTGAGATCTTCAACAGGTTCACAGGAATAGCTGTCCTCTGGCTTTGGAGTCTCAGTTTCTGTCTCCCCCTCCTGTAGGCCATAGGGTTTTATTCTAGAATTGTGGACCCAGGCAGATAGACCCTTCACTTTTACAGCAGTTGAAGTCACTAGAACAACCTGATATGGCCCTGTCCATTTCTCGGACAGCTGGTTTGGACTCCCTTTTTCTTGCCAGGTCTTTACTGATACTTGATCCCCTGGCTTTACCTGGGGATTTTTCAAGTCTTCCTGTGGTTTGTTCTCCATACCGTTGGAGTTCTTGCTGAAACCTTCCCAGGTCAATTACATGTTTTAAGAGTGTATTGGCATCCTCGTCAAAAAACAAATCAGAAGTTAAGAATGGACGTCCATGCATCATTTCATAAGGACTTAACAATAGTGGCCGTTTGGGGGATGTCCGTAGCCTCATGAGGGCTATGGGCAGCATATGTGTCCACTTATTATGTCTTTCTTGACATAGCTTAGCCAGAGCCCTTTTAAGAGTCTGGTTGGCTCTCTCTACCTTTCCTGAAGCTTGAGGCCTCCAGGAGGAGCGGAGCCGGTATTTTATGCCTAAGCATGCGGCTAGGTTCTGGGGTATCGTGGCTGTAAGTGAGGGCCCGTTGTCACTCTGAAGTGACCGAGGCAGCCCAAACCTAGGCACTATCTCCTTCAGCAGAGCTTTACAGACTTCTGTAGCTCTCTCTGTCTCAGTAGGGAACGCTTCGATCCATCCTGTGAATGTGTCAATAAAGACTAGCAAGTAAGAAAACCCTTGGGTCTTGGGCATGGCTGTAAATTCTACTTGCCAGTCCGCTCCTGGGTATGATCCCCGATGTTGGACAGGTGTAATTAGAGGAGGTCTGGTTGTTGGGTTATTTTTTAGACAGGTGTCACAATTTTGTGTGACCTGTTTAACAACCTTAGCTAACTGGGGATGGGAGAGAATAGGCTTAAGCAAGATTTCTAGATTATCTTTTCCAAAATGGGCGCTCTTATGTAAGGAGTTAGTAATGTTTTAACCCTGAGAATCAGGGAGTATTATTTGGGACTGATCAGGCTGAAACCACCCATGTGAGCCAATCTCCCAGCCCCGCTCAGCATATCGGGAATGTCCCCCTGGGGTAAAATCTGGAGTCAGGGTTTCCTTGGGGAAAAGGGGGCAGATAGCAGTGGCAGAGGTAGCTTCCCCGGCAGCTCGTCCTGCCTCTTGATCAGCTTTCCTATTTCCCTGAGCCTCTTTTTCTTGCCCCTTTTGGTGACTCTTGCAGTGGATGACAGCTAATATTGCAGGAAGTTTGACTGCCTCCAGGAGCCTGAGAATGAGCTCTTTGTGTTTAATAGCAGAGCTTCGGGCACTGAGCATCCCTCTTTCTTTCCAAATTGCTGCACGGGCATGCAGAATGAGGAAAGCATACTTAGAGTCCATACACACATTAATCCTCTTTCCTTCTCCTAACTCCAAAGCTCTTGTCAGGGCAAAAAGTTCAGCTTTCTGGGCTGAGGTGTCTGGGGGAAGAGACCCACTTTCCTGAGTTTCTTCCAGGCTCGCTACAGCATATCCTGCTTTCCTCTCTCACTTTTCTACAAAACTGCTGCCATCTGTGTGCCAGTTTTCCTCTGGGTCAGATAAAGGTGTCTCTGATAGGTCCCGGCGAGAAGAGTATAACTCGTCTGTGATTTGTATGCATTGGTGATCCAGAGGGGAGGTAGGGGAATCTGGCAATAAGGTTGCTGGATTTAGTCTGGCAGACCCTCAACTTTATTTCTGGAGTGTCAAGGAGGAGGGCTTGGTATTGGGTGATCCTTCCCCCTGTCATCCACCTGTCCCCTTTCGTTTCCAAGACTGCTTGCACCCGGTGAGGCATATACACTGTGGTGGGCTGACCCAGGGTCAGCTTAGATGCCTCCTTAACCATAAGAGCGGTGGCTGCTACTGCCCGGAGGCAAGTGGGCCACCCTCTGGCCACCTCATCTAGTTATTTTGAGAGATAAGCCACAGGTTGTCATACGGGCCCCATCATCTGCCCTAACACCCCAAGAGCAGTTCCTGTCCTTTCAGAAACATAGAGTCTAAAAGGCTTCTCCAGCTTTGGGAGGCCTAAAGCTGGGGCTGTAGTGATGGACTCTTTTAGGGCATTAAAGGCCACCTTGCAGGTCTCATGCCAGTCGAGTGGCTCTTCCTCTTTCCCCCTTAAATTTTCATATAGGGTTCTGGCCAGATTGCCATAATTAGGAATCCAGATCCTGCAAAACCCGGTCCTTCCTAAAAATCCCCTAAGCTGTTGTTTTGTTTGGGGGTACGGGGTATTTAAGATGAGGGATCTCCCCTCGGGGTCAGGCATTCTTTTCCTCTCCGTAATGATAAATCCAAGGTATTTTACTTGGGTTAAGCTAATCTGAGCCTACTTGGGGGATACTCGATAACCCTTTTCATACAGGAAAGTTAGCGTTTTAAATAGTGTCCATTTGAGAGCTGGTAAAATCTGGCCTAGCTATGAGCAAGTCATCCACATACTGTATTAGACTACTGTTTGTTAAAGTTAATTCCCTTAGTTCTCTCCCCGAGGAAGTCCCGAAGATATGAGGGCTGTCCCTAAACCCTTGGGGTAGTCGAGTCCAGTCGAGAGTTGTATGGTCTCTCTTGTTTCCAAGTCCCGCAACTCAAAAGCAAAGAGTTTTTGGGATTCAGGATGGAGAGGAATGCAAAAGAAAGCAGCTTGAAGGTCCAAGACTGAGAAGTACTTGGCATTTCCTGGGACTTGGGATAGGAGGGTATATGGGTTTGGGACTATGGGGTGGATGGGAACCACAGCTTCATTAACAGCGCTTAGATCCTAGACGAATCGGTAAGATCCATCTGGTTTTTGAACGGGCAAGATTGGGGTGTTGCAGGGGGACTCACAGCTGATTCGAGTTCCAGTATCTCGGTATTTGTTAACTAATGGTCTAAGACCCTCAAGAGCTTCTGGTTTTAAGGGATATTGTCTTTTCCAGGGCTAGGGAGCATTTGGTCTCAGAGAAATTTTACTTGTGGAAGATTTATGGCTAAACCAGGGCTGGAGACATCCCACACCTGGGGATTGACGTCATCTAGAGAAGGGACAGACTCCTCCTTTTCTACCTCTGACTGTAAATATTCAGACATAGGCAAAGAAAATTATCGACTTCTACCTTGGTGTCCCCAAGTCATTCTGGTTTGGAGGCGAAAGTATTATTCTCACCATGGAAAATTTGGAAGCTGCAAACATGAAAAATTTAAAGAGTCACGCAGAGGCTAGTCACTCTAAGCTAACCCCTAAGGCATTTATTGACTGATTTCTAGCTTCTCTTCTTTAACCTTTTTTATCTACAGTAATCCTGTGTGTTCCTTTTAGTTAGGGATTCATTTTTAGACTATCCTGACTCTTCCACTACGTTCCAGTTTTGGGTCTGATACACTTACAGATGTGCCAAGTGCTTCCTGAACACTATAGAACATATTTTATGTTTAAAATACTTCCATGCTTAAGTAGTGAGTGAATGATTTTAAGTTTATTTGTTACACATTTCAATGTAAAAGTCAATGTGTGAACTAACATATTCACGACTTGGAAAAGTTGGCTTTTTTTTGCTGTGTGTTTGAACTCCTCACCCGACCAAAGGTCAGGGAGAGGTCTATTCTTTTTCTAAAATGGTTATAGTGTTGTTTATTTTCTGGTAATTGAATTAGATTGTGAGTTGCAAAGCTTGTGTTTCTGTTCATTTCATTCCATCTGTTCGGGTTTCTTTCTCTCTCCTGAGTCAGACAGTAATTTCCCATTGGTTGTCCACTTACCAAGGTTGGTGTCCATGCATCCGTGCTGGTCTCTCCATACATGTCCGGGTGTCCTGTGAAACACTAAGCTTAATTTATTTGGAAATGACCTAGCTGTTCAATACACTGTCATGACTCAGTTGCGCAGAATGAGAGAAATTCAAGTGACAAAATTTCAGAGAAGCTAGTGTCAGAGCGCCCCGGTGTGGCATGCGTGCAGGAGGTTGGGGGGAGGGGGGCGGGTCGCGGAGCGCGATGATCTCAGGTGTCCTCCCACCCTGGGCCTCTCCAGGCCCGCAGATGCTCGGTGGCCTAACCCGCCCCCATCGCTTTGGCTGCTCAGGGCCGGTTGGTCTCTGCAGCTGCCCGGCATCCTGCCCGAGGCGCCCCCTGCCCACACACTGTCTTCCAGTCTCTCTCTGAACCCTCGACTCTTTCTGCCTCTGTCTCACCTGGCGTGGGTGCGTGCGAGTGCCTGTCCGTGTGCCTGGCTGTCGCTCGTCTGCTCTCCCAGGAAGGTCCTGTGCTGGGCCAGAGGCGTGGGGGCAGGGCGGGCCTCGGTTGGGCGAAAAGGCGGGGCTGAGGCCCTCCAGGGGGTTTGCGCAGCCGGCAGGACGGGAGCCTGGGTCCCGGCTGGGCTTCCCCTAAGCCCCAGGAGGCTCCGGGGACCGCGGACCCGGGCCGAAGACCCGCTCGTCCGGAGCCACCTGACCCTGAGCGGCGAACGGGATGGTGGGTGACAGGGGGTGAGGGGGCACCGAGATGTCCTCGCTGCTCTACCCACCCCCTCTACCCCCACCCCAGGTTCCGCAGGCACGCCAGGCCCCGGCCTGCCGGGCCAGACGGGAGCTGGCCGTGGCTGGCGGTGTGCGGGGCCGTGGCGCCCTCCGCTGGCCCCCGAGCTGCAGACCCTGCAAACGCAGAAGACCCTGCTTTCAGTCTTGGGTCGGGAAGATTCCCTGGAGAAGGGATAGCCTACCCACTCCAGTATTCTGGCCTAGGATATTCCACGGACTCTATAGTCCTTGGGGACGCAAAGAGTCAGGCACGAACTGAGCCACTTTCACCTGCACATGCGGATATTACTTAGAAAAAGAAATGTGGTAACAGTTCTAGTACCTCTGTCAAGCTCATGAGTGAGTACTATAAATATACAGAATCAGCTTTGTCCTGCATAGTTATTACCATCCTGTATTTGCTTTGAGAGGAGTTGAGCTACTCTTGTGAAAGAGGAATGATTCTTTACCAACTGAGCCACAAGGAAAGCCCACTACTACTGGAGTGGGTAGCCTATCCCTTCTCCAGCGGATCTTCCTGACCCAGGAACTGAACCAGGGTCTCCTGCATGAGTAATATTGGGTAAAAATCGGTGAGGGAGCATAACTATGGACATTGATTGGTAAACTCAGTTTTCCTTGTCCAGATGGCTAGCGGAGGAGAAATAATCGTTGGCATGCATTTATAAAATTCTTCTGATACTATATATAAAATTTACTAGTTCTCTGCAGAAGTCTTTAATGAAGCACAGATATTGTCATTAGATTGCTTTACTCATGTCCGTCTTATCCACATTTATTTTTAAAAGTCACATAGTGTGGCATCAAATAATTGAAGACACGACAAAAGGTTTCTTTGGTCTCCATTCTAAACTGGATCGTGAGAAAGCAGTGGATCAGCATAATGCAGGAGCTCAAGATATGTTTGGCAAAAACTTGACTAGTCTGTTTAATGATATGGAAAAATGAGTTAAGGGTGGCAGCAGGAAACAGAAGGCCACGCTAGAAGTACACAAGACCTTGTTTGGTAAGTCCAAACATGACTTTTTCTTTCAATTGAAGGATAGTTGCTTTACAGAATTTTGTTGCCAAACATCAGCATGAATGAGCCACAGGTATACATATGTTTCCTCCCTCCTGAACCTCTCTCCCATATCCCTCCCCACTCCACCCCTAGCTTGTTGCAGAGCCCCTCTTTGAGTCCCCTGAGTCATACAGCAAATTTCATTGGCATCTGTTTTTACGTATGGTAATATATTTTCATGTTACTCTGCATTCATCTCACCCTCTCCTTGCTCCCCCCTGCCCATGTCCATAAGTCTGTTCTCTACATCTGTGACTCCGTGGCTACCCTGCAAATAATTTCATCAGTACCACCTTTAGTTCAAGCATTTTTTTTCCCCCCAAGCATTTCTTATTTCTTATTCCAGTCTTACTGTCTTTAGTGTGAGACTGATTTCGAAACTGATATGAAAGTATTATTCTCACCATGGAAAATTCGGAAGATGCAAACATGAAAAATTTAAAAATTCACTAGCAGAGGCTAGTCACTCTAAGCTAACCCATAAAACATTTATTGACCGATTTATAGTTTCTCTTCTTTAACCTTTTTTATCTACAATAATCCTGTGTATTCCTTTTACTTAGGGATTCATTTTTAGTCTATCCTGACTCTTCAACTAAGTTCCAGTTTTGGGTCTCATACAGTGAGACATGTGCCAAATGCTTCCTGAATACTATAGAACATATTTTATGTTTAAAATCCTTCCATGCTTATGTAGTGAGTCAATGATTTTAAGTTTGTTTGTTACACATTTCAATGTAAAAGTCAATCTGTGAACTGACATATTCACAATTTGGAAAAGATGGCTTTTTTTTGTCGTGTGCTAGAACTCCTCACCCGGCCAAAGGTCATGGAGAGGTCTATTGTTTCTCTAAAATGGTTATAGTGTTGTTGTTGTTGTTGTTGTTGTTTGTAATTGAATTAGGGTGTGAGTTGCAAAGTTTGTGTTTCTGTTCATTTCATTCCATTTGTTCGGGTTTCTTTCTCTCTCCTGAGTCAGACAGTAATTTCCCATTGGGTGTCCAGTTACCAAGGTTGGTGTCCATGCATCTGTGCTGATCTCTGCATTCATGTCCGGGTGTCCTGTGAAACACTAAGCTTAATTTATTTGGAAATGACCTAGCTGTTCAATACACTGTCATCACTCAGTTGAGCACAAGGATAGAAATTCAGGTGACCAAACTTCGGAGAAGCTAGTGTCAGAGCGCCCCGGCGTGGGGTGCGTGCAGGGGGTTGGGAGGACGGGGGCGGGGCGCGGAGCGAGGAGATCTCAGGTGCCCTGGCACCCTGGGCCTCTCCAGGGCCGCCCCTACTCAGCGGCTTCCCTCTGCCCCCATCGCATTCGCTGCTCAGGGCCGGGTGGCCTCTGCATCTGCCCGGCATGCTGCCCGAGTCCCCCTTGCCCACAAGCTGTCTTCGAGTCTCTCTCTGAACCCTCGTCTCTTTCTGCCTCTGTCTCACCTGGCGTGGGTGCGTGCGAGTGCCTGTCCGTGTGCCTGGCTTTCGCTCGTCTGCTCTCTCAGGAAAGACTTGTGCTGAGCCGGCAGAGTGGGGGCAGGGCGGGCCTCGGTAGGGCGAAAAGGCGGGGCTGAGACGCTCCAGGGTGTTTGCCCAGCGGGCAGGATGTTCGCCTGTGACCCCGGCTGGGCTGCCTCAAAGCCCGCAGGAGGCTCCGGGGACCGCGGCACCGGGCCGAAGCCCCGCTCGTCCGGAGCCACGTCACCCTGAGCAGCGAACGGGATGGTGGGGGGCAGGGGGTGAGGGGGCACCGAGACGTCCTCGCTGCTCTACCCACCCCCCCTCCCCCCACCCCAGGTCCCGCTGGCACGACAGGCCCAGGCCGGGTCAGACGGGTGCTGGCCGGGGCTGGCGGTGTGCGGGGCCGTGGCGTCCTCCGCTGGCCCCCGAGCTGCCGGCCCTGGTTGGTCGGAGTCCAGTCGCGGGTCGTGCGGCTCAAGAGCAGTGCGGGCCAGCTCGAGAGCTGTGGCCCCAGGCCCGAAGGACAGGTCAGAACGCAAGGGAGGCGAAACGCGGAGCTCTTGGGGCACCTGACAGCCGCCTCGGTCTAAGGCCATAGCACCCTGAACGTGCCCTATCTCCTCTGATCTGGGAAATTGAGTAGGGCCGGGCCTGGTCAGTAATTGCATGGGAGACGGCCTAGTAGTTAGGCGGTTTTGTGATTTTTCTGAATGCCTACTTCACAAAGTTAGAATTGGATGAATGCACACAGGAAAACGAAAAATGTTTTCATACATAATCTTAAGAATCCAGCAGCTGGTCATTCCTTTTCCTGTCCTAACACAGCTAACTGGAAGTCAGTTGCAGTAAGTTGTACTGACTTAAAACCCTCATCCCTAACGGAAGGTATATAGGAAAACCCATAATATATCTAAATAAACATGAAAGAGAGAACGATGAGAAAGAAAAAAATTCTCAGTGACATCTTAGTTGGTATATGAAACACGATGATTATGAAAGCACAACCCATAATCAAGTCCAGGCCATGGAAGCCTGTGACTTTCACTGAGTGTTGACTTCCCTTTCAGCTGAGGTTGTAAAAAGTGCTTTGTAAAATCCTGAGGTTTGAAGCATTTGTAACCTCCTGAATTGACTGCAATCAGACGGCTTTCTAGAATATCCTGACGCTGTGGTGAGCTCAAGCAATACATTCTCCAGAGGTCGGAAGACAGACATGTTGGGAAGTGGGGATGACTTCTACTGCAATTAGGGAGGAAGGGCATGTACAAGTGGAAAAGCAACACCTCAGTGACGGAATCTTTAAAGACTCCATACATGGAGAAGGAAATGGCAAACCCCTCCAGTATTCTTGCCTGGAAAAATCCATGGACAGAGGAGTCTGGCGGGCTGAAGTCCACGGGATTACATGACTGATCGTGTGTGCACGAGGGTGGAGGGGGACGGGTTGGTAGCAAGAAACTGGTAGAAGTAAAAAATAAGAAAAAATACAAAATAAAGCCTCGATAAATATGACAATGACTGGTAGGAATAAACCTTCAGAAGTGCCTTCTCAGACCTCCCGTCTGAAGCACAAGCGTAATAAAGACACTGAGTTTTCACGGTCTCACACAAAATTAGACTGGCTTATGACAATGGCCAGAGAGGCTCCTCTAAGACATCGGGGCTGGGCTTTACTGGAGGATGCACATCGATTGAGTGCATGGCTATGTGTTATGGAAATATGTCTTACTGGCAGGGCGAAGGCATCTTCTTGAAGAACACAGCAAATAACACTACAAATTCAACGAACTTGGCTACAATGACAATAGCTGATTTCATGTTGGCTACTGCTTGGCAGAGCTGGGTTCGCCTCACCCATTAAGTACCTCAGTGGCCAGCTGTGAATGTAGCCATTAGTTTCTCACTTAGAAACCGAACCTAATACTTGCCATGTGCACTAGTGCAAGAACAGTGAAAGCTCCGCGGAGAAGCAAGTCAGACAGACATGCTTCTGTTTTCTCACAGAAGCTGCTTATGACCGGCCCTGCTCACAGACAGATTGCTAATGCCCAATCGATAGACAGTTATGCAGATATTCTTTAGCAACTGAGCCACCAGGGAAGCCCTACTAGCTCAGTTGGTAAAGAATCTGCCTGCAACGCAGGAGACCCCGCTTTCAGTCCTGGGTCGGGAAGATCCCCTGGAGAAGGGATAGGCTATGAACTCCAGTATTCTGGACTAGAGAATTCCACGGACTCTACAGTGCATGGGGCCTCAAAAAGTCAGGCACGAACTGAGCCACTTTCACCTGCACATGCGGATATTACTTAGAAAAAGAAATGTGGTAGCAGATCTAGTACCTCTGTCAAGCTCATGAGTGAGTACTATAAATATACAGAATCAGCTTTGTCCTGCATAGTTATTACCATCCTGTATTTGCTTTGAGAGGAGTTGAGCTACTCTTGTGAAAGAGGAATGATTCTTTACCAACTGAGCCACAAGGAAAGCCCACTACTACTGGAGTGGGTAGCCTATCCCTTCTCCAGCGGATCTTCCTGACCCAGGAACTGAACCAGGGTCTCCTACCTGAGTAATATAGGGTAAAAATCGGTGAGGGAGCATAACTATGGACATTGATTGGTAAACTCAGTTTTCCTTGTCCAGATGGCTAGCGGAGGAGGAATAATCGTTGGCATGCATTTAAAAAATTCTTCTGATACTATATATAAAATTTACTAGTTCTCTGCAGAAGTCTTTAATGAAGCACAGATATTGTCATTAGATTGCTTTGCTCATATCCGTCTTATCCACATTTATTTTTAAAAGTCACATAGTGTGGCCTCAAATACTTGAAGACACGACAAAAGGTTTCTTTGGTCTCCATTCTAAACTGGATCGTGAGAAGGCAGTGGATCAGCATAATGCAGGAGCTCAAGATATTTTTGGCAAAAACTTGTCTAGTCTGTTTAATGATATGGAAGAATGAGTTAAGGGTGGCAGCACGAAAGAGAGGCCATGCTAGAAGTACACAAGACCTTGTTTGGTAAGTCCAAACATGACTTTTTCTTTCAATTGAAGGATAGTTCCTTTACAGAATTTTGTTGCCAAACATCAGCATGAATGAGCCACAGGTATACATATGTTTCCTCCCTCCTGAACCTCTCTCCCATTTCCCTCCGCACTCCAACCCTAGCTTGTTGCAGAGCCCCTGTTTGAGTCCCCTGAGTCATACAGCAAATTTCATTGGCATCTGTTTTTACGTATGGTAATATATTTTCATGTTACTCTGCATTCATCTCACCCTCTCCTTCCTCCCCTCTGCCCATGTCCATAAGTCTGTTCTCTACATCTGTGACTCCTTGGCAGCCCTGCAAATAATTTCATCAGTACCACCTTTAGTTCAAGCATTTTTTTCCCCCCAAGCATTTCTTATTTCTTATTCCAGTCTTACTGTCTTTAGTGTGAGACTGATTTTGATACTGATTTGAAAGTATTATTCTCACCATGGAAAATTCGGAAGATGCAAACATGAAAAATTTAAAAAGTCACGCAGAGGCTAGTCACTCTAAGCTAACCCCTAAAACATTTATTGACTGATTTCTAGTTTATCTTCTTTAACCTTTTTTATATACAATAATCCTGTATATTCCTGTTAGTTAGGGATTCATTTTTAGACTATCCTGACTCTTCAACTAAGTTCTAGTTTTGGGTCTCATACAGTGAGACATGTGCCAAATGCTTCCTGAATTCTATAGAACATATTTTATGTTTAAATACTTCCATGCTTATGTAGTGAGTCAATGATTTTAAGTTTATTTGTTCCACATTTCAATGTAAAAGTCAATGTGTGAACTGACATATTCACGATTTGGAAAAGGTGGCTTTTTTTGTCGTGTGCTAGAACTCCTCACCCGACCAAAGGTCATGGAGAGGTCTATTGTTTTTATAAAATGTTTATAGTGGTTTTTTTTTGTTTTTTTGTTTTTTTTGTTTTTTTCTTTGTAATTGAATTAGGGTGTGAGTTGCAAAGTTTGTGTTTCTGTTCATTTCATTCCATCTGTTCGGGTTTCTTTCTCTATCCTGAGTCAGACAGTAATTTCCCATTGGTTGTCCAGTTACCAAGGTTGGTGTCCATGCATCCGAGCTGGTCTCTGCATTCATGTCCGGGTGTCCTGTGAAACACTAAGCTTAACTTATTTGGAAATGACCTAGCTGTTCAATACACTGTCATCACTCAGTTGAGCACAAGGATAGAAATTCAGGTGACCAAACTCCGGAGAAGCTAGTGTCAGAGCGCCCCGGCGTGGCGTGCGTGCAGGGGGCTGGGAGGACGGGGGCGGGGCGCGGAGCGAGGAGATCTCAGGTGCCCTGGCACCCTGGGCCTCTCCAGGCCCGCCCCTACTCAGCGGCTTCCCCCTGCCCCCATCGCATTCGCTGCTCAGGGCCGGGTGGCCTCTGCAGCTGCCCGGGATGCTGCCCGAGTTCCCCCTGCCCACAAGCTGTCTTCGAGTCTCTCTCTGAACCCTCGTCTCTTTCTGCCTCTGTCTCACCTAGCGTGGGTGCGTGCGAGTGCCTGTCCGTGTGCCTGGCTTTCGCTCCTCTGCTCTCTCAGGAAAGACTTGTGCTGGGCCGGCAGTGTGGGGGCAGGGCGGGTCTCGGTAGGGCGAAAAGGCGGGGCTGAGGCGCTCCAGGGGGTTTGCGCAGTGGGCAGGATGTGCGCCTGGGGCCCCGGCTGGGCTGCCTCTAAGCCCACAGCAGGCTCCGGGGACCGCGGACCCGAGCGGAAGCCCGGCCCGTCTGGAGCCTCGTGAACCTGAGCAGCGAACGGGATGGTGGGGGGCAGGGGGTGAGGGGGCACCGAGACGTCCTCGCTGCTCTACCCACCCCCCTCCCCCCACCCCAGGTCCCGCAGGCACGCCAGGCCCCGGCCGGACCAGACGGGTGCTGGCCGGGGCTGGCGGTGTGCGGCGCCGTGGCGCCCTCCGCTGGCCCCCGAGCTGCCGGCCCTGGTTGGTCGGAGTCCAGTCGCGGGTCGTGCGGCTCAAGAGCAGCGCGCGCCAGCTCGAGAGCTGTGGCCCCAGGCCCGAAGTGCAGGTCAGAACGCAAGGGAGGCGCAACGCGGAGCTCTTGGGGCACCTGACAGCCGCCTCGGTCTAAGGCCATAGCACCCTGAACTTGCCCTATCTCCTCTGATCAGGGAAATTGAGTAGGGCCGGGCCTGGTCAGTACTTGCATGGGAGACCGCCTAGTAGTTAGGCGGTTTTGTGATTTTTCTGAATGCCTACTTCACAAAGTTAGAATTGGATGACTGCACACAGGAAAACGAAAAATGTTTTCGTACATAATCTAAAGAATCCAGCAGCTGGTCATTCTTTTTCCTGTCCTAACACAGCTAACTGGAAGCCAGTTGCAGTAAGTTCTACTGACTTAAGACCCTCATCCCTAACGCAAGGTATATAGGAAAATCCATAATATATCTAAATAAACATGAAAGAGAGAACGATGAGAAAGAAAAAACTTCTCAGTGACATCTTAGTTGGTATATGAAACACGATGATTATGAAAGCACAACCCATAATCAAGTCCAGGCCATGGAAGCCTGTGACTTTCACTGAGTGTTGACTTCCCTTTCAGCTGAGGTTGTCAAAAGTGCTTTGTAAAATCCTGAGGTTTGAAGCATTTGTAACCTCCTGAAGAGACTGCAAACAGAAGGCTTTCTAGAATATCCTGACGCTGTGGTGAGCTCAAGCAATACATTCTCCAGAGGTCGGAAGACAGACATGTTGGGAAGTGGGGATGACTTCTACTGCAATAAGGGAGGAAGGGCATGTACAAGTGGAGAGGCAACACCTCAGTGACGGAATCTTTAAAGATTCCATACATGGAGAAGGAAATGGCAAACCCCTCCAGTATTCTTGCCTGGAAAAATCCATGGACAGAGGAGTCTGGCGGGCTGAAGTCCACGGGATTCCATGACTGATCGTGTGTGCACGAGGGTGGAGGGGGACGGGTTGGTAGAAAGAAACTGGTAGAAGTAAAAAATAAGAAAAAATATAAAATAAAGCCTCGATAAATATGACAACGACTGGTAGGAATAAACCTTCAGAAGTGCCTTCTCAGACCTCCCGTCAGAAGCACAAGCGTAATAAAGACACTGAGTTTTCACGGTCTCACACAAAATTAGACTGGCTTATGACAATGGCCAGAGAGGCTCCTCTAAGACATCGGGGCTGGGCTTTACTGGAGGATGCACATCGATTGAGTGCATGGCTATGTATTATGGAAATATGTCTTACTGGCAGGGCGAAGGCATCTTCTTGAAGAACACAGCAAATAACACTACAAATTCACGGAACTTGGCTACAATGACAATAGCTGATTTCATGTTGGCTACTGCTTGGCAGAGCTGGGTTCGCCTCTCCCATTAAGTACCTCAGTGGCCAGCTGTGAATGTAGCCATTAGTTTCTCACTTAGAAACCGAACCTAATACTTGGCATGTGCACTAGCGCAAGAACAGTGAAAGCTCCGCGGAGAAGCAAGTCAGACAGACATGCTTCTGTTTTCTCACAGAAGCTGCTTATGACCGGCCCTGCTCACAGACAGATTGCTAATGCCCAATCGATAGACAGTTATGCAGATATTCTTTAGCAACTGAGCCACCAGGGAAGCCCTACTAGATCAGTTGGTAAAGAATCTGCCTGCAACGCAGGAGACCCCGCTTTCAGTCCTGGGTCGGGAAGATCCCCTGGAGAAGGGATAGCCTACCCACTCCAGTATTCTGGCCTAGAGAATTCCACGGAAGCTATAGTCCTTGGGGCCGCAAAGAGTCAGGCACGAACTGAGCCACTTTCACCTGCACATGCGGATATTACTTAGAAAAAGAAATGTGGTAACATATCTAGTACTTCTGTCAAGCTCATGAGTGAGTACTATAAATATACAGAATCAGCTTTGTCCTGCATAGTTATTACCATCCTGTATTTGCTTTGAGAGGAGTTGAGCTACTCTTGTGAAAGAGGAATGATTCTTTACCAACTGAGCCACAAGGAAAGCCCACTACTACTGGAGTGGGTAGCCTATCCCTTCTCCAGCGGATCTTCCAGACCCAGGAACTGAACCAGGGTCTCCTGCCTGAGTAATATTGGGTAAAAATCGGTGAGGGAGCATAACTATGGACATTGATTGGTAAACTCAGTTTTCCTTGTCCAGATGGCTAGCGGAGGAGAAATAATCGTTGGCATGCATTTAAAAAATTCTTCTGATACTATATATAAAATTTACTAGTTCTCTGCAGAAGTCTTTAATGAAGCAAAGATATTGTCATTAGATTGCTTTGGTCATGTCCGTCTTATCCACATTTATTTTTAAAAGTCACATAGTGTGGCCTCAAATACTTGAAGACACGACAAAAAGTTTCTTTGGTGTCCATTCTAAACTGGATCGTGAGAAGGCAGTGGATCAGCATAATGCAGGAGCTCAAGATATGTTTGGCAAAAACTTGACTAGTCTGTTTAATGATATGGAAGAATGAGTTAACGGTGGCAGCAGGAAACAGAAGGCCATGCTAGAAGTACACAAGACCTTGTTTGGTAAGTCCAAACATGACTTTTTCTTTCAATTGATGATAGTTGCTTACAGAATTTTGTTGCCAAACATCAGCATGAATGAGCCACAGGTATACATATGTTTCCTCCCTCCTGAACCTCTCTCCCATTTCCCTCCCCACTCCACCCCTAGCTTGTTGCAGAGCCCCTCTTTGAGTCCCCTGAGTCATACAGCAAATTTCATTGGCATCTGTTTTTACGTATGGTAATATATTTTCATGTTACTCTGCATTCATCTCACCCTCTCCTTCCTCCACCCTGCCCATGTCCATACGTCTGTTCTCTACATCTGTGACTCCTTGGCTGCCATGCAAATAATATCATCAGTCCCACCTTTAGTTCAAGCATTTTTTTCCCCCCAAGCATTTCTTATATCTTATTCCAGTCTTACTGTCTTTAGTGTGAGACTGATTTTGAAAACTGATATGAAAGTATTATTCTCACCATGGAAAATTTGGAAGATGCAAACATGAAAAATTTAAAAAGTCACGCAGAGGCTAGTCACTCTAAGCTAACCCCTAAAACATTTATTGACTAATTTCTAGTTTCTCTTCTTTAACCTTTTTTATCTACAATAATCCTGTGTATTCCTTTTAGTTAGGGATTCATTTTTACACTGTCCTGACTCTTCAACTAAGTTCCAGTTTTGGGTCTCATACAGTGAGACATGTGCAAATGCTTCCTGAATACTATAGAACATATTTTATGTTTAAAATACTTCCATGCTTATGTAGTGAGTCAATGATTTTAAGTTTATTTGTTACACATTTCAATGTAAAATTCAATGTGTGAACTGACATATTCACGATTTGGAAAAGGTGGCTTATTTTGTCGTGTGCTAGAACTCCTCACCCGACCAAAGGTCATGGAGAGGTCTATTGTTTTTCTAAAATGGTAATAGTGTTGTTTTTTTTTTTTTTTTTTTTTTTTTTTTTGTACTTGAGTTAGGGTGTGAGTTGCAAAGTTTGTGTTTCTGTTCATTTCATTCCATCTGTTCGGGTTTCTTTCTCTCTCCTGAGTCAGACAGTAATTTCCCATTGGTTGTCCAGTTACCAAGGTTGGTGTCCATGCATCCGTGCTGGTCTCTGCATTCATGTCCGGGTGTCCTGTGAAACACTAAGCTTAATTTATTTGGAAATGACCTAGCTGTTCAATACACCGTCATCACTCAGTTGAGCACAAGGATAGAAATTCAGGTGACCAAACTCCGGAGAAGCTAGTGTCAGAGCGCCCCGGCGTGGCGTGCGTGCAGGGGGTTGGGAGGACGGGGGCGGGGCGCGGAGCGAGGAGATCTCAGGTGCCCTGGCACCCTGGGCCTCTCCAGGCCCGCCCCTACTCAGCGGCTTCCCCCTGCCCCCATCGCATTCGCTGCTCAGGGCCGGGTGGCCTCTGCAGCTGCCCGGCATGCTGCCCGAGTCCCCCCTGCCCGCAAGCTGTCTTCGAGTCTCTCTCTGAACCCTCGTCTCTTTCTGCCTCTGTCTCACCTTGCGTGGGTGCGTGCGAGTGCCTGTCCGTGTGCCTGGCTTTTGCTCGTCTGCTCTCTCAGGAAAGACTTGTGCTGGGCCGGCAGAGTGGGGGCAGGGCGGGTCTCGGTAGGGCGAAAAGGCAGGGCTGTGGCGCTCCAGGGGGTTTGCGCAGCGGGCAGGATGTGCGCCTGGGACCCCGGCTGGGCTGCCTCTAAGCCCGCAGGAGGCTCCGGGGACCGCGGCCCCGGGCCGAAGCCCCGCTCGTCCGGAGCCACGTCACCCTGAGCAGCGAACGGGATGGTGGGGGGCAGGGGGTGAGGGGGCACCGAGACGTCCTCGCTGCTCTACCCACCCCCCCTCCCCCCACCCCAGGTCCCGCAGGTACGCCAGGCACCGGCCTGGCCAAACGGGTGCTGGCCGGTGCTGGCGGTGTGCGGGAGCGGGGCGCCCTCCGCTGGCCCCCGAGCTGCAGGCCCTGGCCGGCCGGAGTCCAGTCGCGTGTCGTGCGGCTCAAGTGCAGCGCCCGCCCGCTCGAGTGGTCTGGCCACTGGCCCGACCGGCAGGTCAGAGCGCAAGGGAGGTGCAGTGCGGGGTTCTTGGGGCATTTTGCAGCCGCCTCGGTCTAAGGCCATACCATCCTGAACGTGCCCTATCTCCTCTGATCTGGGAAACTGAGCAGGGTCGGGCCTGGTCAGTACTTTGTTGGGAGACCGCCTAGTAGTTAGCCGTTGTTTTAATTTTTCTGAATGTATATTTCAGAAATTTAGAATTGGATGATCATGATGATGTCACTCTGACTGCACTGCAACGGTTTATCTATCATTCTCTGAAGGTCTACTTCAGTCTCCCTCGCCCTCCTCCCCCTGAGATGCCAGAATCTGAAGAAAAAGCTTGGGTATCCTCAGTAGAAAGCAAATATGGACTGAATCTGCGTGTTGATCAGTGTTTGAGGTAAGTGCAAGTGGACAAGGGATAATCCAGGCTTGCAAAGTGTGCCAGCTGATGAGGACAGGGAAATATCCGCACACGGGAACGAGGTACCGAGGTGAAGAGCCAGGGCAATACTGGGAGATGGATTTCACTGAGGTAACATCAGGCAAGTACAGGTATCGCTATCTGTTGGTTCTGGTAGATATCTTCTCAAGGTGTGTGGAAGCCTTCCCCGTTGTGGGAGAGACGGCAATAGTGGTTGCTTTAAAGATCTTACAGTAGATGGTGCCTAGGTATGGGCTGCCTGTGACTATGGGCTCTGATAATGGACCTGCCTTTGTGAGTCAGATTGTACAAGGGCTGGCCCAAGCTCTGGGGACGAAATGGAAATTACATTGTGAATATAATCCCCAGAGCTCAGGACAGGTTGAGAGAATGAATCGGACCCTAAAAGAAACTTTGACAAAGTTGGCAATAGAGACTGGCGGGGACTGGGTGACCCTCCTTCCCTTCGCACTCTTTCGGGTGCGTAACACCCCTCTGTATGGAAGACCCCCTCCTGTGTGTATTAGAACCTAGATGGAAAGGCCCTTATGTTGTTCTCCTTACCACTCCTACTGCTGTCAAGGTCGACCGGATTGGACCCTGGGTTCACTGCAATCACGTGCAGCAAGCTACACCGGAAGAACAGGGAAAAGCGCGAGCAGAATGGAAGACGAGTCCTCACCCGTCAAATCCTTTGAAACTGAAACTCGTCCACCGGGAGGTCTCCTAATTCTCCTGCTGATCAGCGACGGGCAGACTCATGAGCTGCTCAATGAGACCTCAGGAATCCACCCTCCGAACCCCTGGTGGCCAGACCTTTACTTTGACCTAAGGGGAATCTTCCCCGGGGAAGGACCCCGGGGGAAATACCCACAATTCGGGCCATGGGGAGCCGTGGGGACTGGGAGAAAACTCGGCCAAGAGGGGTTCTTCGCGTGCCCGGGCAAATCTGTGGTGGCATGGAAAGCTATTATTGCAGGAGCTGGAGCTGTGTAACCTCTTGTGATGGGCCCCGGGAATGGGACGTAGGAAACAGATTTGGTAGCCCCGAGTGTGGCTCAATCCCCAGGGCCAAGTACCTCAGATACAGGCGCAATTTAACCAAGCTTCACTATCTCTGCAAGGCCAAGGGCTTTCCTCCCTACCAGCCGCTGTAGATGCAATCAGTCACTTAGAGAAGTGTTTGACTTCCTTGTCTGAGGTGGTCTTGCAGAATAAGAGAGGATTAGACTTGACTTTTCTTCAACAGGGTAGGGTCTGCGAGGTTCTGGGAAAAGAATATTGTTTCTATGCAGACCATACAAGAGTGGTAAGAGAATCTATGGCAAAAGTGAGAGAGGGACTGGCACAATGAAAGAGAGAACGGGAAGCCCAGCAGAGATGGCTTGAGTCTTGGTTTCAACACTCCCCCTGGATGACTACCTTTATTTCCACCCTCCTGGGTCCACTTATAGTGTCAGTAGCCCAAGATGAAAAAGAGGAAGATTCCTCTACTTGAATAACAGACAGGGGGGAATGTGAGGCGAGCAGAAGTAACACAGCTTAGATTAGGAGTAGGCCTTCCTACTTGGTAAGATTATCAGGCCACCTGGATACAACCAATTAGCTTTTGCTTAACACTGACCGCTGTTTGCCAATTAGGAAATTAGGAACGGGGCGGAAACGCCCAGGAAAGTCCCGCCCGCATGAAAGTTTTGACCAATGCAATTGCTTTGCAAACTTGTAACCAATCTGCTTAAACCAACCACCAACGTTGAGCATGTGCTCACCCTATAAATTTGTGTAACAGCTTGGGCTCGAGGCTCTCTGACCCACACCACTGCGTTGGTTGCGGCAGAGAGTCCTGGCTGGAGTCAGTAATAAACTTTGCTTTCTGCGAGTTGCATCGTCTTGGAGGCCTTCTCTATTCCCGCTCGGGGATTCGGACATCGGGCTTAACAGTAGTTAGGCAGTTTTTTGATTTTTATGAATGCTTCCTTCAGAAAGTTAGAATTGGATGACTGCAAACAATAAAACGAATAATATTTTTATAAAAATTTTAAGAATACAGAGCTGGATGTTCTTTTTCCTGTTCTACCACAGCTAACTGGAAGTCAGTTTTAGTAAGTACTGCTAACCTAAGGCCCAGAGTTAGTGTCAAGGTTTTGCCACTTCCCACTAAAATGTGGGAGCTCTTGTCTTAGCTCTCTCTAGCTTCAATGGAGGGTAAGGAAATGCAATTCTGATTGGTTTTCTAAAGATGAGATACTGTGTTGAGATACTTTTTTTTTTTCTTTTTGTCAATTGACAGGTCTGATAAGGTTGTAATCATTCTCCCCTTCCACATGACAGTTTATGAGAACTGTGGAATGTTTAAAACAAACTTGAAATCCACGGGAAGGGAAGAAGAAAGCCTTTCTACAACCTACAGTTCTGCATTTGGACTCCTGACTTTCTCAGTCTACAGAGAGATTATTAGAAGACATTCATGCATGCTGGGTGAGTGGAAGGAAAGCAGTTTTTAACTTACACATGGAATTTCTCCATTTCAGAGATGATTCTATGACAGTGCCTCAGAAAGTAGATGCAGCAATTTTGCCTTTCCAAACAATATTTTTCATCACTACTTTTTGCAGTACTTTTATTGTCACAGATCTGGGATAACTTCCTTCAAAGGGAGTTTGTTATGCACAAGCTACAATGTATTAGAGAAGAAAAGAAAAGCTCTAAAGGTTTCAGAAACATTTGCTGAGTGGATAAGCATCTGAACACCCCCTCCCACCCCCCAACCGCCCAGTTACTTGTGGAATGTAGTGACTCAGTGTACTGTAGCTAATGTAATGTTACAATCAGCATGCCCTCTCATCCAGGCAGTTTCTCAGAAGACAATGAAGTCTTACTAGTAAAGTTAATGTAATTTCTAGATTCTAGAAAATGCGGACCTAATCAGTTGGGGCCACCAACTGTTTTGTGGCTTGGATTTCACTCAAATTTCTCTATTTGTAGGAGAGATATTTTTCTTATGAGGAATATGATAAATATCAGCTGGTTGCTGTCTGGTGATGAGAATTAACTGGTGTGTATGATACACAGGTGGTAGCCAGGGAACCGTCAACTTGGGAGAAGCAACTTTCTTTCAGTTAGTTGTTCGGTTTAAATTTTATTCTGGATCTTCACAGTCAATGTTATCATTGTGTTAAGGTGTTCAGGGCTCGCCTTGGATACAATATTTCTTCTGAAAATGAGTTTTCTTTTTATTTTGTGATCTTTTAAATGTTGCACCGACTATGCTTCATGCATTGTTATATTCCATTTGGCTAATGTAATGTCTAGCTCATTTCCAATAAATACATTGCTGTCTGTTTTAAAAAAAAAAAAAAAAAACAAAAACAAAAAACTTGCAATCACCTTTTACCGTCTGGCTCAGGAAAAGCAAGACGGTACTTATCACCATAATGAGAAATGCCTGGATTCTTAAGCCCAGGGAAAGGCATTCCTCCCCTCTTTATTCCTGATTATTCAGGAACCAATGAGGGCCAGAGGGTTGCTCACAGATTCAAATGAGCACACGGAAAGCCTTTTGTTAAATGCTTCCAGACACCTGACAACATTTAGGAAAATAATTCTATTTTTTGGCTGTGCTGTGTCTTTGCTACTGCAAGGGCTTAGTGGCAGTGAGCACGGGCTCATCTTGAGTTGTGGTGTGCAGACTTCTCATCGTAGTGCCCTGTCTTACTTTGCAGCACAGGCTCTAGGGCACCTGGGCTTCAGTTTTTGCAGCATGCTGGCTCAGCAGCTGTGCTACTGGGCTCAGATGAGCACAGGCTCAACAGTTCTGGCTTGTAGGCTCAGTTGCTCCACAGCTTGTGGAATCTTCCTGGATCAAGGATCAAGTGTGTGTGTGAGTGTGTCTGTGGGAGAGGGTGTGGTCAGGCCGACTGGGAGCCTGGTGAATACCAAGAATGGAGAGGGGAGAGTGTGGAGGCCGGGGGGGGCGGGGGTGCGAAGCCTGTGTGATCTTCCCGTGGTCTCTTTCTCCTCCTCCCAGAGCTGTGGTTTCAGGCTCTCCCCGTGTCTCGGCAGGGGCTGGAGGGTGGGGCGCCAGCGGGGGTGTGGGGGTGTGTGCCCCCGCGCGCGCACACGGGAGGGTAGGGCTGGGGGTGGGGCAGCCCCCGGGATTGCCTGAGGTGTGACAAGGGAGCCCCAGACAGAGACCCCAGTTGAGCCAAAAGACCCGAGGCCAAACTGCGCCCTGCCAGGGTCGGAAGCCCCGGCACACCGCCACCCCCGGCCAGCACCAGCCTGGCGCGGCGGACTTCCGGGAACCGGGGCGCACCGGGGTGCGTGCTGGGGGTGGGGGGAGGGGGATGGGGCACGGAGGACTCACCTCCAGGGGGGACCTGTTCGCTGCTCAGGGCCGGGTGGCCTCTACACCTGCCCGGCATCCTGCCCGAGGCCCCCCCTGCCCACACGCTGTCTTCCAGTCTCTCTCTGAACCCTCGAATCTTTCTGCCTCTGTCTCACCTGGCGTGGGTGCGTGCGAGTGCCTGTCCGTGTGCCTGGCTGTCGCTCCTCTGCTCTCCCAGGAAGGTCCTGTGCTTGGCCCGCGGCGTGGCGGCAGGGCGGGCCTCGGTAGGGCGAAAAGGCGGGGCTGAGGCGCTCCAGGGGGTTTGCGCAGCCGGCAGGATGGCCGCCTGGGGCCCCGGCTGGGCTGCCCCTAAGCCCGCAGGAGGCTCCGGGGACCGCAGCCCCGGGCAAAAGCCACGCACGTACGGAGCCTCGTGACCCTGAGCGGCGACCGGCTGGTGGGGGGCGGGGGGTGGGGGGCAGTGCGTCTCGCCGCCGACCGGGGGCGGGGCCGAAGAGGCCCAGGGAGGGAGGGCACCGAGACGTCCTCCCCGCTCAAGCCACCCCCCTCCCCAACCCCCTCCAGAGCTCCCGCAGCCTCGCCAGGCCGCTCGGGGTCCGGGAAGCGCCCCGGGCCGGGCCACGCGGGTGCTGGCCGGGGGTGGCGTCGGCTGGTCTCCCAGCTGCAGGGCCTGTCCCGGTTTTCCCCATCAGTTTCAACAGTGACTGTCACCCCACATTGTGAGTCGTCTAGATTTCTCACTGACACCCCTGTTAGGGAGTGGCTTTTTAGAGAGATAGGGAAGGTCACTTGGGGGATGTTAGTCATGAGAGAAAATAAGGGCTCAGGTGGGATTGCAGATGTCATCCAGGGGGTAAATAGAGACAGTTGTTGCAGGTACCAAGACATGAAGTTTTTTTTCCCCCTTTTCCCAAAAGGCCATATTACGACCACATGGGGGCGCTGAGTAACAGCCCATAGTTCGGCTGGAAGGGTGGGCCTTTGATATTGATACCCTGGGATGGGTTGGACAGACCCCCAACCTTTGTCATTAATGCAGATGCAGCCCGGGCTGGTTATGTTGAGTTGAGAAGCAGTGTGGTTTGCAAGTGAACATGCCTCGTTTAGGGAGAGATCAATAGCCATACAGGGAGATATGATTAGAAAGAGGAAGAACATCATATGATGCATTTTACTTATCTGAGGCAGGATTGATGGGGTTCTGCTTGAACAAGAGCCTGAGATCTTCAACAGGTTCACAGGAATAGCTGTCCTCTGGCTTTGGAGTCTCAGTTTCTGTCTCCCCCTCCTGTAGGCCATAGGGTTTTATTCTAGAATTGTGGACCCAGGCAGATAGACCCTTCACTTTTACAGCAGTTGAAGTCACTAGAACAACCTGATATGGCCCTGTCCATTTCTCGGACAGCTGGTTTGGACTCCCTTTTTCTTGCCAGGTCTTTACTGATACTTGATCCCCTGGCTTTACCTGGGGATTTTTCAAGTCTTCCTGTGGTTTGTTCTCCATACCGTTGGAGTTCTTGCTGAAACCTTCCCAGGTCAATTACATGTTTTAATAGTGTATTGGCATCCTCGTCAAAAAACAAATCAGAAGTTAAGAATGGACGTCCATACATCATTTCATAAGGACTTAACAATAGTGGCCGTTTGGGGGATGTCCGTAGCCTCATGAGGGCTATGGGCAGCATATGTGTCCACTTATTATGTCTTTCTTGACATAGCTTAGCCAGAGCCCTTTTAAGAGTCTGGTTGGCTCTCTCTACCTTTCCTGAAGCTTGAGGCCTCGAGGAGGAGCGGAGCCGGTATTTTATGCCTAAGCATGCGGCTAGGTTCTGGGGCATCGTGGCTGTAAGTGAGGGCCCGTTGTCACTCTGAAGTGACCGAGGCAGCCCAAACCTAGGCACTATCTCCTTCAGCAGAGCTTTACAGACTTCTGTAGCTCTCTCTGTCTCAGTAGGGAACGCTTCGATCCATCCTGTGAATGTGTCAATAAAGACTAGCAAGTAAGAAAACCCTTGGGTCTTGGGCATGGCTGTAAATTCTACTTGCCAGTCCGCTCCTGGGTATGATCCCCGATGTTGGACAGGTGTAATTAGAGGAGGTCTGGTCGTTGGGTTATTTTTTAGACAGGTGTCACAATTTTGTGTGACCTGTTTAACAACCTTAGCTAACTGGGGATGGGAGAGAATAGGCTTAAGCAAGATTTCCAGATTATCTTTTCCAAAATGGGCGCTCTTATGTAAGGAGTTAGTAATGTTTTAACCCTGAGAATCAGGGAGTATTATTTGGGCCTGATCAGGCTGAAACCACCCATGTGAGCCAATCTCCCAGCCCCGCTCAGCTATCGGGAATGTCCCCCTGGGGTAAAATCTGGAGTCAGGGTTTCCTTGGGGAATAGGGGGCAGATAGCAGTGGCAGAGGTAGCTTCCCCGGCAGCTCGTCCTGCCTCTTGATCAGCTTTCCTATTTCCCTGAGCCTCTTTTTCTTGCCCCTTTTGGTGACTCTTGCAGTGGATGACAGCTAATTTTGCAGGACGTTTGACTGCCTCCAGGAGCCTGAGAATGAGCTCTTTGTGTTTAATAGCAGAGCTTCGGGCACTGAGCATCCCTCTTTCTTTCCAAATTGCTGCACGGGCATGCAGAATGAGGAAAGCATACTTAGAGTCCATACACACATTAATCCTCTTTCCTTCTCCTAACTCCAAAGCTCTTGTCAGGGCAAAAAGTTCAGCTTTCTGGGCTGAGGTGTCTGGGGTAAGAGACCCACTTTCCTTAGTTTCTTCCAGGCTCGCTACAGCATATCCTGCTTTCCTCTCTCCCTTTTCTACAAAACTGCTGCCCTCTGTGTGCCAGTTTTCCTCTGGGTCAGATAAAGGTGTCTCTGATAGGTCCCGGCGAGAAGAGTATAACTCGTCTGTGATTTGTATGCATTGGTGATCCAGAGGGGAGGTAGGGGGATCTGGCAGTCAGGTTGCTGGATTTAAAGTCTGGCAGACCCTCAACTTTATTTCTGGAGTGTCAAGGAGGAGGGCTTGGTATTGGGTGATCCTTCCCCCTGTCATCCACCTGTCCCCTTTCGTTTCCAAGACTGCTTGCACCCGGTGAGGCGTATACACTGTGGTGGGCTGACCCAGGGTCAGCTTAGATGCCTCCTTAACCATAAGAGCGGTGGCTGCTACTGCCCGGAGGCAAGTGGGCCACCCTCTGGCCACCTCATCTAGTTATTTTGAGAGATAAGCCACAGGTTGTCATACGGGCCCCATCATCTGCCCTAACACCCCAAGAGCAGTTCCTGTCCTTTCAGAAACATAGAGTCTAAAAGGCTTCTCCAGGTTTGGGAGGCCTAAAGCTGGGGCTGTAGTGATGGACTCTTTTAGGGCATTAAAGGCCACCTTGCAGGTCTCATGCCAGTCGAGTGGCTCTTCCTCTTTCCCCCTTAAATTTTCATATAGGGGTCTGGCCAGATTGCCATAATTAGGAATCCAGATCCTGCAAAACCCGGTCCTTCCTAAAAATCCCCTAAGCTGTTGTTTTGTTTGGGGGTATGGGGTATTTAAGATGAGGGATCTCCCCTCGGGGTCAGGCATTCTTTTCCTCTCCGTAATGATAAATCCAAGGTATTTTACTTGGGTTAAGCTAATCTGAGCCTACTTGGGGGATACTCGATAACCCTTTTCATACAGGAAAGTTAGCGTTTTAAATAGTGTCCATTTGAGAGCTGGTAAAATCTGGCCTAGCTATGAGCAAGTCATCCACATACTCTATTAGACTACTGTTTGTTAAAGTTAATTCCCTTAGTTCTCTCCCCGAGGAAGTCTCGAAGATATGAGGGCTGTCCCTAAACCCTTGGGGTAGTCGAGTCCAGTCGAGAGTTGTATGGTCTCTCTTGTTTCCAAGACCCGCCACTCATAAGCAAAGAGTTTTTGGGATTCAGGATGGAGAGGAATGCAAAGGAAAGCAGCTTGAAGGTCCAAGACTGAGAAGTACTTGGCATTTCCTGGGACTTGGGATAGGAGGGTATATGGGTTTGGGACTATGGGGTGGATGGGAACCACAGCTTCATTAACAGCTCTTAGATCCTGGACGAATCGGTAAGATCCATCTGGTTTTTGAACGGGCAAGATTGGGGTGTTGCAGGGGGACTCACAGCTGATTCGAGTTCCAGTATCTCGGTATTTGTTAACTAATGGTCTAAGACCCTCAAGAGCTTCTGGTTTTAAGGGATATTGTCTTTTCCAGGGCTAGGGAGCATTTGGTCTCAGAGAAATCTTTACTGGTGGAACATTTATGGCTAAACCAGGCCTGGAGACATCCCACACCTGGGGATTGACCTCATCTAGACAAGGGACAGACTCCTCCTTTTCTACCTCTGACTGTAAATATTCAGACATAGGCAAAGAAAATTATCGACTTCTACCTTTGTGTCCCCAAGTCACTCTGGTTTGGAGGCGAAAGTATTATTCTCACCATGGAAAATTTGGAAGCTGCAAACATGAAAAATTTAAAGAGTCACGCAGAGGCTAGTCACTCTAAGCTAACCCCTAAGACATTTATTGACTGATTTCTAGCTTCTCTTCTTTAACCTTTTTTATCTACAGTAATCCTGTGTGTTCCTTTTAGTTAGGGATTCATTTTTAGACTATCCTGACTCTTCCACTACGTTCCAGTTTTGGGTCTGATACACTTACAGATGTGCCAAGTGCTTCCTGAACACTATAGAACATATTTTAAGTTTAAAATACTTCCATGCTTATGTAGTGAGTCAATGATTTTAAGTTTATTTGTTACACATTTCAATGTAAAAGTCAATGTGTGAACTAACATATTCACGACTTGGAAAAGTTGGCTTTTTTTTGTTGTGTGTTTGAACTCCTCACCGCCCAAAGGTCATGGAGAGGTCTATTGTTTTTCTAAAATGGTTATAGTGTTTTTTTTTGTTTTGTTTTGTTTTGTTTTTTCTTTTTTTGTAATTGAGTTACGGTGTGAGTTGCAAAGTTTGTGTTTCTGTTCATTTCATTCCATCTATTTGGGTTTCTTTCTCTCTCCTGAGTCAGACAGTAATTTCCCATTGGCTGTCTAATTACCAAGGTTGGTGTCCATGCATCCGTGCTGGTCTCTCCATACATGTCCGGGTGTCCTGTGAAACACTAAGCTTAATTTATTTGGAAATGACCTAGCTGTTCAATACACTGTCATCACTCAGTTGAGCAGAGGGAGAGAAATTCAAGTGACAAAACTCCAGAGAAGCTAGTGTCAGAGCGCCCCGGCGTGGCATGCGTGCAGGGGGTTGGGGGGAGGGGGGCGGGGCGCGGAGCGCGGAGATCTCAGGTGTCCTCCCACCCTGGGCCTCTCCAGGCCCGCCTCTGCTCGGTGGCCTAACCCCGCCCCCATCGCTTTGGCTGCTCAGGGCCGGGTGGTCTCTGTAGCTGCCGGGCATCCTGCCCGAGGCGCCCCCTGCCCACACGCTGTCTTCCAGTCTCTCTCTGAACCCTCGAATCTTTCTGCCTCTGTCTCACCTGGCGTGGGTGCGTGCGAGTCCCTGTCCGTGTGCCTGGCTGTCGCTCCTCTGCTCTCCCAGGAAGGTCCTGTGCTTGGCCTGCGGCGTGGCGGCAGGGCGGGCCTCGGTAGGGCGAAAAGGCGGGGCTGAGGCGCTCCAGGGGGTTTGCGCAGCCGGCAGGATGGCCGCCTGGGGCCCCGGCTGGGCTGCCCCTAAGCCCGCAGGAGGCTCCGGGGACCGCGGTCCCGGGCCAAAGCCACCCACGTCCGGAGCCTCGTGACCCTGAGCGGCGACCGGCTGGTGGGGGGCGGGGGGTGGGGGGCGGTGCGTCGCGCCGCCGACCGGGGGCGGGGCCGAAGAGGCCCAGGGAGGGAGGGCACCGAGACGTCCTCCCCGCTCAAGCCACCCCCCTCCCCAACCCCCTCCAGAGCTCCCGCAGCCTCGCCAGGCCGCTCGGGGTCCGGGAAGCGCCCCGGGCCGGGCCAGGCGGGTGCTGGCCGGGGGTGGCGTCGGCTGGTCTCCCAGCTGCAGGGCCTGTCCCGGTTTTCCCCATCAGTTTCAGCAGTGACGGTCACCCCACATTGTGAGTCGTCTAGATTTCTCACTGACACCCCTGTTAGGGAGTGGCTTTTTAGAGAGATAGGGAAGGTCACTTGGGGGATGTTAGTCATGAGAGAAAATAAGGGCTCAGGTGGGATTGCAGATGTCATCCAGGGGGCAAATAGAGACAATTGTTGCTGGTACCAAGACATGAAGTTTTTTTTCCCCCTTTTCCCAAAAGGCCATATTACGACCACATGGCGGCGCTGAGTAACAGCCCATAGTTCGGCTGGAAGGGTGGGCCTTTGATATTGATACCCTGGGATGGGTTGGACAGACCCCCAACCTTTGTCATTAATGCAGATGCAGCCCGGGCTGGTTAGGTTAAGTTGAGAAGCAGTGTGGTTTGCAAGTGAACATGCCTCGTTTAGGGAGAGATCAATAGCCATACAGGGAGATATGATTAGAAAGAGGAAGAACATCATATGATGCATTTTACTTATCTGAGGCAGGATTGATGGGGTTCTGCTTGAACAAGAGCCTGAGATCTTCAACAGGTTCACAGGAATAGCTGTCCTCTGGCTTTGGAGTCTCAGTTTCTGTCTCCCCCTCCTGTAGGCCATAGGGTTTTATTCTAGAATTGTGGACCCAGGCAGATAGACCCTTCACTTTTACAGCAGTTGAAGTCACTAGAACAACCTGATATGGCCCTGTCCATTTCTCGGACAGCTGGTTTGGACTCCCTTTTTCTTGCCAGGTCTTTACTGATACTTGATCCCCTGGCTTTACCTGGGGATTTTTCAAGTCTTCCTGTGGTTTGTTCTCCATACCGTTGGAGTTCTTGCTGAAACCTTCCCAGGTCAATTACATGTTTTAATAGTGTATTGGCATCCTCGTCAAAAAACAAATCAGAAGTTAAGAATGGACGTCCATACATCATTTCATAAGGACTTAACAATAGTGGCCGTTTGGGGGATGTCCGTAGCCTCATGAGGGCTATGGGCAGCATATGTGTCCACTTATTATGTCTTTCTTGACATAGCTTAGCCAGAGCCCTTTTAAGAGTCTGGTTGGCTCTCTCTACCTTTCCTGAAACTTGAGGCCTCCAGGATGAGCGGAGCCGGTATTTTATGCCTAAGCATGCGGCTAGGTTCTGGGGTATCGTGGCTGTAAGTGAGGGCCCGTTGTCACTCTGAAGTGACCGAGGCAGCCCAAACCTAGGCACTGTCTCCTTCAGCAGAGCTTTACAGACTTCTGTAGCTCTCTCTGTCTCAGTAGGGAACGCTTCGATCCATCCTGTGAATGTGTCAATAAAGACTAGCAAGTAAGAAAACCCTTGGGTCTTGGGCATGGCTGTAAATTCTACTTGCCAGTCCGCTCCTGGGTATGATCCCCGATGTTGGACAGGTGTAATTAGAGGAGGTCTGGTTGTTGGGTTATTTTTTAGACAGGTGTCACAATTTTGTGTGACCTGTTTAACAACCTTAGCTAACTGGGGATGGGAGAGAATAGGCTTAAGCAAGATTTCTAGATTATCTTTTCCAAAATGGGCGCTCTTATGTAAGGAGTTAGTAATGTTTTAACCCTGAGAATCAGTGAGTATTATTTGGGCCTGATCAGGCTGAAACCACCCATGTGAGCCAATCTCCCAGCCCCGCTCAGCATATCGGGAATGTCCCCCTGGGGTAAAATCTGGAGTCAGGGTTTCCTTGGGGAAAAGGGGGCAGATAGCAGTGGCAGAGGTAGCTTCCCCGGCAGCTCGTCCTGCCTCTTGATCAGCTTTCCTATTTCCCTGAGCCTCTTTTTCTTGCCCCTTTTGGTGACTCTTGCAGTGGATGACAGCTAATTTTGCAGGAAGTTTGACTGCCTCCAGGAGCCTGAGAATGAGCTCTTTGTGTTTAATAGCAGAGCTTCGGGCACTGAGCATCCCTCTTTCTTTCCAAATTGCTGCACGGGCATGCAGAATGAGGAAAGCATACTTAGAGTCCATACACACATTAATCCTCTTTCCTTCTCCTAACTCCAAAGCTCTTGTCAGGGCAAAAAGTTCAGCTTTCTGGGCTGAGGTGTCTGGGGGAAGAGACCCACTTTCCTGAGTTTCTTCCAGGCTCGCTACAGCATATCCTGCTTTCCTCTCTCCCTTTTCTACAAAACTGCTGCCATCTGTGTGCCAGTTTTCCTCTGGGTCAGATAAAGGTGTCTCTGATAGGTCCCGGCGAGAAGAGTATAACTCGTCTGTGATTTGTATGCATTGGTGATCCAGAGGGGAGGTAGGGGGATCTGGCAGTCAGGTTGCTGGATTTAAAGTCTGGCAGACCCTCAACTTTATTTCTGGAGTGTCAAGGAGGAGGGCTTGGTATTGGGTGATCCTTCCCCCTGTCATCCACCTGTCCCCTTTCGTTTCCAAGACTGCTTGCACCCGGTGAGGCGTATACACTGTGGTGGGCTGACCCAGGGTCAGCTTAGATGCCTCCTTAACCATAAGAGCGGTGGCTGCTACTGCCCGGAGGCAAGTGGGCCACCCTCTGGCCACCTCATCTAGTTATTTTGAGAGATAAGCCACAGGTTGTCATACGGGCCCCATCATCTGCCCTAACACCCCAAGAGCAGTTCCTGTCCTTTCAGAAACATAGAGTCTAAAAGGCTTCTCCAGGTTTGGGAGGCCTAAAGCTGGGGCTGTAGTGATGGACTCTTTTAGGGCATTAAAGGCCACCTTGCAGGTCTCATGCCAGTCGAGTGGCTCTTCCTCTTTCCCCCTTAAATTTTCATATAGGGGTCTGGCCAGATTGCCATAATTAGGAATCCAGATCCTGCAAAACCCGGGCCTTCCTAAAAATCCCCTAAGCTGTTGTTTTGTTTGGGGGTACGGGGTATTTAAGATGAGGGATCTCCCCTCGGGGTCAGGCATTCTTTTCCTCTCCGTAATGATAAATCCAAGGTATTTTACTTGGGCTAAGCTAATCTGAGCCTACTTGGGGGATACTCGATAACCCTTTTCATACAGGAAAGTTAGCGTTTTAAATAGTGTCCATTTGAGAGCTGGTAAAATCTGGCCTAGCTATGAGCAAGTCATCCACATACTGTATTAGACTACTGTTTGTTAAAGTTAATTCCCTTAGTTCTCTCCCCGAGGAAGTCCCAAAGATATGAGGGCTGTCCCTAAACCCTTGGGGTAGTCGAGTCCAGTCGAGAGTTGTATGGTGTCTCTCGTGTCCAAGTCCCGCCACTCAAAAGCAAAGAGTTTTTGGGATTCAGGATGGAGAGGAATGCAAAAGAAAGCAGCTTGAAGGTCCAAGACTGAGAAGTACTTGGCATTTCCTGGGACTTGGGATAGGAGTGTATATGGGTTTGGGACTATGGGGTGGATGGGAACCACAGCTTCATTAACAGCTCTTAGATCCTGGACGAATCGGTAAGATCCATCTGGTTTTTTGAACGGGCAAGATTGGGGTGTTGCAGGGGGACTCACAGCTGATTCGAGTTCCAGTATCTCGGTATTTGTTAACTAATGGTCTAAGACCCTCAAGAGCTTCTGGTTTTAAGGGATATTGTCTTTTCCAGGGCTAGGGAGCATTTGGTCTCAGAGAAATCTTTACTGGTGGAACATTTATGGCTAAACCAGGCCTGGAGACATCCCACACCTGGGGATTGACCTCATCTAGACAAGGGACAGACTCCTCCTTTTCTACCTCTGACTGTAAATATTCAGACATAGGCAAAGAAAATTATCGACTTCTACCTTTGTGTCCCCAAGTCACTCTGGTTTGGAGGCGAAAGTATTATTCTCACCATGGAAAATTTGGAAGCTGCAAACATGAAAAATTTAAAGAGTCACGCAGAGGCTAGTCACTCTAAGCTAACCCCTAAGACATTTATTGACTGATTTCTAGCTTCTCTTCTTTAACATTTTTTTATCTACAGTAATCCTGTGTGTTCCTTTTAGTTAGGGATTCATTTTTAGACTATCCTGACTCTTCCACTACGTTCCAGTTTTGGGTCTGATACACTTACAGATGTGCCAAGTGCTTCCTGAACACTATAGAACATATTTTAAGTTTAAAATACTTCCATGCTTATGTAGTGAGTCAATGATTTTAAGTTTATTTGTTACACATTTCAATGTAAAAGTCAATGTGTGAACTAACATATTCACGACTTGGAAAAGTTGGCTTTTTTTTGTTGTGTGTTTGAACTCCTCACCGCCCAAAGGTCATGGAGAGGTCTATTGTTTTTCTAAAATGGTTATAGTGTTTTTTTTTGTTTTGTTTTGTTTTGTTTTTTCTTTTTTTGTAATTGAGTTACGGTGTGAGTTGCAAAGTTTGTGTTTCTGTTCATTTCATTCCATCTATTTGGGTTTCTTTCTCTCTCCTGAGTCAGACAGTAATTTCCCATTGGCTGTCTAATTACCAAGGTTGGTGTCCATGCATCCGTGCTGGTCTCTCCATACATGTCCGGGTGTCCTGTGAAACACTAAGCTTAATTTATTTGGAAATGACCTAGCTGTTCAATACACTGTCATCACTCAGTTGAGCAGAGGGAGAGAAATTCAAGTGACAAAACTCCAGAGAAGCTAGTGTCAGAGCGCCCCGGCGTGGCATGCGTGCAGGGGGTTGGGGGGAGGGGGGCGGGGCGCGGAGCGCGGAGATCTCAGGTGTCCTCCCACCCTGGGCCTCTCCAGGCCCGCCTCTGCTCGGTGGCCTAACCCCGCCCCCATCGCTTTGGCTGCTCAGGGCCGGGTGGTCTCTGTAGCTGCCGGGCATCCTGCCCGAGGCGCCCCCTGCCCACACGCTGTCTTCCAGTCTCTCTCTGAACCCTCGAATCTTTCTGCCTCTGTCTCACCTGGCGTGGGTGCGTGCGAGTCCCTGTCCGTGTGCCTGGCTGTCGCTCCTCTGCTCTCCCAGGAAGGTCCTGTGCTTGGCCCGCGGCGTGGCGGCAGGGCGGGCCTCGGTAGGGCGAAAAGGCGGGGCTGAGGCGCTCCAGGGGGTTTGCGCAGCCGGCAGGATGGCCGCCTGGGGCCCCGGCTGGGCTGCCCCTAAGCCCGCAGGAGGCTCCGGGGACCGCGGTCCCGGGCCAAAGCCACCCACGTCCGGAGCCTCGTGACCCTGAGCGGCGACCGGCTGGTGGGGGGCGGGGGGTGGGGGGCGGTGCGTCGCGCCGCCGACCGGGGGCGGGGCCGAAGAGGCCCAGGGAGGGAGGGCACCGAGACGTCCTCCCCGCTCAAGCCACCCCCCTCCCCAACCCCCTCCAGAGCTCCCGCAGCCTCGCCAGGCCGCTCGGGGTCCGGGAAGCGCCCCGGGCCGGGCCAGGCGGGTGCTGGCCGGGGGTGGCGTCGGCTGGTCTCCCAGCTGCAGGGCCTGTCCCGGTTTTCCCCATCAGTTTCAGCAGTGACGGTCACCCCACATTGTGAGTCGTCTAGATTTCTCACTGACACCCCTGTTAGGGAGTGGCTTTTTAGAGAGATAGGGAAGGTCACTTGGGGGATGTTAGTCATGAGAGAAAATAAGGGCTCAGGTGGGATTGCAGATGTCATCCAGGGGGCAAATAGAGACAATTGTTGCTGGTACCAAGACATGAAGTTTTTTTTCCCCCTTTTCCCAAAAGGCCATATTACGACCACATGGCGGCGCTGAGTAACAGCCCATAGTTCGGCTGGAAGGGTGGGCCTTTGATATTGATACCCTGGGATGGGTTGGACAGACCCCCAACCTTTGTCATTAATGCAGATGCAGCCCGGGCTGGTTAGGTTAAGTTGAGAAGCAGTGTGGTTTGCAAGTGAACATGCCTCGTTTAGGGAGAGATCAATAGCCATACAGGGAGATATGATTAGAAAGAGGAAGAACATCATATGATGCATTTTACTTATCTGAGGCAGGATTGATGGGGTTCTGCTTGAACAAGAGCCTGAGATCTTCAACAGGTTCACAGGAATAGCTGTCCTCTGGCTTTGGAGTCTCAGTTTCTGTCTCCCCCTCCTGTAGGCCATAGGGTTTTATTCTAGAATTGTGGACCCAGGCAGATAGACCCTTCACTTTTACAGCAGTTGAAGTCACTAGAACAACCTGATATGGCCCTGTCCATTTCTCGGACAGCTGGTTTGGACTCCCTTTTTCTTGCCAGGTCTTTACTGATACTTGATCCCCTGGCTTTACCTGGGGATTTTTCAAGTCTTCCTGTGGTTTGTTCTCCATACCGTTGGAGTTCTTGCTGAAACCTTCCCAGGTCAATTACATGTTTTAATAGTGTATTGGCATCCTCGTCAAAAAACAAATCAGAAGTTAAGAATGGACGTCCATACATCATTTCATAAGGACTTAACAATAGTGGCCGTTTGGGGGATGTCCGTAGCCTCATGAGGGCTATGGGCAGCATATGTGTCCACTTATTATGTCTTTCTTGACATAGCTTAGCCAGAGCCCTTTTAAGAGTCTGGTTGGCTCTCTCTACCTTTCCTGAAACTTGAGGCCTCCAGGATGAGCGGAGCCGTATTTTATGCCTAAGCATGCGGCTAGGTTCTGGGGTATCGTGGCTGTAAGTGAGGGCCCGTTGTCACTCTGAAGTGACCGAGGCAGCCCAAACCTAGGCACTGTCTCCTTCAGCAGAGCTTTACAGACTTCTGTAGCTCTCTCTGTCTCAGTAGGGAACGCTTTGATCCATCCTGTGAATGTGTCAATAAAGACTAGCAAGTAAGAAAACCCTTGGGTCTTGGGCATGGCTGTAAATTCTACTTGCCAGTCCGCTCCTGGGTATGATCCCCGATGTTGGACAGGTGTAATTAGAGGAGGTCTGGTTGTTGGGTTATTTTTTAGACAGGTGTCACAATTTTGTGTGACCTGTTTAACAACCTTAGCTAACTGGGGATGGGAGAGAATAGGCTTAAGCAAGATTTCTAGATTATCTTTTCCAAAATGGGCGCTCTTATGTAAGGAGTTAGTTATGTTTTAAACCTGAGAATCAGGGAGTATTATTTGGGCCTGATCAGGCTGAAACCACCCATGTGAGCCAATCTCCCAGCCCCGCTCAGCATATCGGGAATGTCCCCCTGGGGTAAAATCTGGAGTCAGGGTTTCCTTGGGGAAAAGGGGGCAGATAGCAGTGGCAGAGGTAGCTTCCCCGGCAGCTCGTCCTGCCTCTTGATCAGCTTTCCTATTTCCCTGAGCCTCTTTTTCTTGCCCCTTTTGGTGACTCTTGCAGTGGATGACAGCTAATTTTGCAGGAAGTTTGACTGCCTCCAGGAGCCTGAGAATGAGCTCTTTGTGTTTAATAGCAGAGCTTCGGGCACTGAGCATCCCTCTTTCTTTCCAAATTGCTGCACGGGCATGCAGAATGAGGAAAGCATACTTAGAGTCCATACACACATTAATCCTCTTTCCTTCTCCTAACTCCAAAGCTCTTGTCAGGGCAAAAAGTTCAGCTTTCTGGGCTGAGGTGTCTGGGGGAAGAGACCCACTTTCCTGAGTTTCTTCCAGGCTCGCTACAGCATATCCTGCTTTCCTCTCTCCCTTTTCTACAAAACTGCTGCCATCTGTGTGCCAGTTTTCCTCTGGGTCAGATAAAGGTGTCTCTGATAGGTCCCGGCGAGAAGAGTATAACTCGTCTGTGATTTGTATGCATTGGTGATCCAGAGGGGAGGTAGGGGGATCTGGCAGTCAGGTTGCTGGATTTAAAGTCTGGCAGACCCTCAACTTTATTTCTGGAGTGTCAAGGAGGAGGGCTTGGTATTGGGTGATCCTTCCCCCTGTCATCCACCTGTCCCCTTTCGTTTCCAAGACTGCTTGCACCCGGTGAGGCGTATACACTGTGGTGGGCTGACCCAGGGTCAGCTTAGATGCCTCCTTAACCATAAGAGCGGTGGCTGCTACTGCCCGGAGGCAAGTGGGCCACCCTCTGGCCACCTCATCTAGTTATTTTGAGAGATAAGCCACAGGTTGTCATACGGGCCCCATCATCTGCCCTAACACCCCAAGAGCAGTTCCTGTCCTTTCAGAAACATAGAGTCTAAAAGGCTTCTCCAGGTTTGGGAGGCCTAAAGCTGGGGCTGTAGTGATGGACTCTTTTAGGGCATTAAAGGCCACCTTGCAGGTCTCATGCCAGTCGAGTGGCTCTTCCTCTTTCCCCCTTAAATTTTCATATAGGGGTCTGGCCAGATTGCCATAATTAGGAATCCAGATCCTGCAAAACCCGGTCCTTCCTAAAAATCCCCTAAGCTGTTGTTTTGTTTGGGGGTACGGGGTATTTAAGATGAGGGATCTCCCCTCGGGGTCAGGCATTCTTTTCCTCTCCGTAATGATAAATCCAAGGTATTTTACTTGGGCTAAGCTAATCTGAGCCTACTTGGGGGATACTCGATAACCCTTTTCATACAGGAAAGTTAGCGTTTTAAATAGTGTCCATTTGAGAGCTGGTAAAATCTGGCCTAGCTATGAGCAAGTCATCCACATACTGTATTAGACTACTGTTTGTTAAAGTTAATTCCCTTAGTTCTCTCCCCGAGGAAGTCCCAAAGATATGAGGGCTGTCCCTAAACCCTTGGGGTAGTCGAGTCCAGTCGAGAGTTGTATGGTGTCTCTCGTGTCCAAGTCCCGCCACTCAAAAGCAAAGAGATTTTGGGATTCAGGATGGAGAGGAATGCAAAAGAAAGCAGCTTGAAGGTCCAAGACTGAGAAGTACTTGGCATTTCCTGGGACTTGGGATAGGAGTGTATATGGGTTTGGGACTATGGGGTGGATGGGAACCACAGCTTCATTAACAGCTCTTAGATCCTGGACCAATCGGTAAGATGCATCTGGTTTTTTGAACGGGCAAGATTGGGGTGTTGCAGGGGGACTCACAGCTGATTCGAGTTCCAGTATCTCGGTATTTGTTAACTAATGGTCTAAGACCCTCAAGAGCTTCTGGTTTTAAGGGATATTGTCTTTTCCAGGGCTAGGGAGCATTTGGTCTCAGAGAAATCTTTACTGGTGGAACATTTATGGCTAAACCAGGCCTGGAGACATCCCACACCTGGGGATTGACCTCATCTAGACAAGGGACAGACTCCTCCTTTTCTACCTCTGACTGTAAATATTCAGACATAGGCAAAGAAAATTATCGACTTCTACCTTTGTGTCCCCAAGTCACTCTGGTTTGGAGGCGAAAGTATTATTCTCACCATGGAAAATTTGGAAGCTGCAAACATGAAAAATTTAAAGAGTCACGCAGAGGCTAGTCACTCTAAGCTAACCCCTAAGACATTTATTGACTGATTTCTAGCTTCTCTTCTTTAACATTTTTTTATCTACAGTAATCCTGTGTGTTCCTTTTAGTTAGGGATTCATTTTTAGACTATCCTGACTCTTCCACTACGTTCCAGTTTTGGGTCTGATACACTTACAGATGTGCCAAGTGCTTCCTGAACACTATAGAACATATTTTAAGTTTAAAATACTTCCATGCTTATGTAGTGAGTCAATGATTTTAAGTTTATTTGTTACACATTTCAATGTAAAAGTCAATGTGTGAACTAACATATTCACGACTTGGAAAAGTTGGCTTTTTTTTGTTGTGTGTTTGAACTCCTCACCGCCCAAAGGTCATGGAGAGGTCTATTGTTTTTCTAAAATGGTTATAGTGTTTTTTTTTGTTTTGTTTTGTTTTGTTTTTTCTTTTTTTGTAATTGAGTTACGGTGTGAGTTGCAAAGTTTGTGTTTCTGTTCATTTCATTCCATCTATTTGGGTTTCTTTCTCTCTCCTGAGTCAGACAGTAATTTCCCATTGGCTGTCTAATTACCAAGGTTGGTGTCCATGCATCCGTGCTGGTCTCTCCATACATGTCCGGGTGTCCTGTGAAACACTAAGCTTAATTTATTTGGAAATGACCTAGCTGTTCAATACACTGTCATCACTCAGTTGAGCAGAGGGAGAGAAATTCAAGTGACAAAACTCCAGAGAAGCTAGTGTCAGAGCGCCCCGGCGTGGCATGCGTGCAGGGGGTTGGGGGGAGGGGGGCGGGGCGCGGAGCGCGGAGATCTCAGGTGTCCTCCCACCCTGGGCCTCTCCAGGCCCGCCGCTGCTCGGTGGCCTAACCCCGCCCCCATCGCTTTGGCTGCTCAGGGCCGGGTGGTCTCTGTAGCTGCCGGGCATCCTGCCCGAGGCGCCCCCTGCCCACACGCTGTCTTCCAGTCTCTCTCTGAACCCTCGAATCTTTCTGCCTCTGTCTCACCTGGCGTGGGTGCGTGCGAGTCCCTGTCCGTGTGCCTGGCTGTCGCTCCTCTGCTCTCCCAGGAAGGTCCTGTGCTTGGCCCGCGGCGTGGCGGCAGGGCGGGCCTCGGTAGGGCGAAAAGGCGGGGCTGAGGCGCTCCAGGGGGTTTGCGCAGCCGGCAGGATGGCCGCCTGGGGCCCCGGCTGGGCTGCCCCTAAGCCCGCAGGAGGCTCCGGGGACCGCGGTCCCGGGCCAAAGCCACCCACGTCCGGAGCCTCGTGACCCTGAGCGGCGACCGGCTGGTGGGGGGCGGGGGGTGGGGGGCGGTGCGTCGCGCCGCCGACCGGGGGCGGGGCCGAAGAGGCCCAGGGAGGGAGGGCACCGAGACGTCCTCCCCGCTCAAGCCACCCCCCTCCCCAACCCCCTCCAGAGCTCCCGCAGCCTCGCCAGGCCGCTCGGGGTCCGGGAAGCGCCCCGGGCCGGGCCAGGCGGGTGCTGGCCGGGGGTGGCGTCGGCTGGTCTCCCAGCTGCAGGGCCTGTCCCGGTTTTCCCCATCAGTTTCAGCAGTGACGGTCACCCCACATTGTGAGTCGTCTAGATTTCTCACTGACACCCCTGTTAGGGAGTGGCTTTTTAGAGAGATAGGGAAGGTCACTTGGGGGATGTTAGTCATGAGAGAAAATAAGGGCTCAGGTGGGATTGCAGATGTCATCCAGGGGGCAAATAGAGACAATTGTTGCTGGTACCAAGACATGAAGTTTTTTTTCCCCCTTTTCCCAAAAGGCCATATTACGACCACATGGCGGCGCTGAGTAACAGCCCATAGTTCGGCTGGAAGGGTGGGCCTTTGATATTGATACCCTGGGATGGGTTGGACAGACCCCCAACCTTTGTCATTAATGCAGATGCAGCCCGGGCTGGTTAGGTTAAGTTGAGAAGCAGTGTGGTTTGCAAGTGAACATGCCTCGTTTAGGGAGAGATCAATAGCCATACAGGGAGATATGATTAGAAAGAGGAAGAACATCATATGATGCATTTTACTTATCTGAGGCAGGATTGATGGGGTTCTGCTTGAACAAGAGCCTGAGATCTTCAACAGGTTCACAGGAATAGCTGTCCTCTGGCTTTGGAGTCTCAGTTTCTGTCTCCCCCTCCTGTAGGCCATAGGGTTTTATTCTAGAATTGTGGACCCAGGCAGATAGACCCTTCACTTTTACAGCAGTTGAAGTCACTAGAACAACCTGATATGGCCCTGTCCATTTCTCGGACAGCTGGTTTGGACTCCCTTTTTCTTGCCAGGTCTTTACTGATACTTGATCCCCTGGCTTTACCTGGGGATTTTTCAAGTCTTCCTGTGGTTTGTTCTCCATACCGTTGGAGTTCTTGCTGAAACCTTCCCAGGTCAATTACATGTTTTAATAGTGTATTGGCATCCTCGTCAAAAAACAAATCAGAAGTTAAGAATGGACGTCCATACATCATTTCATAAGGACTTAACAATAGTGGCCGTTTGGGGGATGTCCGTAGCCTCATGAGGGCTATGTGTCCACTTATTATGTCTTTCTTGACATAGCTTAGCCAGAGCCCTTTTAAGAGTCTGGTTGGCTCTCTCTACCTTTCCTGAAACTTGAGGCCTCCAGGATGAGCGGAGCCGGTATTTTATGCCTAAGCATGTGGCTAGGTTCTGGGGTATCGTGGCTGTAAGTGAGGGCCCGTTGTCACTCTGAAGTGACCGAGGCAGCCCAAACCTAGGCACTGTCTCCTTCAGCAGAGCTTTACAGACTTCTGTAGCTCTCTCTGTCTCAGTAGGGAACGCTTCGATCCATCCTGTGAATGTGTCAATAAAGACTAGCAAGTAAGAAAACCCTTGGGTCTTGGGCATGGCTGTAAATTCTACTTGCCAGTCCGCTCCTGGGTATGATCCCCGATGTTGGACAGGTGTAATTAGAGGAGGTCTGGTTGTTGGGTTATTTTTTAGACAGGTGTCACAATTTTGTGTGACCTGTTTAACAACCTTAGCTAACTGGGGATGGGAGAGAATAGGCTTAAGCAAGATTTCTAGATTATCTTTTCCAAAATGGGCGCTCTTATGTAAGGAGTTAGTTATGTTTTAAACCTGAGAATCAGGGAGTATTATTTGGGCCTGATCAGGCTGAAACCACCCATGTGAGCCAATCTCCCAGCCCCGCTCAGCATATCGGGAATGTCCCCCTGGGGTAAAATCTGGAGTCAGGGTTTCCTTGGGGAAAAGGGGGCAGATAGCAGTGGCAGAGGTAGCTTCCCCGGCAGCTCGTCCTGCCTCTTGATCAGCTTTCCTATTTCCCTGAGCCTCTTTTTCTTGCCCCTTTTGGTGACTCTTGCAGTGGATGACAGCTAATTTTGCAGGAAGTTTGACTGCCTCCAGGAGCCTGAGAATGAGCTCTTTGTGTTTAATAGCAGAGCTTCGGGCACTGAGCATCCCTCTTTCTTTCCAAATTGCTGCACGGGCATGCAGAATGAGGAAAGCATACTTAGAGTCCATACACACATTAATCCTCTTTCCTTCTCCTAACTCCAAAGCTCTTGTCAGGGCAAAAAGTTCAGCTTTCTGGGCTGAGGTGTCTGGGGGAAGAGACCCACTTTCCTGAGTTTCTTCCAGGCTCGCTACAGCATATCCTGCTTTCCTCTCTCCCTTTTCTACAAAACTGCTGCCATCTGTGTGCCAGTTTTCCTCTGGGTCAGATAAAGGTGTCTCTGATAGGTCCCGGCGAGAAGAGTATAACTCGTCTGTGATTTGTATGCATTGGTGATCCAGAGGGGAGGTAGGGGGATCTGGCAGTCAGGTTGCTGGATTTAAAGTCTGGCAGACCCTCAACTTTATTTCTGGAGTGTCAAGGAGGAGGGCTTGGTATTGGGTGATCCTTCCCCCTGTCATCCACCTGTCCCCTTTCGTTTCCAAGACTGCTTGCACCCGGTGAGGCGTATACACTGTGGTGGGCTGACCCAGGGTCAGCTTAGATGCCTCCTTAACCATAAGAGCGGTGGCTGCTACTGCCCGGAGGCAAGTGGGCCACCCTCTGGCCACCTCATCTAGTTATTTTGAGAGATAAGCCACAGGTTGTCATACGGGCCCCATCATCTGCCCTAACACCCCAAGAGCAGTTCCTGTCCTTTCAGAAACATAGAGTCTAAAAGGCTTCTCCAGGTTTGGGAGGCCTAAAGCTGGGGCTGTAGTGATGGACTCTTTTAGGGCATTAAAGGCCACCTTGCAGGTCTCATGCCAGTCGAGTGGCTCTTCCTCTTTCCCCCTTAAATTTTCATATAGGGGTCTGGCCAGATTGCCATAATTAGGAATCCAGATCCTGCAAAACCCGGTCCTTCCTAAAAATCCCCTAAGCTGTTGTTTTGTTTGGGGGTACGGGGTATTTAAGATGAGGGATCTCCCCTCGGGGTCAGGCATTCTTTTCCTCTCCGTAATCATAAATCCAAGGTATTTTACTTGGGTTAAGCTAATCTGAGCCTACTTGGGGGATACTCGATAACCCTTTTCATACAGGAAAGTTAGCGTTTTAAATAGTGTCCATTTGAGAGCTGGTAAAATCTGGCCTAGCTATGAGCAAGTCATCCACATACTGTATTAGACTACTGTTTGTTAAAGTTAATTCCCTTAGTTCTCTCCCCGAGGAAGTCCCAAAGATATGAGGGCTGTCCCTAAACCCTTGGGGTAGTCGAGTCCAGTCGAGAGTTGTATGGTGTCTCTCGTGTCCAAGTCCCGCCACTCAAAAGCAAAGAGTTTTTGGGATTCAGGATGGAGAGGAATGCAAAAGAAAGCAGCTTGAAGGTCCAAGACTGAGAAGTACTTGGCATTTCCTGGGACTTGGGATAGGAGTGTATATGGGTTTGGGACTATGGGGTGGATGGGAACCACAGCTTCATTAACAGCTCTTAGATCCTGGACGAATCGGTAAGATCCATCTGGTTTTTTGAACGGGCAAGATTGGGGTGTTGCAGGGGGACTCACAGCTGATTCGAGTTCCAGTATCTCGGTATTTGTTAACTAATGGTCTAAGACCCTCAAGAGCTTCTGGTTTTAAGGGATATTGTCTTTTCCAGGGCTAGGGAGCATTTGGTCTCAGAGAAATCTTTACTGGTGGAACATTTATGGCTAAACCAGGCCTGGAGACATCCCACACCTGGGGATTGACCTCATCTAGACAAGGGACAGACTCCTCCTTTTCTACCTCTGACTGTAAATATTCAGACATAGGCAAAGAAAATTATCGACTTCTACCTTTGTGTCCCCAAGTCACTCTGGTTTGGAGGCGAAAGTATTATTCTCACCATGGAAAATTTGGAAGCTGCAAACATGAAAAATTTAAAGAGTCACGCAGAGGCTAGTCACTCTAAGCTAACCCCTAAGACATTTATTGACTGATTTCTAGCTTCTCTTCTTTAACATTTTTTTATCTACAGTAATCCTGTGTGTTCCTTTTAGTTAGGGATTCATTTTTAGACTATCCTGACTCTTCCACTACGTTCCAGTTTTGGGTCTGATACACTTACAGATGTGCCAAGTGCTTCCTGAACACTATAGAACATATTTTAAGTTTAAAATACTTCCATGCTTATGTAGTGAGTCAATGATTTTAAGTTTATTTGTTACACATTTCAATGTAAAAGTCAATGTGTGAACTAACATATTCACGACTTGGAAAAGTTGGCTTTTTTTTGTTGTGTGTTTGAACTCCTCACCGCCCAAAGGTCATGGAGAGGTCTATTGTTTTTCTAAAATGGTTATAGTGTTTTTTTTTGTTTTGTTTTGTTTTGTTTTTTCTTTTTTTGTAATTGAGTTACGGTGTGAGTTGCAAAGTTTGTGTTTCTGTTCATTTCATTCCATCTATTTGGGTTTCTTTCTCTCTCCTGAGTCAGACAGTAATTTCCCATTGGCTGTCTAATTACCAAGGTTGGTGTCCATGCATCCGTGCTGGTCTCTCCATACATGTCCGGGTGTCCTGTGAAACACTAAGCTTAATTTATTTGGAAATGACCTAGCTGTTCAATACACTGTCATCACTCAGTTGAGCAGAGGGAGAGAAATTCAAGTGACAAAACTCCAGAGAAGCTAGTGTCAGAGCGCCCCGGCGTGGCATGCGTGCAGGGGGTTGGGGGGAGGGGGGCGGGGCGCGGAGCGCGGAGATCTCAGGTGTCCTCCCACCCTGGGCCTCTCCAGGCCCGCCTCTGCTCGGTGGCCTAACCCCGCCCCCATCGCTTTGGCTGCTCAGGGCCGGGTGGTCTCTGTAGCTGCCGGGCATCCTGCCCGAGGCGCCCCCTGCCCACACGCTGTCTTCCAGTCTCTCTCTGAACCCTCGAATCTTTCTGCCTCTGTCTCACCTGGCGTGGGTGCGTGCGAGTCCCTGTCCGTGTGCCTGGCTATCACTCCTCTGCTCTCCCAGGAAGGTCCTGTGCTTGGCCCGCGGCGTGGCGGCAGGGCGGGCCTCGGTAGGGCGAAAAGGCGGGGCTGAGGCGCTCCAGGGGGTTTGCGCAGCCGGCAGGATGGCTGCCTGGGGCCCCGGCTGGGCTGCCCCTAAGCCCGCAGGAGGCTCCGGGGACCGCGGTCCCGGGCCAAAGCCACCCACGTCCGGAGCCTCGTGACCCTGAGCGGCGACCGGCTGGTGGGGGCGGGGGGTGGGGGGCGGTGCGTCGCGCCGCCGACCGGGGGCGGGGCCGAAGAGGCCCAGGGAGGGAGGGCACCGAGACGTCCTCCCCGCTCAAGCCACCCCCCTCCCCAACCCCCTCCAGAGCTCCCGCAGCCTCGCCAGGCCGCTCGGGGTCCGGGAAGCGCCCCGGGCCGGGCCAGGCGGGTGCTGGCCGGGGGTGGCGTCGGCTGGTCTCCCAGCTGCAGGGCCTGTCCCGGTTTTCCCCATCAGTTTCAGCAGTGACGGTCACCCCACATTGTGAGTCGTCTAGATTTCTCACTGACACCCCTGTTAGGGAGTGGCTTTTTAGAGAGATAGGGAAGGTCACTTGGGGGATGTTAGTCATGAGAGAAAATAAGGGCTCAGGTGGGATTGCAGATGTCATCCAGGGGGCAAATAGAGACAATTGTTGCTGGTACCAAGACATGAAGTTTTTTTTCCCCCTTTTCCCAAAAGGCCATATTACGACCACATGGGGGCGCTGAGTAACAGCCCATAGTTCGGCTGGAAGGGTGGGCCTTTGATATTGATACCCTGGGATGGGTTGGACAGACCCCCAACCTTTGTCATTAATGCAGATGCAGCCCGGGCTGGTTAGGTTAAGTTGAGAAGCAGTGTGGTTTGCAAGTGAACATGCCTCGTTTAGGGAGAGATCAATAGCCATACAGGGAGATATGATTAGAAAGAGGAAGAACATCATATGATGCATTTTACTTATCTGAGGCAGGATTGATGGGGTTCTGCTTGAACAAGAGCCTGAGATCTTCAACAGGTTCACAGGAATAGCTGTCCTCTGGCTTTGGAGTCTCAGTTTCTGTCTCCCCCTCCTGTAGGCCATAGGGTTTTATTCTAGAATTGTGGACCCAGGCAGATAGACCCTTCACTTTTACAGCAGTTGAAGTCACTAGAACAACCTGATATGGCCCTGTCCATTTCTCGGACAGCTGGTTTGGACTCCCTTTTTCTTGCCAGGTCTTTACTGATACTTGATCCCCTGGCTTTACCTGGGGATTTTTCAAGTCTTCCTGTGGTTTCTTCTCCATACCGTTGGAGTTCTTGCTGAAACCTTCCCAGGTCAATTACATGTTTTAAGAGTGTATTGGCATCCTCGTCCAAAAACAAATCAGAAGTTAAGAATGGACGTCCATACATCATTTCATAAGGACTTAACAATAGTGGCCGTTTGGGGGATGTCCGTAGCCTCATGAGGGCTATGGGCAGCATATGTGTCCACTTATTATGTCTTTCTTGACATAGCTTAGCCAGAGCCCTTTTAAGAGTCTGGTTGGCTCTCTCTACCTTTCCTGAAACTTGAGGCCTCCAGGATGAGCGGAGCCGGTATTTTATGCCTAAGCATGCGGCTAGGTTCTGGGGTATCGTGGCTGTAAGTGAGGGCCCGTTGTCACTCTGAAGTGACCGAGGCAGCCCAAACCTAGGCACTGTCTCCTTCAGCAGAGCTTTACAGACTTCTGTAGCTCTCTCTGTCTCAGTAGGGAACGCTTCGATCCATCCTGTGAATGTGTCAATAAAGACTAGCAAGTAAGAAAACCCTTGGGTCTTGGGCATGGCTGTAAATTCTACTTGCCAGTCCGCTCCTGGGTATGATCCCCAATGTTGGACAGGTGTAATTAGAGGAGGTCTGGTTGTTGGGTTATTTTTTAGACAGGTGTCACAATTTTGTGTGACCTGTTTAACAACCTTAGCTAACTGGGGATGGGAGAGAATAGGCTTAAGCAAGATTTCTAGATTATCTTTTCCAAAATGGGCGCTCTTATGTAAGGAGTTAGTTATGTTTTAAACCTGAGAATCAGGGAGTATTATTTGGGCCTGATCAGGCTGAAACCACCCATGTGAGCCAATCTCCCAGCCCCGCTCAGCATATCGGGAATGTCCCCCTGGGGTAAAATCTGGAGTCAGGGTTTCCTTGGGGAAAAGGGGGCAGATAGCAGTGGCAGAGGTAGCTTCCCCGGCAGCTCGTCCTGCCTCTTGATCAGCTTTCCTATTTCCCTGAGCCTCTTTTTCTTGCCCCTTTTGGTGACTCTTGCAGTGGATGACAGCTAATTTTGCAGGAAGTTTGACTGCCTCCAGGAGCCTGAGAATGAGCTCTTTGTGTTTAATAGCAGAGCTTCGGGCACTGAGCATCCCTCTTTCTTTCCAAATTGCTGCACGGGCATGCAGAATGAGGAAAGCATACTTAGAGTCCATACACACATTAATCCTCTTTCCTTCTCCTAACTCCAAAGCTCTTGTCAGGGCAAAAAGTTCAGCTTTCTGGGCTGAGGTGTCTGGGGGAAGAGACCCACTTTCCTGAGTTTCTTCCAGGCTCGCTACAGCATATCCTGCTTTCCTCTCTCCCTTTTCTACAAAACTGCTGCCATCTGTGTGCCAGTTTTCCTCTGGGTCAGATAAAGGTGTCTCTGATAGGTCCCGGCGAGAAGAGTATAACTCGTCTGTGATTTGTATGCATTGGTGATCCAGAGGGGAGGTAGGGGGATCTGGCAGTCAGGTTGCTGGATTTAAAGTCTGGCAGACCCTCAACTTTATTTCTGGAGTGTCAAGGAGGAGGGCTTGGTATTGGGTGATCCTTCCCCCTGTCATCCACCTGTCCCCTTTCGTTTCCAAGACTGCTTGCACCCGGTGAGGCGTATACACTGTGGTGGGCTGACCCAGGGTCAGCTTAGATGCCTCCTTAACCATAAGAGCGGTGGCTGCTACTGCCCGGAGGCAAGTGGGCCACCCTCTGGCCACCTCATCTAGTTATTTTGAGAGATAAGCCACAGGTTGTCATACGGGCCCCATCATCTGCCCTAACACCCCAAGAGCAGTTCCTGTCCTTTCAGAAACATAGAGTCTAAAAGGCTTCTCCAGGTTTGGGAGGCCTAAAGCTGGGGCTGTAGTGATGGACTCTTTTAGGGCATTAAAGGCCACCTTGCAGGTCTCATGCCAGTCGAGTGGCTCTTCCTCTTTCCCCCTTAAATTTTCATATAGGGGTCTGGCCAGATTGCCATAATTAGGAATCCAGATCCTGCAAAACCCGGGCCTTCCTAAAAATCCCCTAAGCTGTTGTTTTGTTTGGGGGTACGGGGTATTTAAGATGAGGGATCTCCCCTCGGGGTCAGGCATTCTTTTCCTCTCCGTAATGATAAATCCAAGGTATTTTACTTGGGTTAAGCTAATCTGAGCCTACTTGGGGGATACTCGATAACCCTTTTCATACAGGAAAGTTAGCGTTTTAAATAGTGTCCATTTGAGAGCTGGTAAAATCTGGCCTAGCTATGAGCAAGTCATCCACATACTGTATTAGACTACTGTTTGTTAAAGTTAATTCCCTTAGTTCTCTCCCCGAGGAAGTCCCAAAGATATGAGGGCTGTCCCTAAACCCTTGGGGTAGTCGAGTCCAGTCGAGAGTTGTATGGTGTCTCTCGTGTCCAAGTCCCGCCACTCAAAAGCAAAGAGTTTTTGGGATTCAGGATGGAGAGGAATGCAAAAGAAAGCAGCTTGAAGGTCCAAGACTGAGAAGTACTTGGCATTTCCTGGGACTTGGGATAGGAGTGTATATGGGTTTGGGACTATGGGGTGGATGGGAACCACAGCTTCATTAACAGCTCTTAGATCCTGGATGAATCGGTAAGATCCATCTGGTTTTTTGAACGGGCAAGATTGGGGTGTTGCAGGGGGACTCACAGCTGATTCGAGTTCCAGTATCTCGGTATTTGTTAACTAATGGTCTAAGACCCTCAAGAGCTTCTGGTTTTAAGGGATATTGTCTTTTCCAGGGCTAGGGAGCATTTGGTCTCAGAGAAATCTTTACTGGTGGAACATTTATGGCTAAACCAGGCCTGGAGACATCCCACACCTGGGGATTGACCTCATCTAGACAAGGGACAGACTCCTCCTTTTCTACCTCTGACTGTAAATATTCAGACATAGGCAAAGAAAATTATCGACTTCTACCTTTGTGTCCCCAAGTCACTCTGGTTTGGAGGCGAAAGTATTATTCTCACCATGGAAAATTTGGAAGCTGCAAACATGAAAAATTTAAAGAGTCACGCAGAGGCTAGTCACTCTAAGCTAACCCCTAAGACATTTATTGACTGATTTCTAGCTTCTCTTCTTTAACCTTTTTTATCTACAGTAATCCTGTGTGTTCCTTTTAGTTAGGGATTCATTTTTAGACTATCCTGACTCTTCCACTACGTTCCAGTTTTGGGTCTGATACACTTACAGATGTGCCAAGTGCTTCCTGAACACTATAGAACATATTTTAAGTTTAAAATACTTCCATGCTTATGTAGTGAGTCAATGATTTTAAGTTTATTTGTTACACATTTCAATGTAAAAGTCAATGTGTGAACTAACATATTCACGACTTGGAAAAGTTGGCTTTTTTTTGTTGTGTGTTTGAACTCCTCACCGCCCAAAGGTCATGGAGAGGTCTATTGTTTTTCTAAAATGGTTATAGTGTTTTTTTTTGTTTTGTTTTGTTTTGTTTTTTCTTTTTTTGTAATTGAGTTACGGTGTGAGTTGCAAAGTTTGTGTTTCTGTTCATTTCATTCCATCTATTTGGGTTTCTTTCTCTCTCCTGAGTCAGACAGTAATTTCCCATTGGCTGTCTAATTACCAAGGTTGGTGTCCATGCATCCGTGCTGGTCTCTCCATACATGTCCGGGTGTCCTGTGAAACACTAAGCTTAATTTATTTGGAAATGACCTAGCTGTTCAATACACTGTCATCACTCAGTTGAGCAGAGGGAGAGAAATTCAAGTGACAAAACTCCAGAGAAGCTAGTGTCAGAGCGCCCCGGCGTGGCATGCGTGCAGGGGGTTGGGGGGAGGGGGGCGGGGCGCGGAGCGCGGAGATCTCAGGTGTCCTCCCACCCTGGGCCTCTCCAGGCCCGCCTCTGCTCGGTGGCCTAACCCCGCCCCCATCGCTTTGGCTGCTCAGGGCCGGGTGGTCTCTGTAGCTGCCGGGCATCCTGCCCGAGGCGCCCCCTGCCCACACGCTGTCTTCCAGTCTCTCTCTGAACCCTCGAATCTTTCTGCCTCTGTCTCACCTGGCGTGGGTGCGTGCGAGTCCCTGTCCGTGTGCCTGGCTGTCGCTCCTCTGCTCTCCCAGGAAGGTCCTGTGCTTGGCCCGCGGCGTGGCGGCAGGGCGGGCCTCGGTAGGGCGAAAAGGCGGGGCTGAGGCGCTCCAGGGGGTTTGCGCAGCCGGCAGGATGGCCGCCTGGGGCCCCGGCTGGGCTGCCCCTAAGCCCGCAGGAGGCTCCGGGGACCGCGGTCCCGGGCCAAAGCCACCCACGTCCGGAGCCTCGTGACCCTGAGCGGCGACCGGCTGGTGGGGGCGGGGGGTGGGGGGCGGTGCGTCGCGCCGCCGACCGGGGGCGGGGCCGAAGAGGCCCAGGGAGGGAGGGCACCGAGACGTCCTCCCCGCTCAAGCCACCCCCCTCCCCAACCCCCTCCAGAGCTCCCGCAGCCTCGCCAGGCCGCTCGGGGTCCGGGAAGCGCCCCGGGCCGGGCCAGGCGGGTGCTGGCCGGGGGTGGCGTCGGCTGGTCTCCCAGCTGCAGGGCCTGTCCCGGTTTTCCCCATCAGTTTCAGCAGTGACGGTCACCCCACATTGTGAGTCGTCTAGATTTCTCACTGACACCCCTGTTAGGGAGTGGCTTTTTAGAGAGATAGGGAAGGTCACTTGGGGGATGTTAGTCATGAGAGAAAATAAGGGCTCAGGTGGGATTGCAGATGTCATCCAGGGGGCAAATAGAGACAATTGTTGCTGGTACCAAGACATGAAGTTTTTTTTCCCCCTTTTCCCAAAAGGCCATATTACGACCACATGGGGGCGCTGAGTAACAGCCCATAGTTCGGCTGGAAGGGTGGGCCTTTGATATTGATACCTTGGGATGGGTTGGACAGACCCCCAACCTTTGTCATTAATGCAGATGCAGCCCGGGCTGGTTAGGTTAAGTTGAGAAGCAGTGTGGTTTGCAAGTGAACATGCCTCGTTTAGGGAGAGATCAATAGCCATACAGGGAGATATGATTAGAAAGAGGAAGAACATCATATGATGCATTTTACTTATCTGAGGCAGGATTGATGGGGTTCTGCTTGAACAAGAGCCTGAGATCTTCAACAGGTTCACAGGAATAGCTGTCCTCTGGCTTTGGAGTCTCAGTTTCTGTCTCCCCCTCCTGTAGGCCATAGGGTTTTATTCTAGAATTGTGGACCCAGGCAGATAGACCCTTCACTTTTACAGCAGTTGAAGTCACTAGAACAACCTGATATGGCCCTGTCCATTTCTCGGACAGCTGGTTTGGACTCCTTTTTTCTTGCCAGGTCTTTACTGATACGTGATCCCCTGGCTTTACCTGGGGATTTTTCAAGTCTTCCTGTGGTTTGTTCTCCATACCGTTGGAGTTCTTGCTGAAACCTTCCCAGGTCAATTACATGTTTTAATAGTGTATTGGCATCCTCGTCAAAAAACAAATCAGAAGTTAAGAATGGACGTCCATACATCATTTCATAAGGACTTAACAATAGTGGCCGTTTGGGGGATGTCCGTAGCCTCATGAGGGCTATGGGCAGCATATGTGTCCACTTATTATGTCTTTCTTGACATAGCTTAGCCAGAGCCCTTTTAAGAGTCTGGTTGGCTCTCTCTACCTTTCCTGAAACTTGAGGCCTCCAGGATGAGCGGAGCCGGTATTTTATGCCTAAGCATGCGGCTAGGTTCTGGGGTATCGTGGCTGTAAGTGAGGGCCCGTTGTCACTCTGAAGTGACCGAGGCAGCCCAAACCTAGGCACTGTCTCCTTCAGCAGAGCTTTACAGACTTCTGTAGCTCTCTCTGTCTCAGTAGGGAACGCTTCGATCCATCCTGTGAATGTGTCAATAAAGACTAGCAAGTAAGAAAACCCTTGGGTCTTGGGCATGGCTGTAAATTCTACTTGCCAGTCCGCTCCTGGGTATGATCCCCGATGTTGGACAGGTGTAATTAGAGGAGGTCTGGTTGTTGGGTTATTTTTTAGACAGGTGTCACAATTTTGTGTGACCTGTTTAACAACCTTAGCTAACTGGGGATGGGAGAGAATAGGCTTAAGCAAGATTTCTAGATTATCTTTTCCAAAATGGGCGCTCTTATGTAAGGAGTTAGTTATGTTTTAAACCTGAGAATCAGGGAGTATTATTTGGGCCTGATCAGGCTGAAACCACCCATGTGAGCCAATCTCCCAGCCCCGCTCAGCATATCGGGAATGTCCCCCTGGGGTAAAATCTGGAGTCAGGGTTTCCTTGGGGAAAAGGGGGCAGATAGCAGTGGCAGAGGTAGCTTCCCCGGCAGCTCGTCCTGCCTCTTGATCAGCTTTCCTATTTCCCTGAGCCTCTTTTTCTTGCCCCTTTTGGTGACTCTTGCAGTGGATGACAGCTAATTTTGCAGGAAGTTTGACTGCCTCCAGGAGCCTGAGAATGAGCTCTTTGTGTTTAATAGCAGAGCTTCGGGCACTGAGCATCCCTCTTTCTTTCCAAATTGCTGCACGGGCATGCAGAATGAGGAAAGCATACTTAGAGTCCATACACACATTAATCCTCTTTCCTTCTCCTAACTCCAAAGCTCTTGTCAGGGCAAAAAGTTCAGCTTTCTGGGCTGAGGTGTCTGGGGGAAGAGACCCACTTTCCTGAGTTTCTTCCAGGCTCGCTACAGCATATCCTGCTTTCCTCTCTCCCTTTTCTACAAAACTGCTGCCATCTGTGTGCCAGTTTTCCTCTGGGTCAGATAAAGGTGTCTCTGATAGGTCCCGGCGAGAAGAGTATAACTCGTCTGTGATTTGTATGCATTGGTGATCCAGAGGGGAGGTAGGGGGATCTGGCAGTCAGGTTGCTGGATTTAAAGTCTGGCAGACCCTCAACTTTATTTCTGGAGTGTCAAGGAGGAGGGCTTGGTATTGGGTGATCCTTCCCCCTGTCATCCACCTGTCCCCTTTCGTTTCCAAGACTGCTTGCACCCGGTGAGGCGTATACACTGTGGTGGGCTGACCCAGGGTCAGCTTAGATGCCTCCTTAACCATAAGAGCGGTGGCTGCTACTGCCCGGAGGCAAGTGGGCCACCCTCTGGCCACCTCATCTAGTTATTTTGAGAGATAAGCCACAGGTTGTCATACGGGCCCCATCATCTGCCCTAACACCCCAAGAGCAGTTCCTGTCCTTTCAGAAACATAGAGTCTAAAAGGCTTCTCCAGGTTTGGGAGGCCTAAAGCTGGGGCTGTAGTGATGGACTCTTTTAGGGCATTAAAGGCCACCTTGCAGGTCTCATGCCAGTCGAGTGGCTCTTCCTCTTTCCCCCTTAAATTTTCATATAGGGGTCTGGCCAGATTGCCATAATTAGGAATCCAGATCCTGCAAAACCCGGTCCTTCCTAAAAATCCCCTAAGCTGTTGTTTTGTTTGGGGGTACGGGGTATTTAAGATGAGGGATCTCCCCTCGGGGTCAGGCATTCTTTTCCTCTCCGTAATGATAAATCCAAGGTATTTTACTTGGGTTAAGCTAATCTGAGCCTACTTGGGGGATACTCGATAACCCTTTTCATACAGGAAAGTTAGCGTTTTAAATAGTGTCCATTTGAGAGCTGGTAAAATCTGGCCTAGCTATGAGCAAGTCATCCACATACTGTATTAGACTACTGTTTGTTAAAGTTAATTCCCTTAGTTCTCTCCCCGAGGAAGTCCCAAAGATATGAGGGCTGTCCCTAAACCCTTGGGGTAGTCGAGTCCAGTCGAGAGTTGTATGGTGTCTCTCGTGTCCAAGTCCCGCCACTCAAAAGCAAAGAGTTTTTGGGATTCAGGATGGAGAGGAATGCAAAAGAAAGCAGCTTGAAGGTCCAAGACTGAGAAGTACTTGGCATTTCCTGGGACTTGGGATAGGAGGGTATATGGGTTTGGGACTATGGGGTGGATGGGAACCACAGCTTCATTAACAGCTCTTAGATCCTGGACGAATCGGTAAGATCCATCTGGTTTTTTGAACGGGCAAGATTGGGGTGTTGCAGGGGGACTCACAGCTGATTCGAGTTCCAGTATCTCGGTATTTGTTAACTAATGGTCTAAGACCCTCAAGAGCTTCTGGTTTTAAGGGATATTGTCTTTTCCAGGGCTAGGGAGCATTTGGTCTCAGAGAAATCTTTACTGGTGGAACATTTATGGCTAAACCAGGCCTGGAGACATCCCACACCTGGGGATTGACCTCATCTAGACAAGGGACAGACTCCTCCTTTTCTACCTCTGACTGTAAATATTCAGACATAGGCAAAGAAAATTATCGACTTCTACCTTTGTGTCCCCAAGTCACTCTGGTTTGGAGGCGAAAGTATTATTCTCACCATGGAAAATTTGGAAGCTGCAAACATGAAAAATTTAAAGAGTCACGCAGAGGCTAGTCACTCTAAGCTAACCCCTAAGACATTTATTGACTGATTTCTAGCTTCTCTTCTTTAACCTTTTTTATCTACAGTAATCCTGTGTGTTCCTTTTAGTTAGGGATTCATTTTTAGACTATCCTGACTCTTCCACTACGTTCCAGTTTTGGGTCTGATACACTTACAGATGTGCCAAGTGCTTCCTGAACACTATAGAACATATTTTAAGTTTAAAATACTTCCATGCTTATGTAGTGAGTCAATGATTTTAAGTTTATTTGTTACACATTTCAATGTAAAAGTCAATGTGTGAACTAACATATTCACGACTTGGAAAAGTTGGCTTTTTTTTGTTGTGTGTTTGAACTCCTCACCGCCCAAAGGTCATGGAGAGGTCTATTGTTTTTCTAAAATGGTTATAGTGTTTTTTTTTGTTTTGTTTTGTTTTGTTTTTTCTTTTTTTGTAATTGAGTTACGGTGTGAGTTGCAAAGTTTGTGTTTCTGTTCATTTCATTCCATCTATTTGGGTTTCTTTCTCTCTCCTGAGTCAGACAGTAATTTCCCATTGGCTGTCTAATTACCAAGGTTGGTGTCCATGCATCCGTGCTGGTCTCTCCATACATGTCCGGGTGTCCTGTGAAACACTAAGCTTAATTTATTTGGAAATGACCTAGCTGTTCAATACACTGTCATCACTCAGTTGAGCAGAGGGAGAGAAATTCAAGTGACAAAACTCCAGAGAAGCTAGTGTCAGAGCGCCCCGGCGTGGCATGCGTGCAGGGGGTTGGGGGGAGGGGGGCGGGGCGCGGAGCGCGGAGATCTCAGGTGTCCTCCCACCCTGGGCCTCTCCAGGCCCGCCTCTGCTCGGTGGCCTAACCCCGCCCCCATCGCTTTGGCTGCTCAGGGCCGGGTGGTCTCTGTAGCTGCCGGGCATCCTGCCCGAGGCGCCCCCTGCCCACACGCTGTCTTCCAGTCTCTCTCTGAACCCTCGAATCTTTCTGCCTCTGTCTCACCTGGCGTGGGTGCGTGCGAGTCCCTGTCCGTGTGCCTGGCTATCACTCCTCTGCTCTCCCAGGAAGGTCCTGTGCTTGGCCCGCGGCGTGGCGGCAGGGCGGGCCTCGGTAGGGCGAAAAGGCGGGGCTGAGGCGCTCCAGGGGGTTTGCGCAGCCGGCAGGATGGCTGCCTGGGGCCCCGGCTGGGCTGCCCCTAAGCCCGCAGGAGGCTCCGGGGACCGCGGTCCCGGGCCAAAGCCACCCACGTCCGGAGCCTCGTGACCCTGAGCGGCGACCGGCTGGTGGGGGCGGGGGGTGGGGGGCGGTGCGTCGCGCCGCCGACCGGGGGCGGGGCCGAAGAGGCCCAGGGAGGGAGGGCACCGAGACGTCCTCCCCGCTCAAGCCACCCCCCTCCCCAACCCCCTCCAGAGCTCCCGCAGCCTCGCCAGGCCGCTCGGGGTCCGGGAAGCGCCCCGGGCCGGGCCAGGCGGGTGCTGGCCGGGGGTGGCGTCGGCTGGTCTCCCAGCTGCAGGGCCTGTCCCGGTTTTCCCCATCAGTTTCAGCAGTGACGGTCACCCCACATTGTGAGTCGTCTAGATTTCTCACTGACACCCCTGTTAGGGAGTGGCTTTTTAGAGAGATAGGGAAGGTCACTTGGGGGATGTTAGTCATGAGAGAAAATAAGGGCTCAGGTGGGATTGCAGATGTCATCCAGGGGGCAAATAGAGACAATTGTTGCTGGTACCAAGACATGAAGTTTTTTTTCCCCCTTTTCCCAAAAGGCCATATTACGACCACATGGGGGCGCTGAGTAACAGCCCATAGTTCGGCTGGAAGGGTGGGCCTTTGATATTGATACCCTGGGATGGGTTGGACAGACCCCCAACCTTTGTCATTAATGCAGATGCAGCCCGGGCTGGTTAGGTTAAGTTGAGAAGCAGTGTGGTTTGCAAGTGAACATGCCTCGTTTAGGGAGAGATCAATAGCCATACAGGGAGATATGATTAGAAAGAGGAAGAACATCATATGATGCATTTTACTTATCTGAGGCAGGATTGATGGGGTTCTGCTTGAACAAGAGCCTGAGATCTTCAACAGGTTCACAGGAATAGCTGTCCTCTGGCTTTGGAGTCTCAGTTTCTGTCTCCCCCTCCTGTAGGCCATAGGGTTTTATTCTAGAATTGTGGACCCAGGCAGATAGACCCTTCACTTTTACAGCAGTTGAAGTCACTAGAACAACCTGATATGGCCCTGTCCATTTCTCGGACAGCTGGTTTGGACTCCCTTTTTCTTGCCAGGTCTTTACTGATACTTGATCCCCTGGCTTTACCTGGGGATTTTTCAAGTCTTCCTGTGGTTTCTTCTCCATACCGTTGGAGTTCTTGCTGAAACCTTCCCAGGTCAATTACATGTTTTAAGAGTGTATTGGCATCCTCGTCCAAAAACAAATCAGAAGTTAAGAATGGACGTCCATACATCATTTCATAAGGACTTAACAATAGTGGCCGTTTGGGGGATGTCCGTAGCCTCATGAGGGCTATGGGCAGCATATGTGTCCACTTATTATGTCTTTCTTGACATAGCTTAGCCAGAGCCCTTTTAAGAGTCTGGTTGGCTCTCTCTACCTTTCCTGAAACTTGAGGCCTCCAGGATGAGCGGAGCCGGTATTTTATGCCTAAGCATGCGGCTAGGTTCTGGGGTATCGTGGCTGTAAGTGAGGGCCCGTTGTCACTCTGAAGTGACCGAGGCAGCCCAAACCTAGGCACTGTCTCCTTCAGCAGAGCTTTACAGACTTCTGTAGCTCTCTCTGTCTCAGTAGGGAACGCTTCGATCCATCCTGTGAATGTGTCAATAAAGACTAGCAAGTAAGAAAACCCTTGGGTCTTGGGCATGGCTGTAAATTCTACTTGCCAGTCCGCTCCTGGGTATGATCCCCAATGTTGGACAGGTGTAATTAGAGGAGGTCTGGTTGTTGGGTTATTTTTTAGACAGGTGTCACAATTTTGTGTGACCTGTTTAACAACCTTAGCTAACTGGGGATGGGAGAGAATAGGCTTAAGCAAGATTTCTAGATTATCTTTTCCAAAATGGGCGCTCTTATGTAAGGAGTTAGTTATGTTTTAAACCTGAGAATCAGGGAGTATTATTTGGGCCTGATCAGGCTGAAACCACCCATGTGAGCCAATCTCCCAGCCCCGCTCAGCATATCGGGAATGTCCCCCTGGGGTAAAATCTGGAGTCAGGGTTTCCTTGGGGAAAAGGGGGCAGATAGCAGTGGCAGAGGTAGCTTCCCCGGCAGCTCGTCCTGCCTCTTGATCAGCTTTCCTATTTCCCTGAGCCTCTTTTTCTTGCCCCTTTTGGTGACTCTTGCAGTGGATGACAGCTAATTTTGCAGGAAGTTTGACTGCCTCCAGGAGCCTGAGAATGAGCTCTTTGTGTTTAATAGCAGAGCTTCGGGCACTGAGCATCCCTCTTTCTTTCCAAATTGCTGCACGGGCATGCAGAATGAGGAAAGCATACTTAGAGTCCATACACACATTAATCCTCTTTCCTTCTCCTAACTCCAAAGCTCTTGTCAGGGCAAAAAGTTCAGCTTTCTGGGCTGAGGTGTCTGGGGGAAGAGACCCACTTTCCTGAGTTTCTTCCAGGCTCGCTACAGCATATCCTGCTTTCCTCTCTCCCTTTTCTACAAAACTGCTGCCATCTGTGTGCCAGTTTTCCTCTGGGTCAGATAAAGGTGTCTCTGATAGGTCCCGGCGAGAAGAGTATAACTCGTCTGTGATTTGTATGCATTGGTGATCCAGAGGGGAGGTAGGGGGATCTGGCAGTCAGGTTGCTGGATTTAAAGTCTGGCAGACCCTCAACTTTATTTCTGGAGTGTCAAGGAGGAGGGCTTGGTATTGGGTGATCCTTCCCCCTGTCATCCACCTGTCCCCTTTCGTTTCCAAGACTGCTTGCACCCGGTGAGGCGTATACACTGTGGTGGGCTGACCCAGGGTCAGCTTAGATGCCTCCTTAACCATAAGAGCGGTGGCTGCTACTGCCCGGAGGCAAGTGGGCCACCCTCTGGCCACCTCATCTAGTTATTTTGAGAGATAAGCCACAGGTTGTCATACGGGCCCCATCATCTGCCCTAACACCCCAAGAGCAGTTCCTGTCCTTTCAGAAACATAGAGTCTAAAAGGCTTCTCCAGGTTTGGGAGGCCTAAAGCTGGGGCTGTAGTGATGGACTCTTTTAGGGCATTAAAGGCCACCTTGCAGGTCTCATGCCAGTCGAGTGGCTCTTCCTCTTTCCCCCTTAAATTTTCATATAGGGGTCTGGCCAGATTGCCATAATTAGGAATCCAGATCCTGCAAAACCCGGGCCTTCCTAAAAATCCCCTAAGCTGTTGTTTTGTTTGGGGGTACGGGGTATTTAAGATGAGGGATCTCCCCTCGGGGTCAGGCATTCTTTTCCTCTCCGTAATGATAAATCCAAGGTATTTTACTTGGGTTAAGCTAATCTGAGCCTACTTGGGGGATACTCGATAACCCTTTTCATACAGGAAAGTTAGCGTTTTAAATAGTGTCCATTTGAGAGCTGGTAAAATCTGGCCTAGCTATGAGCAAGTCATCCACATACTGTATTAGACTACTGTTTGTTAAAGTTAATTCCCTTAGTTCTCTCCCCGAGGAAGTCCCAAAGATATGAGGGCTGTCCCTAAACCCTTGGGGTAGTCGAGTCCAGTCGAGAGTTGTATGGTGTCTCTCGTGTCCAAGTCCCGCCACTCAAAAGCAAAGAGTTTTTGGGATTCAGGATGGAGAGGAATGCAAAAGAAAGCAGCTTGAAGGTCCAAGACTGAGAAGTACTTGGCATTTCCTGGGACTTGGGATAGGAGTGTATATGGGTTTGGGACTATGGGGTGGATGGGAACCACAGCTTCATTAACAGCTCTTAGATCCTGGACGAATCGGTAAGATCCATCTGGTTTTTTGAACGGGCAAGATTGGGGTGTTGCAGGGGGACTCACAGCTGATTCGAGTTCCAGTATCTCGGTATTTGTTAACTAATGGTCTAAGACCCTCAAGAGCTTCTGGTTTTAAGGGATATTGTCTTTTCCAGGGCTAGGGAGCATTTGGTCTCAGAGAAATCTTTACTGGTGGAACATTTATGGCTAAACCAGGCCTGGAGACATCCCACACCTGGGGATTGACCTCATCTAGACAAGGGACAGACTCCTCCTTTTCTACCTCTGACTGTAAATATTCAGACATAGGCAAAGAAAATTATCGACTTCTACCTTTGTGTCCCCAAGTCACTCTGGTTTGGAGGCGAAAGTATTATTCTCACCATGGAAAATTTGGAAGCTGCAAACATGAAAAATTTAAAGAGTCACGCAGAGGCTAGTCACTCTAAGCTAACCCCTAAGACATTTATTGACTGATTTCTAGCTTCTCTTCTTTAACCTTTTTTATCTACAGTAATCCTGTGTGTTCCTTTTAGTTAGGGATTCATTTTTAGACTATCCTGACTCTTCCACTACGTTCCAGTTTTGGGTCTGATACACTTACAGATGTGCCAAGTGCTTCCTGAACACTATAGAACATATTTTAAGTTTAAAATACTTCCATGCTTATGTAGTGAGTCAATGATTTTAAGTTTATTTGTTACACATTTCAATGTAAAAGTCAATGTGTGAACTAACATATTCACGACTTGGAAAAGTTGGCTTTTTTTTGTTGTGTGTTTGAACTCCTCACCGCCCAAAGGTCATGGAGAGGTCTATTGTTTTTCTAAAATGGTTATAGTGTTTTTTTTTGTTTTGTTTTGTTTTGTTTTTTCTTTTTTTGTAATTGAGTTACGGTGTGAGTTGCAAAGTTTGTGTTTCTGTTCATTTCATTCCATCTATTTGGGTTTCTTTCTCTCTCCTGAGTCAGACAGTAATTTCCCATTGGCTGTCTAATTACCAAGGTTGGTGTCCATGCATCCGTGCTGGTCTCTCCATACATGTCCGGGTGTCCTGTGAAACACTAAGCTTAATTTATTTGGAAATGACCTAGCTGTTCAATACACTGTCATCACTCAGTTGAGCAGAGGGAGAGAAATTCAAGTGACAAAACTCCAGAGAAGCTAGTGTCAGAGCGCCCCGGCGTGGCATGCGTGCAGGGGGTTGGGGGGAGGGGGGCGGGGCGCGGAGCGCGGAGATCTCAGGTGTCCTCCCACCCTGGGCCTCTCCAGGCCCGCCTCTGCTCGGTGGCCTAACCCCGCCCCCATCGCTTTGGCTGCTCAGGGCCGGGTGGTCTCTGTAGCTGCCGGGCATCCTGCCCGAGGCGCCCCCTGCCCACACGCTGTCTTCCAGTCTCTCTCTGAACCCTCGAATCTTTCTGCCTCTGTCTCACCTGGCGTGGGTGCGTGCGAGTCCCTGTCCGTGTGCCTGGCTGTCGCTCCTCTGCTCTCCCAGGAAGGTCCTGTGCTTGGCCCGCGGCGTGGCGGCAGGGCGGGCCTCGGTAGGGCGAAAAGGCGGGGCTGAGGCGCTCCAGGGGGTTTGCGCAGCCGGCAGGATGGCTGCCTGGGGCCCCGGCTGGGCTGCCCCTAAGCCCGCAGGAGGCTCCGGGGACCGCGGTCCCGGGCCAAAGCCACCCACGTCCGGAGCCTCGTGACCCTGAGCGGCGACCGGCTGGTGGGGGCGGGGGGTGGGGGGCGGTGCGTCGCGCCGCCGACCGGGGGCGGGGCCGAAGAGGCCCAGGGAGGGAGGGCACCGAGACGTCCTCCCCGCTCAAGCCACCCCCCTCCCCAACCCCCTCCAGAGCTCCCGCAGCCTCGCCAGGCCGCTCGGGGTCCGGGAAGCGCCCCGGGCCGGGCCAGGCGGGTGCTGGCCGGGGGTGGCGTCGGCTGGTCTCCCAGCTGCAGGGCCTGTCCCGGTTTTCCCCATCAGTTTCAGCAGTGACGGTCACCCCACATTGTGAGTCGTCTAGATTTCTCACTGACACCCCTGTTAGGGAGTGGCTTTTTAGAGAGATAGGGAAGGTCACTTGGGGGATGTTAGTCATGAGAGAAAATAAGGGCTCAGGTGGGATTGCAGATGTCATCCAGGGGGCAAATAGAGACAATTGTTGCTGGTACCAAGACATGAAGTTTTTTTTCCCCCTTTTCCCAAAAGGCCATATTACGACCACATGGGGGCGCTGAGTAACAGCCCATAGTTCGGCTGGAAGGGTGGGCCTTTGATATTGATACCTTGGGATGGGTTGGACAGACCCCCAACCTTTGTCATTAATGCAGATGCAGCCCGGGCTGGTTAGGTTAAGTTGAGAAGCAGTGTGGTTTGCAAGTGAACATGCCTCGTTTAGGGAGAGATCAATAGCCATACAGGGAGATATGATTAGAAAGAGGAAGAACATCATATGATGCATTTTACTTATCTGAGGCAGGATTGATGGGGTTCTGCTTGAACAAGAGCCTGAGATCTTCAACAGGTTCACAGGAATAGCTGTCCTCTGGCTTTGGAGTCTCAGTTTCTGTCTCCCCCTCCTGTAGGCCATAGGGTTTTATTCTAGAATTGTGGACCCAGGCAGATAGACCCTTCACTTTTACAGCAGTTGAAGTCACTAGAACAACCTGATATGGCCCTGTCCATTTCTCGGACAGCTGGTTTGGACTCCTTTTTTCTTGCCAGGTCTTTACTGATACGTGATCCCCTGGCTTTACCTGGGGATTTTTCAAGTCTTCCTGTGGTTTGTTCTCCATACCGTTGGAGTTCTTGCTGAAACCTTCCCAGGTCAATTACATGTTTTAATAGTGTATTGGCATCCTCGTCAAAAAACAAATCAGAAGTTAAGAATGGACGTCCATACATCATTTCATAAGGACTTAACAATAGTGGCCGTTTGGGGGATGTCCGTAGCCTCATGAGGGCTATGGGCAGCATATGTGTCCACTTATTATGTCTTTCTTGACATAGCTTAGCCAGAGCCCTTTTAAGAGTCTGGTTGGCTCTCTCTACCTTTCCTGAAACTTGAGGCCTCCAGGATGAGCGGAGCCGGTATTTTATGCCTAAGCATGCGGCTAGGTTCTGGGGTATCGTGGCTGTAAGTGAGGGCCCGTTGTCACTCTGAAGTGACCGAGGCAGCCCAAACCTAGGCACTGTCTCCTTCAGCAGAGCTTTACAGACTTCTGTAGCTCTCTCTGTCTCAGTAGGGAACGCTTCGATCCATCCTGTGAATGTGTCAATAAAGACTAGCAAGTAAGAAAACCCTTGGGTCTTGGGCATGGCTGTAAATTCTACTTGCCAGTCCGCTCCTGGGTATGATCCCCGATGTTGGACAGGTGTAATTAGAGGAGGTCTGGTTGTTGGGTTATTTTTTAGACAGGTGTCACAATTTTGTGTGACCTGTTTAACAACCTTAGCTAACTGGGGATGGGAGAGAATAGGCTTAAGCAAGATTTCTAGATTATCTTTTCCAAAATGGGCGCTCTTATGTAAGGAGTTAGTTATGTTTTAAACCTGAGAATCAGGGAGTATTATTTGGGCCTGATCAGGCTGAAACCACCCATGTGAGCCAATCTCCCAGCCCCGCTCAGCATATCGGGAATGTCCCCCTGGGGTAAAATCTGGAGTCAGGGTTTCCTTGGGGAAAAGGGGGCAGATAGCAGTGGCAGAGGTAGCTTCCCCGGCAGCTCGTCCTGCCTCTTGATCAGCTTTCCTATTTCCCTGAGCCTCTTTTTCTTGCCCCTTTTGGTGACTCTTGCAGTGGATGACAGCTAATTTTGCAGGAAGTTTGACTGCCTCCAGGAGCCTGAGAATGAGCTCTTTGTGTTTAATAGCAGAGCTTCGGGCACTGAGCATCCCTCTTTCTTTCCAAATTGCTGCACGGGCATGCAGAATGAGGAAAGCATACTTAGAGTCCATACACACATTAATCCTCTTTCCTTCTCCTAACTCCAAAGCTCTTGTCAGGGCAAAAAGTTCAGCTTTCTGGGCTGAGGTGTCTGGGGGAAGAGACCCACTTTCCTGAGTTTCTTCCAGGCTCGCTACAGCATATCCTGCTTTCCTCTCTCCCTTTTCTACAAAACTGCTGCCATCTGTGTGCCAGTTTTCCTCTGGGTCAGATAAAGGTGTCTCTGATAGGTCCCGGCGAGAAGAGTATAACTCGTCTGTGATTTGTATGCATTGGTGATCCAGAGGGGAGGTAGGGGGATCTGGCAGTCAGGTTGCTGGATTTAAAGTCTGGCAGACCCTCAACTTTATTTCTGGAGTGTCAAGGAGGAGGGCTTGGTATTGGGTGATCCTTCCCCCTGTCATCCACCTGTCCCCTTTCGTTTCCAAGACTGCTTGCACCCGGTGAGGCGTATACACTGTGGTGGGCTGACCCAGGGTCAGCTTAGATGCCTCCTTAACCATAAGAGCGGTGGCTGCTACTGCCCGGAGGCAAGTGGGCCACCCTCTGGCCACCTCATCTAGTTATTTTGAGAGATAAGCCACAGGTTGTCATACGGGCCCCATCATCTGCCCTAACACCCCAAGAGCAGTTCCTGTCCTTTCAGAAACATAGAGTCTAAAAGGCTTCTCCAGGTTTGGGAGGCCTAAAGCTGGGGCTGTAGTGATGGACTCTTTTAGGGCATTAAAGGCCACCTTGCAGGTCTCATGCCAGTCGAGTGGCTCTTCCTCTTTCCCCCTTAAATTTTCATATAGGGGTCTGGCCAGATTGCCATAATTAGGAATCCAGATCCTGCAAAACCCGGTCCTTCCTAAAAATCCCCTAAGCTGTTGTTTTGTTTGGGGGTACGGGGTATTTAAGATGAGGGATCTCCCCTCGGGGTCAGGCATTCTTTTCCTCTCCGTAATGATAAATCCAAGGTATTTTACTTGGGTTAAGCTAATCTGAGCCTACTTGGGGGATACTCGATAACCCTTTTCATACAGGAAAGTTAGCGTTTTAAATAGTGTCCATTTGAGAGCTGGTAAAATCTGGCCTAGCTATGAGCAAGTCATCCACATACTGTATTAGACTACTGTTTGTTAAAGTTAATTCCCTTAGTTCTCTCCCCGAGGAAGTCCCAAAGATATGAGGGCTGTCCCTAAACCCTTGGGGTAGTCGAGTCCAGTCGAGAGTTGTATGGTGTCTCTCGTGTCCAAGTCCCGCCACTCAAAAGCAAAGAGTTTTTGGGATTCAGGATGGAGAGGAATGCAAAAGAAAGCAGCTTGAAGGTCCAAGACTGAGAAGTACTTGGCATTTCCTGGGACTTGGGATAGGAGGGTATATGGGTTTGGGACTATGGGGTGGATGGGAACCACAGCTTCATTAACAGCTCTTAGATCCTGGACGAATCGGTAAGATCCATCTGGTTTTTTGAACGGGCAAGATTGGGGTGTTGCAGGGGGACTCACAGCTGATTCGAGTTCCAGTATCTCGGTATTTGTTAACTAATGGTCTAAGACCCTCAAGAGCTTCTGGTTTTAAGGGATATTGTCTTTTCCAGGGCTAGGGAGCATTTGGTCTCAGAGAAATCTTTACTGGTGGAACATTTATGGCTAAACCAGGCCTGGAGACATCCCACACCTGGGGATTGACCTCATCTAGACAAGGGACAGACTCCTCCTTTTCTACCTCTGACTGTAAATATTCAGACATAGGCAAAGAAAATTATCGACTTCTACCTTTGTGTCCCCAAGTCACTCTGGTTTGGAGGCGAAAGTATTATTCTCACCATGGAAAATTTGGAAGCTGCAAACATGAAAAATTTAAAGAGTCACGCAGAGGCTAGTCACTCTAAGCTAACCCCTAAGACATTTATTGACTGATTTCTAGCTTCTCTTCTTTAACCTTTTTTATCTACAGTAATCCTGTGTGTTCCTTTTAGTTAGGGATTCATTTTTAGACTATCCTGACTCTTCCACTACGTTCCAGTTTTGGGTCTGATACACTTACAGATGTGCCAAGTGCTTCCTGAACACTATAGAACATATTTTAAGTTTAAAATACTTCCATGCTTATGTAGTGAGTCAATGATTTTAAGTTTATTTGTTACACATTTCAATGTAAAAGTCAATGTGTGAACTAACATATTCACGACTTGGAAAAGTTGGCTTTTTTTTGTTGTGTGTTTGAACTCCTCACCGCCCAAAGGTCATGGAGAGGTCTATTGTTTTTCTAAAATGGTTATAGTGTTTTTTTTTGTTTTGTTTTGTTTTGTTTTTTCTTTTTTTGTAATTGAGTTACGGTGTGAGTTGCAAAGTTTGTGTTTCTGTTCATTTCATTCCATCTATTTGGATTTTCTTTCTCTCTCCTGAGTCAGACAGTAATTTCCCATTGGCTGTCTAATTACCAAGGTTGGTGTCCATGCATCCGTGCTGGTCTCTCCATACATGTCCGGGTGTCCTGTGAAACACTAAGCTTAATTTATTTGGAAATGACCTAGCTGTTCAATACACTGTCATCACTCAGTTGAGCAGAGGGAGAGAAATTCAAGTGACAAAACTCCAGAGAAGCTAGTGTCAGAGCGCCCCGGCGTGGCATGCGTGCAGGGGGTTGGGGGGAGGGGGGCGGGGCGCGGAGCGCGGAGATCTCAGGTGTCCTCCCACCCTGGGCCTCTCCAGGCCCGCCTCTGCTCGGTGGCCTAACCCCGCCCCCATCGCTTTGGCTGCTCAGGGCCGGGTGGTCTCTGTAGCTGCCGGGCATCCTGCCCGAGGCGCCCCCTGCCCACACGCTGTCTTCCAGTCTCTCTCTGAACCCTCGAATCTTTCTGCCTCTGTCTCACCTGGCATGGGTGCGTGCGAGTCCCTGTCCGTGTGCCTGGCTGTCGCTCCTCTGCTCTCCCAGGAAGGTCCTGTGCTTGGCCCGCGGCGTGGCGGCAGGGCGGGCCTCGGTAGGGCGAAAAGGCGGGGCTGAGGCGCTCCAGGGGGTTTGCGCAGCCGGCAGGATGGCCGCCTGGGGCCCCGGCTGGGCTGCCCCTAAGCCCGCAGGAGGCTCCGGGGACCGCGGTCCCGGGCCAAAGCCACCCACGTCCGGAGCCTCGTGACCCTGAGCGGCGACCGGCTGGTGGGGGGCGGGGGGTGGGGGGCGGTGCGTCGCGCCGCCGACCGGGGGCGGGGCCGAAGAGGCCCAGGGAGGGAGGGCACCGAGACGTCCTCCCCGCTCAAGCCACCCCCCTCCCCAACCCCCTCCAGAGCTCCCGCAGCCTCGCCAGGCCGCTCGGGGTCCGGGAAGCGCCCCGGGCCGGGCCAGGCGGGTGCTGGCCGGGGGTGGCGTCGGCTGGTCTCCCAGCTGCAGGGCCTGTCCCGGTTTTCCCCATCACTTTCAGCAGTGACAGTCACCCCACATTGTGAGTCGTCTAGATTTCTCACTGACACCCCTGTTAGGGAGTGGCTTTTTAGAGAGATAGGGAAGGTCACTCGGGGGATGTTAGTCATGAGAGAAAATAAGGGCTCAGGTGGGATTGCAGATGTCATCCAGGGGGTAAATAGAGACAGTTGTTGCTGGTACCAAGACATGAAGTTTTTTTTCCCCCTTTTCCCAAAAGGCCATATTACGACCACATGGGGGCGCTGAGTAACAGCCCATAGTTCGGCTGGAAGGGTTGGCCTTTGATATTGATACCCTGGGATGGGTTGGAGAGATCCCCAACCTTTGTCATTAATGCAGATGCAGCCCGGGCTGGTTAGGTTGAGTTGAGAAGCAGTGTGGTTTGCAAGTGAACATGCCTCGTTTAGGGAGAGATCACTAGCCATACAGGGAGATATGATTAGAAAGAGGAAGAACATCATATGATGCATTTTACTTATCTGAGGCAGGATTGATGGGGTTCTGCTTGAACAAGAGCCTGAGATCTTCAACAGGTTCACAGGAATAGCTGTCCTCTGGCTTTGGAGTCTCAGTTTCTGTCTCCCCCTCCTGTAGGCCATAGGGTTTTATTCTAGAATTGTGGACCCAGGCAGATAGACCCTTCACTTTTACAGCAGTTGAAGTCACTAGAACAACCTGATATGGCCCTGTCCATTTCTCGGACAGCTGGTTTGGACTCCCTTTTTCTTGCCAGGTCTTTACTGATACTTGATCCCCTGGCTTTACCTGGGGATTTTTCAAGTCTTCCTGTGGTTTGTTCTCCATACCGTTGGAGTTCTTGCTGAAACCTTCCCAGGTCAATTACATGTTTTAAGAGTGTATTGGCATCCTCGTCAAAAAACAAATCAGAAGTTAAGAATGGACGTCCATGCATCATTTCATAAGGACTTAACAATAGTGGCCGTTTGGGGGATGTCCGTAGCCTCATGAGGGCTATGGGCAGCATATGTGTCCACTTATTATGTCTTTCTTGACATAGCTTAGCCAGAGCCCTTTTAAGAGTCTGGTTGGCTCTCTCTACCTTTCCTGAAGCTTGAGGCCTCCAGGAGGAGCGGAGCCGGTATTTTATGCCTAAGCATGCGGCTAGGTTCTGGGGTATCGTGGCTGTAAGTGAGGGCCCGTTGTCACTCTGAAGTGACCGAGGCAGCCCAAACCTAGGCACTATCTCCTTCAGCAGAGCTTTACAGACTTCTGTAGCTCTCTCTGTCTCAGTAGGGAACGCTTCGATCCATCCTGTGAATGTGTCAATAAAGACTAGCAAGTAAGAAAACCCTTGGGTCTTGGGCATGGCTGTAAATTCTACTTGCCAGTCCGCTCCTGGGTATGATCCCCGATGTTGGACAGGTGTAATTAGAGGAGGTCTGGTTGTTGGGTTATTTTTTAGACAGGTGTCACAATTTTGTGTGACCTGTTTAACAACCTTAGCTAACTGGGGATGGGAGAGAATAGGCTTAAGCAAGATTTCTAGATTATCTTTTCCAAAATGGGCGCTCTTATGTAAGGAGTTAGTAATGTTTTAACCCTGAGAATCAGGGAGTATTATTTGGGACTGATCAGGCTGAAACCACCCATGTGAGCCAATCTCCCAGCCCCGCTCAGCATATCGGGAATGTCCCCCTGGGGTAAAATCTGGAGTCAGGGTTTCCTTGGGGAAAAGGGGGCAGATAGCAGTGGCAGAGGTAGCTTCCCCGGCAGCTCGTCCTGCCTCTTGATCAGCTTTCCTATTTCCCTGAGCCTCTTTTTCTTGCCCCTTTTGGTGACTCTTGCAGTGGATGACAGCTAATATTGCAGGAAGTTTGACTGCCTCCAGGAGCCTGAGAATGAGCTCTTTGTGTTTAATAGCAGAGCTTCGGGCACTGAGCATCCCTCTTTCTTTCCAAATTGCTGCACGGGCATGCAGAATGAGGAAAGCATACTTAGAGTCCATACACACATTAATCCTCTTTCCTTCTCCTAACTCCAAAGCTCTTGTCAGGGCAAAAAGTTCAGCTTTCTGGGCTGAGGTGTCTGGGGGAAGAGACCCACTTTCCTGAGTTTCTTCCAGGCTCGCTACAGCATATCCTGCTTTCCTCTCTCACTTTTCTACAAAACTGCTGCCATCTGTGTGCCAGTTTTCCTCTGGGTCAGATAAAGGTGTCTCTGATAGGTCCCGGCGAGAAGAGTATAACTCGTCTGTGATTTGTATGCATTGGTGATCCAGAGGGGAGGTAGGGGAATCTGGCAATAAGGTTGCTGGATTTAGTCTGGCAGACCCTCAACTTTATTTCTGGAGTGTCAAGGAGGAGGGCTTGGTATTGGGTGATCCTTCCCCCTGTCATCCACCTGTCCCCTTTCGTTTCCAAGACTGCTTGCACCCGGTGAGGCATATACACTGTGGTGGGCTGACCCAGGGTCAGCTTAGATGCCTCCTTAACCATAAGAGCGGTGGCTGCTACTGCCCGGAGGCAAGTGGGCCACCCTCTGTCAACCTCATCTAGTTATTTTGAGAGATAAGCCACAGGTTGTCATACGGGCCCCATCATCTGCCCTAACACCCCAAGAGCAGTTCCTGTCCTTTCAGAAACATAGAGTCTAAAAGGCTTCTCCAGCTTTGGGAGGCCTAAAGCTGGGGCTGTAGTGATGGACTCTTTTAGGGCATTAAAGGCCACCTTGCAGGTCTCATGCCAGTCGAGTGGCTCTTCCTCTTTCCCCCTTAAATTTTCATATAGGGTTCTGGCCAGATTGCCATAATTAGGAATCCAGATCCTGCAAAACCCGGTCCTTCCTAAAAATCCCCTAAGCTGTTGTTTTGTTTGGGGGTACGGGGTATTTAAGATGAGGGATCTCCCCTCGGGGTCAGGCATTCTTTTCCTCTCCGTAATGATAAATCCAAGGTATTTTACTTGGGTTAAGCTAATCTGAGCCTACTTGGGGGATACTCGATAACCCTTTTCATACAGGAAAGTTAGCGTTTTAAATAGTGTCCATTTGAGAGCTGGTAAAATCTGGCCTAGCTATGAGCAAGTCATCCACATACTGTATTAGACTACTGTTTGTTAAAGTTAATTCCCTTAGTTCTCTCCCCGAGGAAGTCCCGAAGATATGAGGGCTGTCCCTAAACCCTTGGGGTAGTCGAGTCCAGTCGAGAGTTGTATGGTCTCTCTTGTTTCCAAGTCCCGCAACTCAAAAGCAAAGAGTTTTTGGGATTCAGGATGGAGAGGAATGCAAAAGAAAGCAGCTTGAAGGTCCAAGACTGAGAAGTACTTGGCATTTCCTGGGACTTGGGATAGGAGGGTATATGGGTTTGGGACTATGGGGTGGATGGGAACCACAGCTTCATTAACAGCGCTTAGATCCTAGACGAATCGGTAAGATCCATCTGGTTTTTGAACGGGCAAGATTGGGGTGTTGCAGGGGGACTCACAGCTGATTCGAGTTCCAGTATCTCGGTATTTGTTAACTAATGGTCTAAGACCCTCAAGAGCTTCTGGTTTTAAGGGATATTGTCTTTTCCAGGGCTAGGGAGCATTTGGTCTCAGAGAAATTTTACTTGTGGAAGATTTATGGCTAAACCAGGGCTGGAGACATCCCACACCTGGGGATTGACGTCATCTAGAGAAGGGACAGACTCCTCCTTTTCTACCTCTGACTGTAAATATTCAGACATAGGCAAAGAAAATTATCGACTTCTACCTTGGTGTCCCCAAGTCATTCTGGTTTGGAGGCGAAAGTATTATTCTCACCATGGAAAATTTGGAAGCTGCAAACATGAAAAATTTAAAGAGTCACGCAGAGGCTAGTCACTCTAAGCTAACCCCTAAGGCATTTATTGACTGATTTCTAGCTTCTCTTCTTTAACCTTTTTTATCTACAGTAATCCTGTGTGTTCCTTTTAGTTAGGGATTCATTTTTAGACTATCCTGACTCTTCCACTACGTTCCAGTTTTGGGTCTGATACACTTACAGATGTGCCAAGTGCTTCCTGAACACTATAGAACATATTTTATGTTTAAAATACTTCCATGCTTAAGTAGTGAGTGAATGATTTTAAGTTTATTTGTTACACATTTCAATGTAAAAGTCAATGTGTGAACTAACATATTCACGACTTGGAAAAGTTGGCTTTTTTTTGCTGTGTGTTTGAACTCCTCACCCGACCAAAGGTCAGGGAGAGGTCTATTCTTTTTCTAAAATGGTTATAGTGTTGTTTATTTTCTGGTAATTGAATTAGATTGTGAGTTGCAAAGCTTGTGTTTCTGTTCATTTCATTCCATCTGTTCGGGTTTCTTTCTCTCTCCTGAGTCAGACAGTAATTTCCCATTGGTTGTCCACTTACCAAGGTTGGTGTCCATGCATCCGTGCTGGTCTCTCCATACATGTCCGGGTGTCCTGTGAAACACTAAGCTTAATTTATTTGGAAATGACCTAGCTGTTCAATACACTGTCATGACTCAGTTGCGCAGAATGAGAGAAATTCAAGTGACAAAATTTCAGAGAAGCTAGTGTCAGAGCGCCCCGGTGTGGCATGCGTGCAGGAGGTTGGGGGGAGGGGGGCGGGTCGCGGAGCGCGATGATCTCAGGTGTCCTCCCACCCTGGGCCTCTCCAGGCCCGCAGATGCTCGGTGGCCTAACCCGCCCCCATCGCTTTGGCTGCTCAGGGCCGGTTGGTCTCTGCAGCTGCCCGGCATCCTGCCCGAGGCGCCCCCTGCCCACACACTGTCTTCCAGTCTCTCTCTGAACCCTCGACTCTTTCTGCCTCTGTCTCACCTGGCGTGGGTGCGTGCGAGTGCCTGTCCGTGTGCCTGGCTGTCGCTCGTCTGCTCTCCCAGGAAGGTCCTGTGCTGGGCCAGAGGCGTGGGGGCAGGGCGGGCCTCGGTTGGGCGAAAAGGCGGGGCTGAGGCCCTCCAGGGGGTTTGCGCAGCCGGCAGGACGGGAGCCTGGGTCCCGGCTGGGCTTCCCCTAAGCCCCAGGAGGCTCCGGGGACCGCGGACCCGGGCCGAAGACCCGCTCGTCCGGAGCCACCTGACCCTGAGCGGCGAACGGGATGGTGGGTGACAGGGGGTGAGGGGGCACCGAGATGTCCTCGCTGCTCTACCCACCCCCTCTACCCCCACCCCAGGTTCCGCAGGCACGCCAGGCCCCGGCCTGCCGGGCCAGACGGGAGCTGGCCGTGGCTGGCGGTGTGCGGGGCCGTGGCGCCCTCCGCTGGCCCCCGAGCTGCAGACCCTGCAAACGCAGAAGACCCTGCTTTCAGTCTTGGGTCGGGAAGATTCCCTGGAGAAGGGATAGCCTACCCACTCCAGTATTCTGGCCTAGGATATTCCACGGACTCTATAGTCCTTGGGGACGCAAAGAGTCAGGCACGAACTGAGCCACTTTCACCTGCACATGCGGATATTACTTAGAAAAAGAAATGTGGTAACAGTTCTAGTACCTCTGTCAAGCTCATGAGTGAGTACTATAAATATACAGAATCAGCTTTGTCCTGCATAGTTATTACCATCCTGTATTTGCTTTGAGAGGAGTTGAGCTACTCTTGTGAAAGAGGAATGATTCTTTACCAACTGAGCCACAAGGAAAGCCCACTACTACTGGAGTGGGTAGCCTATCCCTTCTCCAGCGGATCTTCCTGACCCAGGAACTGAACCAGGGTCTCCTGCATGAGTAATATTGGGTAAAAATCGGTGAGGGAGCATAACTATGGACATTGATTGGTAAACTCAGTTTTCCTTGTCCAGATGGCTAGCGGAGGAGAAATAATCGTTGGCATGCATTTATAAAATTCTTCTGATACTATATATAAAATTTACTAGTTCTCTGCAGAAGTCTTTAATGAAGCACAGATATTGTCATTAGATTGCTTTACTCATGTCCGTCTTATCCACATTTATTTTTAAAAGTCACATAGTGTGGCATCAAATAATTGAAGACACGACAAAAGGTTTCTTTGGTCTCCATTCTAAACTGGATCGTGAGAAAGCAGTGGATCAGCATAATGCAGGAGCTCAAGATATGTTTGGCAAAAACTTGACTAGTCTGTTTAATGATATGGAAAAATGAGTTAAGGGTGGCAGCAGGAAACAGAAGGCCACGCTAGAAGTACACAAGACCTTGTTTGGTAAGTCCAAACATGACTTTTTCTTTCAATTGAAGGATAGTTGCTTTACAGAATTTTGTTGCCAAACATCAGCATGAATGAGCCACAGGTATACATATGTTTCCTCCCTCCTGAACCTCTCTCCCATATCCCTCCCCACTCCACCCCTAGCTTGTTGCAGAGCCCCTCTTTGAGTCCCCTGAGTCATACAGCAAATTTCATTGGCATCTGTTTTTACGTATGGTAATATATTTTCATGTTACTCTGCATTCATCTCACCCTCTCCTTGCTCCCCCCTGCCCATGTCCATAAGTCTGTTCTCTACATCTGTGACTCCGTGGCTACCCTGCAAATAATTTCATCAGTACCACCTTTAGTTCAAGCATTTTTTTTCCCCCCAAGCATTTCTTATTTCTTATTCCAGTCTTACTGTCTTTAGTGTGAGACTGATTTCGAAACTGATATGAAAGTATTATTCTCACCATGGAAAATTCGGAAGATGCAAACATGAAAAATTTAAAAATTCACTAGCAGAGGCTAGTCACTCTAAGCTAACCCATAAAACATTTATTGACCGATTTATAGTTTCTCTTCTTTAACCTTTTTTATCTACAATAATCCTGTGTATTCCTTTTACTTAGGGATTCATTTTTAGTCTATCCTGACTCTTCAACTAAGTTCCAGTTTTGGGTCTCATACAGTGAGACATGTGCCAAATGCTTCCTGAATACTATAGAACATATTTTATGTTTAAAATCCTTCCATGCTTATGTAGTGAGTCAATGATTTTAAGTTTGTTTGTTACACATTTCAATGTAAAAGTCAATCTGTGAACTGACATATTCACAATTTGGAAAAGATGGCTTTTTTTTGTCGTGTGCTAGAACTCCTCACCCGGCCAAAGGTCATGGAGAGGTCTATTGTTTCTCTAAAATGGTTATAGTGTTGTTGTTGTTGTTGTTGTTGTTTGTAATTGAATTAGGGTGTGAGTTGCAAAGTTTGTGTTTCTGTTCATTTCATTCCATTTGTTCGGGTTTCTTTCTCTCTCCTGAGTCAGACAGTAATTTCCCATTGGGTGTCCAGTTACCAAGGTTGGTGTCCATGCATCTGTGCTGATCTCTGCATTCATGTCCGGGTGTCCTGTGAAACACTAAGCTTAATTTATTTGGAAATGACCTAGCTGTTCAATACACTGTCATCACTCAGTTGAGCACAAGGATAGAAATTCAGGTGACCAAACTTCGGAGAAGCTAGTGTCAGAGCGCCCCGGCGTGGGGTGCGTGCAGGGGGTTGGGAGGACGGGGGCGGGGCGCGGAGCGAGGAGATCTCAGGTGCCCTGGCACCCTGGGCCTCTCCAGGGCCGCCCCTACTCAGCGGCTTCCCTCTGCCCCCATCGCATTCGCTGCTCAGGGCCGGGTGGCCTCTGCATCTGCCCGGCATGCTGCCCGAGTCCCCCTTGCCCACAAGCTGTCTTCGAGTCTCTCTCTGAACCCTCGTCTCTTTCTGCCTCTGTCTCACCTGGCGTGGGTGCGTGCGAGTGCCTGTCCGTGTGCCTGGCTTTCGCTCGTCTGCTCTCTCAGGAAAGACTTGTGCTGAGCCGGCAGAGTGGGGGCAGGGCGGGCCTCGGTAGGGCGAAAAGGCGGGGCTGAGACGCTCCAGGGTGTTTGCCCAGCGGGCAGGATGTTCGCCTGTGACCCCGGCTGGGCTGCCTCAAAGCCCGCAGGAGGCTCCGGGGACCGCGGCACCGGGCCGAAGCCCCGCTCGTCCGGAGCCACGTCACCCTGAGCAGCGAACGGGATGGTGGGGGGCAGGGGGTGAGGGGGCACCGAGACGTCCTCGCTGCTCTACCCACCCCCCCTCCCCCCACCCCAGGTCCCGCTGGCACGACAGGCCCAGGCCGGGTCAGACGGGTGCTGGCCGGGGCTGGCGGTGTGCGGGGCCGTGGCGTCCTCCGCTGGCCCCCGAGCTGCCGGCCCTGGTTGGTCGGAGTCCAGTCGCGGGTCGTGCGGCTCAAGAGCAGTGCGGGCCAGCTCGAGAGCTGTGGCCCCAGGCCCGAAGGACAGGTCAGAACGCAAGGGAGGCGAAACGCGGAGCTCTTGGGGCACCTGACAGCCGCCTCGGTCTAAGGCCATAGCACCCTGAACGTGCCCTATCTCCTCTGATCTGGGAAATTGAGTAGGGCCGGGCCTGGTCAGTAATTGCATGGGAGACGGCCTAGTAGTTAGGCGGTTTTGTGATTTTTCTGAATGCCTACTTCACAAAGTTAGAATTGGATGAATGCACACAGGAAAACGAAAAATGTTTTCATACATAATCTTAAGAATCCAGCAGCTGGTCATTCCTTTTCCTGTCCTAACACAGCTAACTGGAAGTCAGTTGCAGTAAGTTGTACTGACTTAAAACCCTCATCCCTAACGGAAGGTATATAGGAAAACCCATAATATATCTAAATAAACATGAAAGAGAGAACGATGAGAAAGAAAAAAATTCTCAGTGACATCTTAGTTGGTATATGAAACACGATGATTATGAAAGCACAACCCATAATCAAGTCCAGGCCATGGAAGCCTGTGACTTTCACTGAGTGTTGACTTCCCTTTCAGCTGAGGTTGTAAAAAGTGCTTTGTAAAATCCTGAGGTTTGAAGCATTTGTAACCTCCTGAATTGACTGCAATCAGACGGCTTTCTAGAATATCCTGACGCTGTGGTGAGCTCAAGCAATACATTCTCCAGAGGTCGGAAGACAGACATGTTGGGAAGTGGGGATGACTTCTACTGCAATTAGGGAGGAAGGGCATGTACAAGTGGAAAAGCAACACCTCAGTGACGGAATCTTTAAAGACTCCATACATGGAGAAGGAAATGGCAAACCCCTCCAGTATTCTTGCCTGGAAAAATCCATGGACAGAGGAGTCTGGCGGGCTGAAGTCCACGGGATTACATGACTGATCGTGTGTGCACGAGGGTGGAGGGGGACGGGTTGGTAGCAAGAAACTGGTAGAAGTAAAAAATAAGAAAAAATACAAAATAAAGCCTCGATAAATATGACAATGACTGGTAGGAATAAACCTTCAGAAGTGCCTTCTCAGACCTCCCGTCTGAAGCACAAGCGTAATAAAGACACTGAGTTTTCACGGTCTCACACAAAATTAGACTGGCTTATGACAATGGCCAGAGAGGCTCCTCTAAGACATCGGGGCTGGGCTTTACTGGAGGATGCACATCGATTGAGTGCATGGCTATGTGTTATGGAAATATGTCTTACTGGCAGGGCGAAGGCATCTTCTTGAAGAACACAGCAAATAACACTACAAATTCAACGAACTTGGCTACAATGACAATAGCTGATTTCATGTTGGCTACTGCTTGGCAGAGCTGGGTTCGCCTCACCCATTAAGTACCTCAGTGGCCAGCTGTGAATGTAGCCATTAGTTTCTCACTTAGAAACCGAACCTAATACTTGCCATGTGCACTAGTGCAAGAACAGTGAAAGCTCCGCGGAGAAGCAAGTCAGACAGACATGCTTCTGTTTTCTCACAGAAGCTGCTTATGACCGGCCCTGCTCACAGACAGATTGCTAATGCCCAATCGATAGACAGTTATGCAGATATTCTTTAGCAACTGAGCCACCAGGGAAGCCCTACTAGCTCAGTTGGTAAAGAATCTGCCTGCAACGCAGGAGACCCCGCTTTCAGTCCTGGGTCGGGAAGATCCCCTGGAGAAGGGATAGGCTATGAACTCCAGTATTCTGGACTAGAGAATTCCACGGACTCTACAGTGCATGGGGCCTCAAAAAGTCAGGCACGAACTGAGCCACTTTCACCTGCACATGCGGATATTACTTAGAAAAAGAAATGTGGTAGCAGATCTAGTACCTCTGTCAAGCTCATGAGTGAGTACTATAAATATACAGAATCAGCTTTGTCCTGCATAGTTATTACCATCCTGTATTTGCTTTGAGAGGAGTTGAGCTACTCTTGTGAAAGAGGAATGATTCTTTACCAACTGAGCCACAAGGAAAGCCCACTACTACTGGAGTGGGTAGCCTATCCCTTCTCCAGCGGATCTTCCTGACCCAGGAACTGAACCAGGGTCTCCTACCTGAGTAATATAGGGTAAAAATCGGTGAGGGAGCATAACTATGGACATTGATTGGTAAACTCAGTTTTCCTTGTCCAGATGGCTAGCGGAGGAGGAATAATCGTTGGCATGCATTTAAAAAATTCTTCTGATACTATATATAAAATTTACTAGTTCTCTGCAGAAGTCTTTAATGAAGCACAGATATTGTCATTAGATTGCTTTGCTCATATCCGTCTTATCCACATTTATTTTTAAAAGTCACATAGTGTGGCCTCAAATACTTGAAGACACGACAAAAGGTTTCTTTGGTCTCCATTCTAAACTGGATCGTGAGAAGGCAGTGGATCAGCATAATGCAGGAGCTCAAGATATTTTTGGCAAAAACTTGTCTAGTCTGTTTAATGATATGGAAGAATGAGTTAAGGGTGGCAGCACGAAAGAGAGGCCATGCTAGAAGTACACAAGACCTTGTTTGGTAAGTCCAAACATGACTTTTTCTTTCAATTGAAGGATAGTTCCTTTACAGAATTTTGTTGCCAAACATCAGCATGAATGAGCCACAGGTATACATATGTTTCCTCCCTCCTGAACCTCTCTCCCATTTCCCTCCGCACTCCAACCCTAGCTTGTTGCAGAGCCCCTGTTTGAGTCCCCTGAGTCATACAGCAAATTTCATTGGCATCTGTTTTTACGTATGGTAATATATTTTCATGTTACTCTGCATTCATCTCACCCTCTCCTTCCTCCCCTCTGCCCATGTCCATAAGTCTGTTCTCTACATCTGTGACTCCTTGGCAGCCCTGCAAATAATTTCATCAGTACCACCTTTAGTTCAAGCATTTTTTTCCCCCCAAGCATTTCTTATTTCTTATTCCAGTCTTACTGTCTTTAGTGTGAGACTGATTTTGATACTGATTTGAAAGTATTATTCTCACCATGGAAAATTCGGAAGATGCAAACATGAAAAATTTAAAAAGTCACGCAGAGGCTAGTCACTCTAAGCTAACCCCTAAAACATTTATTGACTGATTTCTAGTTTATCTTCTTTAACCTTTTTTATATACAATAATCCTGTATATTCCTGTTAGTTAGGGATTCATTTTTAGACTATCCTGACTCTTCAACTAAGTTCTAGTTTTGGGTCTCATACAGTGAGACATGTGCCAAATGCTTCCTGAATTCTATAGAACATATTTTATGTTTAAATACTTCCATGCTTATGTAGTGAGTCAATGATTTTAAGTTTATTTGTTCCACATTTCAATGTAAAAGTCAATGTGTGAACTGACATATTCACGATTTGGAAAAGGTGGCTTTTTTTGTCGTGTGCTAGAACTCCTCACCCGACCAAAGGTCATGGAGAGGTCTATTGTTTTTATAAAATGTTTATAGTGGTTTTTTTTTGTTTTTTTGTTTTTTTTGTTTTTTTCTTTGTAATTGAATTAGGGTGTGAGTTGCAAAGTTTGTGTTTCTGTTCATTTCATTCCATCTGTTCGGGTTTCTTTCTCTATCCTGAGTCAGACAGTAATTTCCCATTGGTTGTCCAGTTACCAAGGTTGGTGTCCATGCATCCGAGCTGGTCTCTGCATTCATGTCCGGGTGTCCTGTGAAACACTAAGCTTAACTTATTTGGAAATGACCTAGCTGTTCAATACACTGTCATCACTCAGTTGAGCACAAGGATAGAAATTCAGGTGACCAAACTCCGGAGAAGCTAGTGTCAGAGCGCCCCGGCGTGGCGTGCGTGCAGGGGGCTGGGAGGACGGGGGCGGGGCGCGGAGCGAGGAGATCTCAGGTGCCCTGGCACCCTGGGCCTCTCCAGGCCCGCCCCTACTCAGCGGCTTCCCCCTGCCCCCATCGCATTCGCTGCTCAGGGCCGGGTGGCCTCTGCAGCTGCCCGGGATGCTGCCCGAGTTCCCCCTGCCCACAAGCTGTCTTCGAGTCTCTCTCTGAACCCTCGTCTCTTTCTGCCTCTGTCTCACCTAGCGTGGGTGCGTGCGAGTGCCTGTCCGTGTGCCTGGCTTTCGCTCCTCTGCTCTCTCAGGAAAGACTTGTGCTGGGCCGGCAGTGTGGGGGCAGGGCGGGTCTCGGTAGGGCGAAAAGGCGGGGCTGAGGCGCTCCAGGGGGTTTGCGCAGTGGGCAGGATGTGCGCCTGGGGCCCCGGCTGGGCTGCCTCTAAGCCCGCAGCAGGCTCCGGGGACCGCGGACCCGAGCGGAAGCCCGGCCCGTCTGGAGCCTCGTGAACCTGAGCAGCGAACGGGATGGTGGGGGGCAGGGGGTGAGGGGGCACCGAGACGTCCTCGCTGCTCTACCCACCCCCCTCCCCCCACCCCAGGTCCCGCAGGCACGCCAGGCCCCGGCCGGACCAGACGGGTGCTGGCCGGGGCTGGCGGTGTGCGGCGCCGTGGCGCCCTCCGCTGGCCCCCGAGCTGCCGGCCCTGGTTGGTCGGAGTCCAGTCGCGGGTCGTGCGGCTCAAGAGCAGCGCGCGCCAGCTCGAGAGCTGTGGCCCCAGGCCCGAAGTGCAGGTCAGAACGCAAGGGAGGCGCAACGCGGAGCTCTTGGGGCACCTGACAGCCGCCTCGGTCTAAGGCCATAGCACCCTGAACTTGCCCTATCTCCTCTGATCAGGGAAATTGAGTAGGGCCGGGCCTGGTCAGTACTTGCATGGGAGACCGCCTAGTAGTTAGGCGGTTTTGTGATTTTTCTGAATGCCTACTTCACAAAGTTAGAATTGGATGACTGCACACAGGAAAACGAAAAATGTTTTCGTACATAATCTAAAGAATCCAGCAGCTGGTCATTCTTTTTCCTGTCCTAACACAGCTAACTGGAAGCCAGTTGCAGTAAGTTCTACTGACTTAAGACCCTCATCCCTAACGCAAGGTATATAGGAAAATCCATAATATATCTAAATAAACATGAAAGAGAGAACGATGAGAAAGAAAAAACTTCTCAGTGACATCTTAGTTGGTATATGAAACACGATGATTATGAAAGCACAACCCATAATCAAGTCCAGGCCATGGAAGCCTGTGACTTTCACTGAGTGTTGACTTCCCTTTCAGCTGAGGTTGTCAAAAGTGCTTTGTAAAATCCTGAGGTTTGAAGCATTTGTAACCTCCTGAAGAGACTGCAAACAGAAGGCTTTCTAGAATATCCTGACGCTGTGGTGAGCTCAAGCAATACATTCTCCAGAGGTCGGAAGACAGACATGTTGGGAAGTGGGGATGACTTCTACTGCAATAAGGGAGGAAGGGCATGTACAAGTGGAGAGGCAACACCTCAGTGACGGAATCTTTAAAGATTCCATACATGGAGAAGGAAATGGCAAACCCCTCCAGTATTCTTGCCTGGAAAAATCCATGGACAGAGGAGTCTGGCGGGCTGAAGTCCACGGGATTCCATGACTGATCGTGTGTGCACGAGGGTGGAGGGGGACGGGTTGGTAGAAAGAAACTGGTAGAAGTAAAAAATAAGAAAAAATATAAAATAAAGCCTCGATAAATATGACAACGACTGGTAGGAATAAACCTTCAGAAGTGCCTTCTCAGACCTCCCGTCAGAAGCACAAGCGTAATAAAGACACTGAGTTTTCACGGTCTCACACAAAATTAGACTGGCTTATGACAATGGCCAGAGAGGCTCCTCTAAGACATCGGGGCTGGGCTTTACTGGAGGATGCACATCGATTGAGTGCATGGCTATGTATTATGGAAATATGTCTTACTGGCAGGGCGAAGGCATCTTCTTGAAGAACACAGCAAATAACACTACAAATTCACGGAACTTGGCTACAATGACAATAGCTGATTTCATGTTGGCTACTGCTTGGCAGAGCTGGGTTCGCCTCTCCCATTAAGTACCTCAGTGGCCAGCTGTGAATGTAGCCATTAGTTTCTCACTTAGAAACCGAACCTAATACTTGGCATGTGCACTAGCGCAAGAACAGTGAAAGCTCCGCGGAGAAGCAAGTCAGACAGACATGCTTCTGTTTTCTCACAGAAGCTGCTTATGACCGGCCCTGCTCACAGACAGATTGCTAATGCCCAATCGATAGACAGTTATGCAGATATTCTTTAGCAACTGAGCCACCAGGGAAGCCCTACTAGATCAGTTGGTAAAGAATCTGCCTGCAACGCAGGAGACCCCGCTTTCAGTCCTGGGTCGGGAAGATCCCCTGGAGAAGGGATAGCCTACCCACTCCAGTATTCTGGCCTAGAGAATTCCACGGAAGCTATAGTCCTTGGGGCCGCAAAGAGTCAGGCACGAACTGAGCCACTTTCACCTGCACATGCGGATATTACTTAGAAAAAGAAATGTGGTAACATATCTAGTACTTCTGTCAAGCTCATGAGTGAGTACTATAAATATACAGAATCAGCTTTGTCCTGCATAGTTATTACCATCCTGTATTTGCTTTGAGAGGAGTTGAGCTACTCTTGTGAAAGAGGAATGATTCTTTACCAACTGAGCCACAAGGAAAGCCCACTACTACTGGAGTGGGTAGCCTATCCCTTCTCCAGCGGATCTTCCAGACCCAGGAACTGAACCAGGGTCTCCTGCCTGAGTAATATTGGGTAAAAATCGGTGAGGGAGCATAACTATGGACATTGATTGGTAAACTCAGTTTTCCTTGTCCAGATGGCTAGCGGAGGAGAAATAATCGTTGGCATGCATTTAAAAAATTCTTCTGATACTATATATAAAATTTACTAGTTCTCTGCAGAAGTCTTTAATGAAGCAAAGATATTGTCATTAGATTGCTTTGGTCATGTCCGTCTTATCCACATTTATTTTTAAAAGTCACATAGTGTGGCCTCAAATACTTGAAGACACGACAAAAAGTTTCTTTGGTGTCCATTCTAAACTGGATCGTGAGAAGGCAGTGGATCAGCATAATGCAGGAGCTCAAGATATGTTTGGCAAAAACTTGACTAGTCTGTTTAATGATATGGAAGAATGAGTTAACGGTGGCAGCAGGAAACAGAAGGCCATGCTAGAAGTACACAAGACCTTGTTTGGTAAGTCCAAACATGACTTTTTCTTTCAATTGATGATAGTTGCTTACAGAATTTTGTTGCCAAACATCAGCATGAATGAGCCACAGGTATACATATGTTTCCTCCCTCCTGAACCTCTCTCCCATTTCCCTCCCCACTCCACCCCTAGCTTGTTGCAGAGCCCCTCTTTGAGTCCCCTGAGTCATACAGCAAATTTCATTGGCATCTGTTTTTACGTATGGTAATATATTTTCATGTTACTCTGCATTCATCTCACCCTCTCCTTCCTCCACCCTGCCCATGTCCATACGTCTGTTCTCTACATCTGTGACTCCTTGGCTGCCATGCAAATAATATCATCAGTCCCACCTTTAGTTCAAGCATTTTTTTCCCCCCAAGCATTTCTTATATCTTATTCCAGTCTTACTGTCTTTAGTGTGAGACTGATTTTGAAAACTGATATGAAAGTATTATTCTCACCATGGAAAATTTGGAAGATGCAAACATGAAAAATTTAAAAAGTCACGCAGAGGCTAGTCACTCTAAGCTAACCCCTAAAACATTTATTGACTAATTTCTAGTTTCTCTTCTTTAACCTTTTTTATCTACAATAATCCTGTGTATTCCTTTTAGTTAGGGATTCATTTTTACACTGTCCTGACTCTTCAACTAAGTTCCAGTTTTGGGTCTCATACAGTGAGACATGTGCAAATGCTTCCTGAATACTATAGAACATATTTTATGTTTAAAATACTTCCATGCTTATGTAGTGAGTCAATGATTTTAAGTTTATTTGTTACACATTTCAATGTAAAATTCAATGTGTGAACTGACATATTCACGATTTGGAAAAGGTGGCTTATTTTGTCGTGTGCTAGAACTCCTCACCCGACCAAAGGTCATGGAGAGGTCTATTGTTTTTCTAAAATGGTAATAGTGTTGTTTTTTTTTTTTTTTTTTTTTTTTTTTTTTGTACTTGAGTTAGGGTGTGAGTTGCAAAGTTTGTGTTTCTGTTCATTTCATTCCATCTGTTCGGGTTTCTTTCTCTCTCCTGAGTCAGACAGTAATTTCCCATTGGTTGTCCAGTTACCAAGGTTGGTGTCCATGCATCCGTGCTGGTCTCTGCATTCATGTCCGGGTGTCCTGTGAAACACTAAGCTTAATTTATTTGGAAATGACCTAGCTGTTCAATACACCGTCATCACTCAGTTGAGCACAAGGATAGAAATTCAGGTGACCAAACTCCGGAGAAGCTAGTGTCAGAGCGCCCCGGCGTGGCGTGCGTGCAGGGGGTTGGGAGGACGGGGGCGGGGCGCGGAGCGAGGAGATCTCAGGTGCCCTGGCACCCTGGGCCTCTCCAGGCCCGCCCCTACTCAGCGGCTTCCCCCTGCCCCCATCGCATTCGCTGCTCAGGGCCGGGTGGCCTCTGCAGCTGCCCGGCATGCTGCCCGAGTCCCCCCTGCCCGCAAGCTGTCTTCGAGTCTCTCTCTGAACCCTCGTCTCTTTCTGCCTCTGTCTCACCTTGCGTGGGTGCGTGCGAGTGCCTGTCCGTGTGCCTGGCTTTTGCTCGTCTGCTCTCTCAGGAAAGACTTGTGCTGGGCCGGCAGAGTGGGGGCAGGGCGGGTCTCGGTAGGGCGAAAAGGCAGGGCTGTGGCGCTCCAGGGGGTTTGCGCAGCGGGCAGGATGTGCGCCTGGGACCCCGGCTGGGCTGCCTCTAAGCCCGCAGGAGGCTCCGGGGACCGCGGCCCCGGGCCGAAGCCCCGCTCGTCCGGAGCCACGTCACCCTGAGCAGCGAACGGGATGGTGGGGGGCAGGGGGTGAGGGGGCACCGAGACGTCCTCGCTGCTCTACCCACCCCCCCTCCCCCCACCCCAGGTCCCGCAGGTACGCCAGGCACCGGCCTGGCCAAACGGGTGCTGGCCGGTGCTGGCGGTGTGCGGGAGCGGGGCGCCCTCCGCTGGCCCCCGAGCTGCAGGCCCTGGCCGGCCGGAGTCCAGTCGCGTGTCGTGCGGCTCAAGTGCAGCGCCCGCCCGCTCGAGTGGTCTGGCCACTGGCCCGACCGGCAGGTCAGAGCGCAAGGGAGGCGCAGTGCGGGGTTCTTGGGGCATTTTGCAGCCGCCTCGGTCTAAGGCCATACCATCCTGAACGTGCCCTATCTCCTCTGATCTGGGAAACTGAGCAGGGTCGGGCCTGGTCAGTACTTTGTTGGGAGACCGCCTAGTAGTTAGCCGTTGTTTTAATTTTTCTGAATGTATATTTCAGAAATTTAGAATTGGATGATCATGATGATGTCACTCTGACTGCACTGCAACGGTTTATCTATCATTCTCTGAAGGTCTACTTCAGTCTCCCTCGCCCTCCTCCCCCTGAGATGCCAGAATCTGAAGAAAAAGCTTGGGTATCCTCAGTAGAAAGCAAATATGGACTGAATCTGCGTGTTGATCAGTGTTTGAGGTAAGTGCAAGTGGACAAGGGATAATCCAGGCTTGCAAAGTGTGCCAGCTGATGAGGACAGGGAAATATCCGCACACGGGAACGAGGTACCGAGGTGAAGAGCCAGGGCAATACTGGGAGATGGATTTCACTGAGGTAACATCAGGCAAGTACAGGTATCGCTATCTGTTGGTTCTGGTAGATATCTTCTCAAGGTGTGTGGAAGCCTTCCCCGTTGTGGGAGAGACGGCAATAGTGGTTGCTTTAAAGATCTTACAGTAGATGGTGCCTAGGTATGGGCTGCCTGTGACTATGGGCTCTGATAATGGACCTGCCTTTGTGAGTCAGATTGTACAAGGGCTGGCCCAAGCTCTGGGGACGAAATGGAAATTACATTGTGAATATAATCCCCAGAGCTCAGGACAGGTTGAGAGAATGAATCGGACCCTAAAAGAAACTTTGACAAAGTTGGCAATAGAGACTGGCGGGGACTGGGTGACCCTCCTTCCCTTCGCACTCTTTCGGGTGCGTAACACCCCTCTGTATGGAAGACCCCCTCCTGTGTGTATTAGAACCTAGATGGAAAGGCCCTTATGTTGTTCTCCTTACCACTCCTACTGCTGTCAAGGTCGACCGGATTGGACCCTGGGTTCACTGCAATCACGTGCAGCAAGCTACACCGGAAGAACAGGGAAAAGCGCGAGCAGAATGGAAGACGAGTCCTCACCCGTCAAATCCTTTGAAACTGAAACTCGTCCACCGGGAGGTCTCCTAATTCTCCTGCTGATCAGCGACGGGCAGACTCATGAGCTGCTCAATGAGACCTCAGGAATCCACCCTCCGAACCCCTGGTGGCCAGACCTTTACTTTGACCTAAGGGGAATCTTCCCCGGGGAAGGACCCCGGGGGAAATACCCACAATTCGGGCCATGGGGAGCCGTGGGGACTGGGAGAAAACTCGGCCAAGAGGGGTTCTTCGCGTGCCCGGGCAAATCTGTGGTGGCATGGAAAGCTATTATTGCAGGAGCTGGAGCTGTGTAACCTCTTGTGATGGGCCCCGGGAATGGGACGTAGGAAACAGATTTGGTAGCCCCGAGTGTGGCTCAATCCCCAGGGCCAAGTACCTCAGATACAGGCGCAATTTAACCAAGCTTCACTATCTCTGCAAGGCCAAGGGCTTTCCTCCCTACCAGCCGCTGTAGATGCAATCAGTCACTTAGAGAAGTGTTTGACTTCCTTGTCTGAGGTGGTCTTGCAGAATAAGAGAGGATTAGACTTGACTTTTCTTCAACAGGGTAGGGTCTGCGAGGTTCTGGGAAAAGAATATTGTTTCTATGCAGACCATACAAGAGTGGTAAGAGAATCTATGGCAAAAGTGAGAGAGGGACTGGCACAATGAAAGAGAGAACGGGAAGCCCAGCAGAGATGGCTTGAGTCTTGGTTTCAACACTCCCCCTGGATGACTACCTTTATTTCCACCCTCCTGGGTCCACTTATAGTGTCAGTAGCCCAAGATGAAAAAGAGGAAGATTCCTCTACTTGAATAACAGACAGGGGGGAATGTGAGGCGAGCAGAAGTAACACAGCTTAGATTAGGAGTAGGCCTTCCTACTTGGTAAGATTATCAGGCCACCTGGATACAACCAATTAGCTTTTGCTTAACACTGACCGCTGTTTGCCAATTAGGAAATTAGGAACGGGGCGGAAACGCCCAGGAAAGTCCCGCCCGCATGAAAGTTTTGACCAATGCAATTGCTTTGCAAACTTGTAACCAATCTGCTTAAACCAACCACCAACGTTGAGCATGTGCTCACCCTATAAATTTGTGTAACAGCTTGGGCTCGAGGCTCTCTGACCCACACCACTGCGTTGGTTGCGGCAGAGAGTCCTGGCTGGAGTCAGTAATAAACTTTGCTTTCTGCGAGTTGCATCGTCTTGGAGGCCTTCTCTATTCCCGCTCGGGGATTCGGACATCGGGCTTAACAGTAGTTAGGCAGTTTTTTGATTTTTATGAATGCTTCCTTCAGAAAGTTAGAATTGGATGACTGCAAACAATAAAACGAATAATATTTTTATAAAAATTTTAAGAATACAGAGCTGGATGTTCTTTTTCCTGTTCTACCACAGCTAACTGGAAGTCAGTTTTAGTAAGTACTGCTAACCTAAGGCCCAGAGTTAGTGTCAAGGTTTTGCCACTTCCCACTAAAATGTGGGAGCTCTTGTCTTAGCTCTCTCTAGCTTCAATGGAGGGTAAGGAAATGCAATTCTGATTGGTTTTCTAAAGATGAGATACTGTGTTGAGATACTTTTTTTTTTTCTTTTTGTCAATTGACAGGTCTGATAAGGTTGTAATCATTCTCCCCTTCCACATGACAGTTTATGAGAACTGTGGAATGTTTAAAACAAACTTGAAATCCACGGGAAGGGAAGAAGAAAGCCTTTCTACAACCTACAGTTCTGCATTTGGACTCCTGACTTTCTCAGTCTACAGAGAGATTATTAGAAGACATTCATGCATGCTGGGTGAGTGGAAGGAAAGCAGTTTTTAACTTACACATGGAATTTCTCCATTTCAGAGATGATTCTATGACAGTGCCTCAGAAAGTAGATGCAGCAATTTTGCCTTTCCAAACAATATTTTTCATCACTACTTTTTGCAGTACTTTTATTGTCACAGATCTGGGATAACTTCCTTCAAAGGGAGTTTGTTATGCACAAGCTACAATGTATTAGAGAAGAAAAGAAAAGCTCTAAAGGTTTCAGAAACATTTGCTGAGTGGATAAGCATCTGAACACCCCCTCCCACCCCCCAACCGCCCAGTTACTTGTGGAATGTAGTGACTCAGTGTACTGTAGCTAATGTAATGTTACAATCAGCATGCCCTCTCATCCAGGCAGTTTCTCAGAAGACAATGAAGTCTTACTAGTAAAGTTAATGTAATTTCTAGATTCTAGAAAATGCGGACCTAATCAGTTGGGGCCACCAACTGTTTTGTGGCTTGGATTTCACTCAAATTTCTCTATTTGTAGGAGAGATATTTTTCTTATGAGGAATATGATAAATATCAGCTGGTTGCTGTCTGGTGATGAGAATTAACTGGTGTGTATGATACACAGGTGGTAGCCAGGGAACCGTCAACTTGGGAGAAGCAACTTTCTTTCAGTTAGTTGTTCGGTTTAAATTTTATTCTGGATCTTCACAGTCAATGTTATCATTGTGTTAAGGTGTTCAGGGCTCGCCTTGGATACAATATTTCTTCTGAAAATGAGTTTTCTTTTTATTTTGTGATCTTTTAAATGTTGCACCGACTATGCTTCATGCATTGTTATATTCCATTTGGCTAATGTAATGTCTAGCTCATTTCCAATAAATACATTGCTGTCTGTTTTAAAAAAAAAAAAAAAAAACAAAAACAAAAAACTTGCAATCACCTTTTACCGTCTGGCTCAGGAAAAGCAAGACGGTACTTATCACCATAATGAGAAATGCCTGGATTCTTAAGCCCAGGGAAAGGCATTCCTCCCCTCTTTATTCCTGATTATTCAGGAACCAATGAGGGCCAGAGGGTTGCTCACAGATTCAAATGAGCACACGGAAAGCCTTTTGTTAAATGCTTCCAGACACCTGACAACATTTAGGAAAATAATTCTATTTTTTGGCTGTGCTGTGTCTTTGCTACTGCAAGGGCTTAGTGGCAGTGAGCACGGGCTCATCTTGAGTTGTGGTGTGCAGACTTCTCATCGTAGTGCCCTGTCTTACTTTGCAGCACAGGCTCTAGGGCACCTGGGCTTCAGTTTTTGCAGCATGCTGGCTCAGCAGCTGTGCTACTGGGCTCAGATGAGCACAGGCTCAACAGTTCTGGCTTGTAGGCTCAGTTGCTCCACAGCTTGTGGAATCTTCCTGGATCAAGGATCAAGTGTGTGTGTGAGTGTGTCTGTGGGAGAGGGTGTGGTCAGGCCGACTGGGAGCCTGGTGAATACCAAGAATGGAGAGGGGAGAGTGTGGAGGCCGGGGGGGGCGGGGGTGCGAAGCCTGTGTGATCTTCCCGTGGTCTCTTTCTCCTCCTCCCAGAGCTGTGGTTTCAGGCTCTCCCCGTGTCTCGGCAGGGGCTGGAGGGTGGGGCGCCAGCGGGGGTGTGGGGGTGTGTGCCCCCGCGCGCGCACACGGGAGGGTAGGGCTGGGGGTGGGGCAGCCCCCGGGATTGCCTGAGGTGTGACAAGGGAGCCCCAGACAGAGACCCCAGTTGAGCCAAAAGACCCGAGGCCAAACTGCGCCCTGCCAGGGTCGGAAGCCCCGGCACACCGCCACCCCCGGCCAGCACCAGCCTGGCGCGGCGGACTTCCGGGAACCGGGGCGCACCGGGGTGCGTGCTGGGGGTGGGGGGAGGGGGATGGGGCACGGAGGACTCACCTCCAGGGGGGACCTGTTCGCTGCTCAGGGCCGGGTGGCCTCTACACCTGCCCGGCATCCTGCCCGAGGCCCCCCCTGCCCACACGCTGTCTTCCAGTCTCTCTCTGAACCCTCGAATCTTTCTGCCTCTGTCTCACCTGGCGTGGGTGCGTGCGAGTGCCTGTCCGTGTGCCTGGCTGTCGCTCCTCTGCTCTCCCAGGAAGGTCCTGTGCTTGGCCCGCGGCGTGGCGGCAGGGCGGGCCTCGGTAGGGCGAAAAGGCGGGGCTGAGGCGCTCCAGGGGGTTTGCGCAGCCGGCAGGATGGCCGCCTGGGGCCCCGGCTGGGCTGCCCCTAAGCCCGCAGGAGGCTCCGGGGACCGCAGCCCCGGGCAAAAGCCACGCACGTACGGAGCCTCGTGACCCTGAGCGGCGACCGGCTGGTGGGGGGCGGGGGGTGGGGGGCAGTGCGTCTCGCCGCCGACCGGGGGCGGGGCCGAAGAGGCCCAGGGAGGGAGGGCACCGAGACGTCCTCCCCGCTCAAGCCACCCCCCTCCCCAACCCCCTCCAGAGCTCCCGCAGCCTCGCCAGGCCGCTCGGGGTCCGGGAAGCGCCCCGGGCCGGGCCACGCGGGTGCTGGCCGGGGGTGGCGTCGGCTGGTCTCCCAGCTGCAGGGCCTGTCCCGGTTTTCCCCATCAGTTTCAACAGTGACTGTCACCCCACATTGTGAGTCGTCTAGATTTCTCACTGACACCCCTGTTAGGGAGTGGCTTTTTAGAGAGATAGGGAAGGTCACTTGGGGGATGTTAGTCATGAGAGAAAATAAGGGCTCAGGTGGGATTGCAGATGTCATCCAGGGGGTAAATAGAGACAGTTGTTGCAGGTACCAAGACATGAAGTTTTTTTTCCCCCTTTTCCCAAAAGGCCATATTACGACCACATGGGGGCGCTGAGTAACAGCCCATAGTTCGGCTGGAAGGGTGGGCCTTTGATATTGATACCCTGGGATGGGTTGGACAGACCCCCAACCTTTGTCATTAATGCAGATGCAGCCCGGGCTGGTTATGTTGAGTTGAGAAGCAGTGTGGTTTGCAAGTGAACATGCCTCGTTTAGGGAGAGATCAATAGCCATACAGGGAGATATGATTAGAAAGAGGAAGAACATCATATGATGCATTTTACTTATCTGAGGCAGGATTGATGGGGTTCTGCTTGAACAAGAGCCTGAGATCTTCAACAGGTTCACAGGAATAGCTGTCCTCTGGCTTTGGAGTCTCAGTTTCTGTCTCCCCCTCCTGTAGGCCATAGGGTTTTATTCTAGAATTGTGGACCCAGGCAGATAGACCCTTCACTTTTACAGCAGTTGAAGTCACTAGAACAACCTGATATGGCCCTGTCCATTTCTCGGACAGCTGGTTTGGACTCCCTTTTTCTTGCCAGGTCTTTACTGATACTTGATCCCCTGGCTTTACCTGGGGATTTTTCAAGTCTTCCTGTGGTTTGTTCTCCATACCGTTGGAGTTCTTGCTGAAACCTTCCCAGGTCAATTACATGTTTTAATAGTGTATTGGCATCCTCGTCAAAAAACAAATCAGAAGTTAAGAATGGACGTCCATACATCATTTCATAAGGACTTAACAATAGTGGCCGTTTGGGGGATGTCCGTAGCCTCATGAGGGCTATGGGCAGCATATGTGTCCACTTATTATGTCTTTCTTGACATAGCTTAGCCAGAGCCCTTTTAAGAGTCTGGTTGGCTCTCTCTACCTTTCCTGAAGCTTGAGGCCTCGAGGAGGAGCGGAGCCGGTATTTTATGCCTAAGCATGCGGCTAGGTTCTGGGGCATCGTGGCTGTAAGTGAGGGCCCGTTGTCACTCTGAAGTGACCGAGGCAGCCCAAACCTAGGCACTATCTCCTTCAGCAGAGCTTTACAGACTTCTGTAGCTCTCTCTGTCTCAGTAGGGAACGCTTCGATCCATCCTGTGAATGTGTCAATAAAGACTAGCAAGTAAGAAAACCCTTGGGTCTTGGGCATGGCTGTAAATTCTACTTGCCAGTCCGCTCCTGGGTATGATCCCCGATGTTGGACAGGTGTAATTAGAGGAGGTCTGGTCGTTGGGTTATTTTTTAGACAGGTGTCACAATTTTGTGTGACCTGTTTAACAACCTTAGCTAACTGGGGATGGGAGAGAATAGGCTTAAGCAAGATTTCCAGATTATCTTTTCCAAAATGGGCGCTCTTATGTAAGGAGTTAGTAATGTTTTAACCCTGAGAATCAGGGAGTATTATTTGGGCCTGATCAGGCTGAAACCACCCATGTGAGCCAATCTCCCAGCCCCGCTCAGCTATCGGGAATGTCCCCCTGGGGTAAAATCTGGAGTCAGGGTTTCCTTGGGGAATAGGGGGCAGATAGCAGTGGCAGAGGTAGCTTCCCCGGCAGCTCGTCCTGCCTCTTGATCAGCTTTCCTATTTCCCTGAGCCTCTTTTTCTTGCCCCTTTTGGTGACTCTTGCAGTGGATGACAGCTAATTTTGCAGGACGTTTGACTGCCTCCAGGAGCCTGAGAATGAGCTCTTTGTGTTTAATAGCAGAGCTTCGGGCACTGAGCATCCCTCTTTCTTTCCAAATTGCTGCACGGGCATGCAGAATGAGGAAAGCATACTTAGAGTCCATACACACATTAATCCTCTTTCCTTCTCCTAACTCCAAAGCTCTTGTCAGGGCAAAAAGTTCAGCTTTCTGGGCTGAGGTGTCTGGGGTAAGAGACCCACTTTCCTTAGTTTCTTCCAGGCTCGCTACAGCATATCCTGCTTTCCTCTCTCCCTTTTCTACAAAACTGCTGCCCTCTGTGTGCCAGTTTTCCTCTGGGTCAGATAAAGGTGTCTCTGATAGGTCCCGGCGAGAAGAGTATAACTCGTCTGTGATTTGTATGCATTGGTGATCCAGAGGGGAGGTAGGGGGATCTGGCAGTCAGGTTGCTGGATTTAAAGTCTGGCAGACCCTCAACTTTATTTCTGGAGTGTCAAGGAGGAGGGCTTGGTATTGGGTGATCCTTCCCCCTGTCATCCACCTGTCCCCTTTCGTTTCCAAGACTGCTTGCACCCGGTGAGGCGTATACACTGTGGTGGGCTGACCCAGGGTCAGCTTAGATGCCTCCTTAACCATAAGAGCGGTGGCTGCTACTGCCCGGAGGCAAGTGGGCCACCCTCTGGCCACCTCATCTAGTTATTTTGAGAGATAAGCCACAGGTTGTCATACGGGCCCCATCATCTGCCCTAACACCCCAAGAGCAGTTCCTGTCCTTTCAGAAACATAGAGTCTAAAAGGCTTCTCCAGGTTTGGGAGGCCTAAAGCTGGGGCTGTAGTGATGGACTCTTTTAGGGCATTAAAGGCCACCTTGCAGGTCTCATGCCAGTCGAGTGGCTCTTCCTCTTTCCCCCTTAAATTTTCATATAGGGGTCTGGCCAGATTGCCATAATTAGGAATCCAGATCCTGCAAAACCCGGTCCTTCCTAAAAATCCCCTAAGCTGTTGTTTTGTTTGGGGGTATGGGGTATTTAAGATGAGGGATCTCCCCTCGGGGTCAGGCATTCTTTTCCTCTCCGTAATGATAAATCCAAGGTATTTTACTTGGGTTAAGCTAATCTGAGCCTACTTGGGGGATACTCGATAACCCTTTTCATACAGGAAAGTTAGCGTTTTAAATAGTGTCCATTTGAGAGCTGGTAAAATCTGGCCTAGCTATGAGCAAGTCATCCACATACTCTATTAGACTACTGTTTGTTAAAGTTAATTCCCTTAGTTCTCTCCCCGAGGAAGTCTCGAAGATATGAGGGCTGTCCCTAAACCCTTGGGGTAGTCGAGTCCAGTCGAGAGTTGTATGGTCTCTCTTGTTTCCAAGACCCGCCACTCATAAGCAAAGAGTTTTTGGGATTCAGGATGGAGAGGAATGCAAAGGAAAGCAGCTTGAAGGTCCAAGACTGAGAAGTACTTGGCATTTCCTGGGACTTGGGATAGGAGGGTATATGGGTTTGGGACTATGGGGTGGATGGGAACCACAGCTTCATTAACAGCTCTTAGATCCTGGACGAATCGGTAAGATCCATCTGGTTTTTGAACGGGCAAGATTGGGGTGTTGCAGGGGGACTCACAGCTGATTCGAGTTCCAGTATCTCGGTATTTGTTAACTAATGGTCTAAGACCCTCAAGAGCTTCTGGTTTTAAGGGATATTGTCTTTTCCAGGGCTAGGGAGCATTTGGTCTCAGAGAAATCTTTACTGGTGGAACATTTATGGCTAAACCAGGCCTGGAGACATCCCACACCTGGGGATTGACCTCATCTAGACAAGGGACAGACTCCTCCTTTTCTACCTCTGACTGTAAATATTCAGACATAGGCAAAGAGAATTATCGACTTCTACCTTTGTGTCCCCAAGTCACTCTGGTTTGGAGGCGAAAGTATTATTCTCACCATGGAAAATTTGGAAGCTGCAAACATGAAAAATTTAAAGAGTCACGCAGAGGCTAGTCACTCTAAGCTAACCCCTAAGACATTTATTGACTGATTTCTAGCTTCTCTTCTTTAACCTTTTTTATCTACAGTAATCCTGTGTGTTCCTTTTAGTTAGGGATTCATTTTTAGACTATCCTGACTCTTCCACTACGTTCCAGTTTTGGGTCTGATACACTTACAGATGTGCCAAGTGCTTCCTGAACACTATAGAACATATTTTAAGTTTAAAATACTTCCATGCTTATGTAGTGAGTCAATGATTTTAAGTTTATTTGTTACACATTTCAATGTAAAAGTCAATGTGTGAACTAACATATTCACGACTTGGAAAAGTTGGCTTTTTTTTGTTGTGTGTTTGAACTCCTCACCGCCCAAAGGTCATGGAGAGGTCTATTGTTTTTCTAAAATGGTTATAGTGTTTTTTTTTGTTTTGTTTTGTTTTGTTTTTTCTTTTTTTGTAATTGAGTTACGGTGTGAGTTGCAAAGTTTGTGTTTCTGTTCATTTCATTCCATCTATTTGGGTTTCTTTCTCTCTCCTGAGTCAGACAGTAATTTCCCATTGGCTGTCTAATTACCAAGGTTGGTGTCCATGCATCCGTGCTGGTCTCTCCATACATGTCCGGGTGTCCTGTGAAACACTAAGCTTAATTTATTTGGAAATGACCTAGCTGTTCAATACACTGTCATCACTCAGTTGAGCAGAGGGAGAGAAATTCAAGTGACAAAACTCCAGAGAAGCTAGTGTCAGAGCGCCCCGGCGTGGCATGCGTGCAGGGGGTTGGGGGGAGGGGGGCGGGGCGCGGAGCGCGGAGATCTCAGGTGTCCTCCCACCCTGGGCCTCTCCAGGCCCGCCTCTGCTCGGTGGCCTAACCCCGCCCCCATCGCTTTGGCTGCTCAGGGCCGGGTGGTCTCTGTAGCTGCCGGGCATCCTGCCCGAGGCGCCCCCTGCCCACACGCTGTCTTCCAGTCTCTCTCTGAACCCTCGAATCTTTCTGCCTCTGTCTCACCTGGCGTGGGTGCGTGCGAGTCCCTGTCCGTGTGCCTGGCTGTCGCTCCTCTGCTCTCCCAGGAAGGTCCTGTGCTTGGCCTGCGGCGTGGCGGCAGGGCGGGCCTCGGTAGGGCGAAAAGGCGGGGCTGAGGCGCTCCAGGGGGTTTGCGCAGCCGGCAGGATGGCCGCCTGGGGCCCCGGCTGGGCTGCCCCTAAGCCCGCAGGAGGCTCCGGGGACCGCGGTCCCGGGCCAAAGCCACCCACGTCCGGAGCCTCGTGACCCTGAGCGGCGACCGGCTGGTGGGGGGCGGGGGGTGGGGGGCGGTGCGTCGCGCCGCCGACCGGGGGCGGGGCCGAAGAGGCCCAGGGAGGGAGGGCACCGAGACGTCCTCCCCGCTCAAGCCACCCCCCTCCCCAACCCCCTCCAGAGCTCCCGCAGCCTCGCCAGGCCGCTCGGGGTCCGGGAAGCGCCCCGGGCCGGGCCAGGCGGGTGCTGGCCGGGGGTGGCGTCGGCTGGTCTCCCAGCTGCAGGGCCTGTCCCGGTTTTCCCCATCAGTTTCAGCAGTGACGGTCACCCCACATTGTGAGTCGTCTAGATTTCTCACTGACACCCCTGTTAGGGAGTGGCTTTTTAGAGAGATAGGGAAGGTCACTTGGGGGATGTTAGTCATGAGAGAAAATAAGGGCTCAGGTGGGATTGCAGATGTCATCCAGGGGGCAAATAGAGACAATTGTTGCTGGTACCAAGACATGAAGTTTTTTTTCCCCCTTTTCCCAAAAGGCCATATTACGACCACATGGCGGCGCTGAGTAACAGCCCATAGTTCGGCTGGAAGGGTGGGCCTTTGATATTGATACCCTGGGATGGGTTGGACAGACCCCCAACCTTTGTCATTAATGCAGATGCAGCCCGGGCTGGTTAGGTTAAGTTGAGAAGCAGTGTGGTTTGCAAGTGAACATGCCTCGTTTAGGGAGAGATCAATAGCCATACAGGGAGATATGATTAGAAAGAGGAAGAACATCATATGATGCATTTTACTTATCTGAGGCAGGATTGATGGGGTTCTGCTTGAACAAGAGCCTGAGATCTTCAACAGGTTCACAGGAATAGCTGTCCTCTGGCTTTGGAGTCTCAGTTTCTGTCTCCCCCTCCTGTAGGCCATAGGGTTTTATTCTAGAATTGTGGACCCAGGCAGATAGACCCTTCACTTTTACAGCAGTTGAAGTCACTAGAACAACCTGATATGGCCCTGTCCATTTCTCGGACAGCTGGTTTGGACTCCCTTTTTCTTGCCAGGTCTTTACTGATACTTGATCCCCTGGCTTTACCTGGGGATTTTTCAAGTCTTCCTGTGGTTTGTTCTCCATACCGTTGGAGTTCTTGCTGAAACCTTCCCAGGTCAATTACATGTTTTAATAGTGTATTGGCATCCTCGTCAAAAAACAAATCAGAAGTTAAGAATGGACGTCCATACATCATTTCATAAGGACTTAACAATAGTGGCCGTTTGGGGGATGTCCGTAGCCTCATGAGGGCTATGGGCAGCATATGTGTCCACTTATTATGTCTTTCTTGACATAGCTTAGCCAGAGCCCTTTTAAGAGTCTGGTTGGCTCTCTCTACCTTTCCTGAAACTTGAGGCCTCCAGGATGAGCGGAGCCGGTATTTTATGCCTAAGCATGCGGCTAGGTTCTGGGGTATCGTGGCTGTAAGTGAGGGCCCGTTGTCACTCTGAAGTGACCGAGGCAGCCCAAACCTAGGCACTGTCTCCTTCAGCAGAGCTTTACAGACTTCTGTAGCTCTCTCTGTCTCAGTAGGGAACGCTTCGATCCATCCTGTGAATGTGTCAATAAAGACTAGCAAGTAAGAAAACCCTTGGGTCTTGGGCATGGCTGTAAATTCTACTTGCCAGTCCGCTCCTGGGTATGATCCCCGATGTTGGACAGGTGTAATTAGAGGAGGTCTGGTTGTTGGGTTATTTTTTAGACAGGTGTCACAATTTTGTGTGACCTGTTTAACAACCTTAGCTAACTGGGGATGGGAGAGAATAGGCTTAAGCAAGATTTCTAGATTATCTTTTCCAAAATGGGCGCTCTTATGTAAGGAGTTAGTAATGTTTTAACCCTGAGAATCAGTGAGTATTATTTGGGCCTGATCAGGCTGAAACCACCCATGTGAGCCAATCTCCCAGCCCCGCTCAGCATATCGGGAATGTCCCCCTGGGGTAAAATCTGGAGTCAGGGTTTCCTTGGGGAAAAGGGGGCAGATAGCAGTGGCAGAGGTAGCTTCCCCGGCAGCTCGTCCTGCCTCTTGATCAGCTTTCCTATTTCCCTGAGCCTCTTTTTCTTGCCCCTTTTGGTGACTCTTGCAGTGGATGACAGCTAATTTTGCAGGAAGTTTGACTGCCTCCAGGAGCCTGAGAATGAGCTCTTTGTGTTTAATAGCAGAGCTTCGGGCACTGAGCATCCCTCTTTCTTTCCAAATTGCTGCACGGGCATGCAGAATGAGGAAAGCATACTTAGAGTCCATACACACATTAATCCTCTTTCCTTCTCCTAACTCCAAAGCTCTTGTCAGGGCAAAAAGTTCAGCTTTCTGGGCTGAGGTGTCTGGGGGAAGAGACCCACTTTCCTGAGTTTCTTCCAGGCTCGCTACAGCATATCCTGCTTTCCTCTCTCCCTTTTCTACAAAACTGCTGCCATCTGTGTGCCAGTTTTCCTCTGGGTCAGATAAAGGTGTCTCTGATAGGTCCCGGCGAGAAGAGTATAACTCGTCTGTGATTTGTATGCATTGGTGATCCAGAGGGGAGGTAGGGGGATCTGGCAGTCAGGTTGCTGGATTTAAAGTCTGGCAGACCCTCAACTTTATTTCTGGAGTGTCAAGGAGGAGGGCTTGGTATTGGGTGATCCTTCCCCCTGTCATCCACCTGTCCCCTTTCGTTTCCAAGACTGCTTGCACCCGGTGAGGCGTATACACTGTGGTGGGCTGACCCAGGGTCAGCTTAGATGCCTCCTTAACCATAAGAGCGGTGGCTGCTACTGCCCGGAGGCAAGTGGGCCACCCTCTGGCCACCTCATCTAGTTATTTTGAGAGATAAGCCACAGGTTGTCATACGGGCCCCATCATCTGCCCTAACACCCCAAGAGCAGTTCCTGTCCTTTCAGAAACATAGAGTCTAAAAGGCTTCTCCAGGTTTGGGAGGCCTAAAGCTGGGGCTGTAGTGATGGACTCTTTTAGGGCATTAAAGGCCACCTTGCAGGTCTCATGCCAGTCGAGTGGCTCTTCCTCTTTCCCCCTTAAATTTTCATATAGGGGTCTGGCCAGATTGCCATAATTAGGAATCCAGATCCTGCAAAACCCGGTCCTTCCTAAAAATCCCCTAAGCTGTTGTTTTGTTTGGGGGTACGGGGTATTTAAGATGAGGGATCTCCCCTCGGGGTCAGGCATTCTTTTCCTCTCCGTAATGATAAATCCAAGGTATTTTACTTGGGCTAAGCTAATCTGAGCCTACTTGGGGGATACTCGATAACCCTTTTCATACAGGAAAGTTAGCGTTTTAAATAGTGTCCATTTGAGAGCTGGTAAAATCTGGCCTAGCTATGAGCAAGTCATCCACATACTGTATTAGACTACTGTTTGTTAAAGTTAATTCCCTTAGTTCTCTCCCCGAGGAAGTCCCAAAGATATGAGGGCTGTCCCTAAACCCTTGGGGTAGTCGAGTCCAGTCGAGAGTTGTATGGTGTCTCTCGTGTCCAAGTCCCGCCACTCAAAAGCAAAGAGTTTTTGGGATTCAGGATGGAGAGGAATGCAAAAGAAAGCAGCTTGAAGGTCCAAGACTGAGAAGTACTTGGCATTTCCTGGGACTTGGGATAGGAGTGTATATGGGTTTGGGACTATGGGGTGGATGGGAACCACAGCTTCATTAACAGCTCTTAGATCCTGGACCAATCGGTAAGATCCATCTGGTTTTTTGAACGGGCAAGATTGGGGTGTTGCAGGGGGACTCACAGCTGATTCGAGTTCCAGTATCTCGGTATTTGTTAACTAATGGTCTAAGACCCTCAAGAGCTTCTGGTTTTAAGGGATATTGTCTTTTCCAGGGCTAGGGAGCATTTGGTCTCAGAGAAATCTTTACTGGTGGAACATTTATGGCTAAACCAGGCCTGGAGACATCCCACACCTGGGGATTGACCTCATCTAGACAAGGGACAGACTCCTCCTTTTCTACCTCTGACTGTAAATATTCAGACATAGGCAAAGAAAATTATCGACTTCTACCTTTGTGTCCCCAAGTCACTCTGGTTTGGAGGCGAAAGTATTATTCTCACCATGGAAAATTTGGAAGCTGCAAACATGAAAAATTTAAAGAGTCACGCAGAGGCTAGTCACTCTAAGCTAACCCCTAAGACATTTATTGACTGATTTCTAGCTTCTCTTCTTTAACATTTTTTTATCTACAGTAATCCTGTGTGTTCCTTTTAGTTAGGGATTCATTTTTAGACTATCCTGACTCTTCCACTACGTTCCAGTTTTGGGTCTGATACACTTACAGATGTGCCAAGTGCTTCCTGAACACTATAGAACATATTTTAAGTTTAAAATACTTCCATGCTTATGTAGTGAGTCAATGATTTTAAGTTTATTTGTTACACATTTCAATGTAAAAGTCAATGTGTGAACTAACATATTCACGACTTGGAAAAGTTGGCTTTTTTTTGTTGTGTGTTTGAACTCCTCACCGCCCAAAGGTCATGGAGAGGTCTATTGTTTTTCTAAAATGGTTATAGTGTTTTTTTTTGTTTTGTTTTGTTTTGTTTTTTCTTTTTTTGTAATTGAGTTACGGTGTGAGTTGCAAAGTTTGTGTTTCTGTTCATTTCATTCCATCTATTTGGGTTTCTTTCTCTCTCCTGAGTCAGACAGTAATTTCCCATTGGCTGTCTAATTACCAAGGTTGGTGTCCATGCATCCGTGCTGGTCTCTCCATACATGTCCGGGTGTCCTGTGAAACACTAAGCTTAATTTATTTGGAAATGACCTAGCTGTTCAATACACTGTCATCACTCAGTTGAGCAGAGGGAGAGAAATTCAAGTGACAAAACTCCAGAGAAGCTAGTGTCAGAGCGCCCCGGCGTGGCATGCGTGCAGGGGGTTGGGGGGAGGGGGGCGGGGCGCGGAGCGCGGAGATCTCAGGTGTCCTCCCACCCTGGGCCTCTCCAGGCCCGCCGCTGCTCGGTGGCCTAACCCCGCCCCCATCGCTTTGGCTGCTCAGGGCCGGGTGGTCTCTGTAGCTGCCGGGCATCCTGCCCGAGGCGCCCCCTGCCCACACGCTGTCTTCCAGTCTCTCTCTGAACCCTCGAATCTTTCTGCCTCTGTCTCACCTGGCGTGGGTGCGTGCGAGTCCCTGTCCGTGTGCCTGGCTGTCGCTCCTCTGCTCTCCCAGGAAGGTCCTGTGCTTGGCCCGCGGCGTGGCGGCAGGGCGGGCCTCGGTAGGGCGAAAAGGCGGGGCTGAGGCGCTCCAGGGGGTTTGCGCAGCCGGCAGGATGGCCGCCTGGGGCCCCGGCTGGGCTGCCCCTAAGCCCGCAGGAGGCTCCGGGGACCGCGGTCCCGGGCCAAAGCCACCCACGTCCGGAGCCTCGTGACCCTGAGCGGCGACCGGCTGGTGGGGGGCGGGGGGTGGGGGGCGGTGCGTCGCGCCGCCGACCGGGGGCGGGGCCGAAGAGGCCCAGGGAGGGAGGGCACCGAGACGTCCTCCCCGCTCAAGCCACCCCCCTCCCCAACCCCCTCCAGAGCTCCCGCAGCCTCGCCAGGCCGCTCGGGGTCCGGGAAGCGCCCCGGGCCGGGCCAGGCGGGTGCTGGCCGGGGGTGGCGTCGGCTGGTCTCCCAGCTGCAGGGCCTGTCCCGGTTTTCCCCATCAGTTTCAGCAGTGACGGTCACCCCACATTGTGAGTCGTCTAGATTTCTCACTGACACCCCTGTTAGGGAGTGGCTTTTTAGAGAGATAGGGAAGGTCACTTGGGGGATGTTAGTCATGAGAGAAAATAAGGGCTCAGGTGGGATTGCAGATGTCATCCAGGGGGCAAATAGAGACAATTGTTGCTGGTACCAAGACATGAAGTTTTTTTTCCCCCTTTTCCCAAAAGGCCATATTACGACCACATGGCGGCGCTGAGTAACAGCCCATAGTTCGGCTGGAAGGGTGGGCCTTTGATATTGATACCCTGGGATGGGTTGGACAGACCCCCAACCTTTGTCATTAATGCAGATGCAGCCCGGGCTGGTTAGGTTAAGTTGAGAAGCAGTGTGGTTTGCAAGTGAACATGCCTCGTTTAGGGAGAGATCAATAGCCATACAGGGAGATATGATTAGAAAGAGGAAGAACATCATATGATGCATTTTACTTATCTGAGGCAGGATTGATGGGGTTCTGCTTGAACAAGAGCCTGAGATCTTCAACAGGTTCACAGGAATAGCTGTCCTCTGGCTTTGGAGTCTCAGTTTCTGTCTCCCCCTCCTGTAGGCCATAGGGTTTTATTCTAGAATTGTGGACCCAGGCAGATAGACCCTTCACTTTTACAGCAGTTGAAGTCACTAGAACAACCTGATATGGCCCTGTCCATTTCTCGGACAGCTGGTTTGGACTCCCTTTTTCTTGCCAGGTCTTTACTGATACTTGATCCCCTGGCTTTACCTGGGGATTTTTCAAGTCTTCCTGTGGTTTGTTCTCCATACCGTTGGAGTTCTTGCTGAAACCTTCCCAGGTCAATTACATGTTTTAATAGTGTATTGGCATCCTCGTCAAAAAACAAATCAGAAGTTAAGAATGGACGTCCATACATCATTTCATAAGGACTTAACAATAGTGGCCGTTTGGGGGATGTCCGTAGCCTCATGAGGGCTATGGGCAGCATATGTGTCCACTTATTATGTCTTTCTTGACATAGCTTAGCCAGAGCCCTTTTAAGAGTCTGGTTGGCTCTCTCTACCTTTCCTGAAACTTGAGGCCTCCAGGATGAGCGGAGCCGTATTTTATGCCTAAGCATGCGGCTAGGTTCTGGGGTATCGTGGCTGTAAGTGAGGGCCCGTTGTCACTCTGAAGTGACCGAGGCAGCCCAAACCTAGGCACTGTCTCCTTCAGCAGAGCTTTACAGACTTCTGTAGCTCTCTCTGTCTCAGTAGGGAACGCTTTGATCCATCCTGTGAATGTGTCAATAAAGACTAGCAAGTAAGAAAACCCTTGGGTCTTGGGCATGGCTGTAAATTCTACTTGCCAGTCCGCTCCTGGGTATGATCCCCGATGTTGGACAGGTGTAATTAGAGGAGGTCTGGTTGTTGGGTTATTTTTTAGACAGGTGTCACAATTTTGTGTGACCTGTTTAACAACCTTAGCTAACTGGGGATGGGAGAGAATAGGCTTAAGCAAGATTTCTAGATTATCTTTTCCAAAATGGGCGCTCTTATGTAAGGAGTTAGTTATGTTTTAAACCTGAGAATCAGGGAGTATTATTTGGGCCTGATCAGGCTGAAACCACCCATGTGAGCCAATCTCCCAGCCCCGCTCAGCATATCGGGAATGTCCCCCTGGGGTAAAATCTGGAGTCAGGGTTTCCTTGGGGAAAAGGGGGCAGATAGCAGTGGCAGAGGTAGCTTCCCCGGCAGCTCGTCCTGCCTCTTGATCAGCTTTCCTATTTCCCTGAGCCTCTTTTTCTTGCCCCTTTTGGTGACTCTTGCAGTGGATGACAGCTAATTTTGCAGGAAGTTTGACTGCCTCCAGGAGCCTGAGAATGAGCTCTTTGTGTTTAATAGCAGAGCTTCGGGCACTGAGCATCCCTCTTTCTTTCCAAATTGCTGCACGGGCATGCAGAATGAGGAAAGCATACTTAGAGTCCATACACACATTAATCCTCTTTCCTTCTCCTAACTCCAAAGCTCTTGTCAGGGCAAAAAGTTCAGCTTTCTGGGCTGAGGTGTCTGGGGGAAGAGACCCACTTTCCTGAGTTTCTTCCAGGCTCGCTACAGCATATCCTGCTTTCCTCTCTCCCTTTTCTACAAAACTGCTGCCATCTGTGTGCCAGTTTTCCTCTGGGTCAGATAAAGGTGTCTCTGATAGGTCCCGGCGAGAAGAGTATAACTCGTCTGTGATTTGTATGCATTGGTGATCCAGAGGGGAGGTAGGGGGATCTGGCAGTCAGGTTGCTGGATTTAAAGTCTGGCAGACCCTCAACTTTATTTCTGGAGTGTCAAGGAGGAGGGCTTGGTATTGGGTGATCCTTCCCCCTGTCATCCACCTGTCCCCTTTCGTTTCCAAGACTGCTTGCACCCGGTGAGGCGTATACACTGTGGTGGGCTGACCCAGGGTCAGCTTAGATGCCTCCTTAACCATAAGAGCGGTGGCTGCTACTGCCCGGAGGCAAGTGGGCCACCCTCTGGCCACCTCATCTAGTTATTTTGAGAGATAAGCCACAGGTTGTCATACGGGCCCCATCATCTGCCCTAACACCCCAAGAGCAGTTCCTGTCCTTTCAGAAACATAGAGTCTAAAAGGCTTCTCCAGGTTTGGGAGGCCTAAAGCTGGGGCTGTAGTGATGGACTCTTTTAGGGCATTAAAGGCCACCTTGCAGGTCTCATGCCAGTCGAGTGGCTCTTCCTCTTTCCCCCTTAAATTTTCATATAGGGGTCTGGCCAGATTGCCATAATTAGGAATCCAGATCCTGCAAAACCCGGTCCTTCCTAAAAATCCCCTAAGCTGTTGTTTTGTTTGGGGGTACGGGGTATTTAAGATGAGGGATCTCCCCTCGGGGTCAGGCATTCTTTTCCTCTCCGTAATGATAAATCCAAGGTATTTTACTTGGGCTAAGCTAATCTGAGCCTACTTGGGGGATACTCGATAACCCTTTTCATACAGGAAAGTTAGCGTTTTAAATAGTGTCCATTTGAGAGCTGGTAAAATCTGGCCTAGCTATGAGCAAGTCATCCACATACTGTATTAGACTACTGTTTGTTAAAGTTAATTCCCTTAGTTCTCTCCCCGAGGAAGTCCCAAAGATATGAGGGCTGTCCCTAAACCCTTGGGGTAGTCGAGTCCAGTCGAGAGTTGTATGGTGTCTCTCGTGTCCAAGTCCCGCCACTCAAAAGCAAAGAGATTTTGGGATTCAGGATGGAGAGGAATGCAAAAGAAAGCAGCTTGAAGGTCCAAGACTGAGAAGTACTTGGCATTTCCTGGGACTTGGGATAGGAGTGTATATGGGTTTGGGACTATGGGGTGGATGGGAACCACAGCTTCATTAACAGCTCTTAGATCCTGGACCAATCGGTAAGATGCATCTGGTTTTTTGAACGGGCAAGATTGGGGTGTTGCAGGGGGACTCACAGCTGATTCGAGTTCCAGTATCTCGGTATTTGTTAACTAATGGTCTAAGACCCTCAAGAGCTTCTGGTTTTAAGGGATATTGTCTTTTCCAGGGCTAGGGAGCATTTGGTCTCAGAGAAATCTTTACTGGTGGAACATTTATGGCTAAACCAGGCCTGGAGACATCCCACACCTGGGGATTGACCTCATCTAGACAAGGGACAGACTCCTCCTTTTCTACCTCTGACTGTAAATATTCAGACATAGGCAAAGAAAATTATCGACTTCTACCTTTGTGTCCCCAAGTCACTCTGGTTTGGAGGCGAAAGTATTATTCTCACCATGGAAAATTTGGAAGCTGCAAACATGAAAAATTTAAAGAGTCACGCAGAGGCTAGTCACTCTAAGCTAACCCCTAAGACATTTATTGACTGATTTCTAGCTTCTCTTCTTTAACATTTTTTTATCTACAGTAATCCTGTGTGTTCCTTTTAGTTAGGGATTCATTTTTAGACTATCCTGACTCTTCCACTACGTTCCAGTTTTGGGTCTGATACACTTACAGATGTGCCAAGTGCTTCCTGAACACTATAGAACATATTTTAAGTTTAAAATACTTCCATGCTTATGTAGTGAGTCAATGATTTTAAGTTTATTTGTTACACATTTCAATGTAAAAGTCAATGTGTGAACTAACATATTCACGACTTGGAAAAGTTGGCTTTTTTTTGTTGTGTGTTTGAACTCCTCACCGCCCAAAGGTCATGGAGAGGTCTATTGTTTTTCTAAAATGGTTATAGTGTTTTTTTTTGTTTTGTTTTGTTTTGTTTTTTCTTTTTTTGTAATTGAGTTACGGTGTGAGTTGCAAAGTTTGTGTTTCTGTTCATTTCATTCCATCTATTTGGGTTTCTTTCTCTCTCCTGAGTCAGACAGTAATTTCCCATTGGCTGTCTAATTACCAAGGTTGGTGTCCATGCATCCGTGCTGGTCTCTCCATACATGTCCGGGTGTCCTGTGAAACACTAAGCTTAATTTATTTGGAAATGACCTAGCTGTTCAATACACTGTCATCACTCAGTTGAGCAGAGGGAGAGAAATTCAAGTGACAAAACTCCAGAGAAGCTAGTGTCAGAGCGCCCCGGCGTGGCATGCGTGCAGGGGGTTGGGGGGAGGGGGGCGGGGCGCGGAGCGCGGAGATCTCAGGTGTCCTCCCACCCTGGGCCTCTCCAGGCCCGCCGCTGCTCGGTGGCCTAACCCCGCCCCCATCGCTTTGGCTGCTCAGGGCCGGGTGGTCTCTGTAGCTGCCGGGCATCCTGCCCGAGGCGCCCCCTGCCCACACGCTGTCTTCCAGTCTCTCTCTGAACCCTCGAATCTTTCTGCCTCTGTCTCACCTGGCGTGGGTGCGTGCGAGTCCCTGTCCGTGTGCCTGGCTGTCGCTCCTCTGCTCTCCCAGGAAGGTCCTGTGCTTGGCCCGCGGCGTGGCGGCAGGGCGGGCCTCGGTAGGGCGAAAAGGCGGGGCTGAGGCGCTCCAGGGGGTTTGCGCAGCCGGCAGGATGGCCGCCTGGGGCCCCGGCTGGGCTGCCCCTAAGCCCGCAGGAGGCTCCGGGGACCGCGGTCCCGGGCCAAAGCCACCCACGTCCGGAGCCTCGTGACCCTGAGCGGCGACCGGCTGGTGGGGGGCGGGGGGTGGGGGGCGGTGCGTCGCGCCGCCGACCGGGGGCGGGGCCGAAGAGGCCCAGGGAGGGAGGGCACCGAGACGTCCTCCCCGCTCAAGCCACCCCCCTCCCCAACCCCCTCCAGAGCTCCCGCAGCCTCGCCAGGCCGCTCGGGGTCCGGGAAGCGCCCCGGGCCGGGCCAGGCGGGTGCTGGCCGGGGGTGGCGTCGGCTGGTCTCCCAGCTGCAGGGCCTGTCCCGGTTTTCCCCATCAGTTTCAGCAGTGACGGTCACCCCACATTGTGAGTCGTCTAGATTTCTCACTGACACCCCTGTTAGGGAGTGGCTTTTTAGAGAGATAGGGAAGGTCACTTGGGGGATGTTAGTCATGAGAGAAAATAAGGGCTCAGGTGGGATTGCAGATGTCATCCAGGGGGCAAATAGAGACAATTGTTGCTGGTACCAAGACATGAAGTTTTTTTTCCCCCTTTTCCCAAAAGGCCATATTACGACCACATGGCGGCGCTGAGTAACAGCCCATAGTTCGGCTGGAAGGGTGGGCCTTTGATATTGATACCCTGGGATGGGTTGGACAGACCCCCAACCTTTGTCATTAATGCAGATGCAGCCCGGGCTGGTTAGGTTAAGTTGAGAAGCAGTGTGGTTTGCAAGTGAACATGCCTCGTTTAGGGAGAGATCAATAGCCATACAGGGAGATATGATTAGAAAGAGGAAGAACATCATATGATGCATTTTACTTATCTGAGGCAGGATTGATGGGGTTCTGCTTGAACAAGAGCCTGAGATCTTCAACAGGTTCACAGGAATAGCTGTCCTCTGGCTTTGGAGTCTCAGTTTCTGTCTCCCCCTCCTGTAGGCCATAGGGTTTTATTCTAGAATTGTGGACCCAGGCAGATAGACCCTTCACTTTTACAGCAGTTGAAGTCACTAGAACAACCTGATATGGCCCTGTCCATTTCTCGGACAGCTGGTTTGGACTCCCTTTTTCTTGCCAGGTCTTTACTGATACTTGATCCCCTGGCTTTACCTGGGGATTTTTCAAGTCTTCCTGTGGTTTGTTCTCCATACCGTTGGAGTTCTTGCTGAAACCTTCCCAGGTCAATTACATGTTTTAATAGTGTATTGGCATCCTCGTCAAAAAACAAATCAGAAGTTAAGAATGGACGTCCATACATCATTTCATAAGGACTTAACAATAGTGGCCGTTTGGGGGATGTCCGTAGCCTCATGAGGGCTATGTGTCCACTTATTATGTCTTTCTTGACATAGCTTAGCCAGAGCCCTTTTAAGAGTCTGGTTGGCTCTCTCTACCTTTCCTGAAACTTGAGGCCTCCAGGATGAGCGGAGCCGGTATTTTATGCCTAAGCATGTGGCTAGGTTCTGGGGTATCGTGGCTGTAAGTGAGGGCCCGTTGTCACTCTGAAGTGACCGAGGCAGCCCAAACCTAGGCACTGTCTCCTTCAGCAGAGCTTTACAGACTTCTGTAGCTCTCTCTGTCTCAGTAGGGAACGCTTCGATCCATCCTGTGAATGTGTCAATAAAGACTAGCAAGTAAGAAAACCCTTGGGTCTTGGGCATGGCTGTAAATTCTACTTGCCAGTCCGCTCCTGGGTATGATCCCCGATGTTGGACAGGTGTAATTAGAGGAGGTCTGGTTGTTGGGTTATTTTTTAGACAGGTGTCACAATTTTGTGTGACCTGTTTAACAACCTTAGCTAACTGGGGATGGGAGAGAATAGGCTTAAGCAAGATTTCTAGATTATCTTTTCCAAAATGGGCGCTCTTATGTAAGGAGTTAGTTATGTTTTAAACCTGAGAATCAGGGAGTATTATTTGGGCCTGATCAGGCTGAAACCACCCATGTGAGCCAATCTCCCAGCCCCGCTCAGCATATCGGGAATGTCCCCCTGGGGTAAAATCTGGAGTCAGGGTTTCCTTGGGGAAAAGGGGGCAGATAGCAGTGGCAGAGGTAGCTTCCCCGGCAGCTCGTCCTGCCTCTTGATCAGCTTTCCTATTTCCCTGAGCCTCTTTTTCTTGCCCCTTTTGGTGACTCTTGCAGTGGATGACAGCTAATTTTGCAGGAAGTTTGACTGCCTCCAGGAGCCTGAGAATGAGCTCTTTGTGTTTAATAGCAGAGCTTCGGGCACTGAGCATCCCTCTTTCTTTCCAAATTGCTGCACGGGCATGCAGAATGAGGAAAGCATACTTAGAGTCCATACACACATTAATCCTCTTTCCTTCTCCTAACTCCAAAGCTCTTGTCAGGGCAAAAAGTTCAGCTTTCTGGGCTGAGGTGTCTGGGGGAAGAGACCCACTTTCCTGAGTTTCTTCCAGGCTCGCTACAGCATATCCTGCTTTCCTCTCTCCCTTTTCTACAAAACTGCTGCCATCTGTGTGCCAGTTTTCCTCTGGGTCAGATAAAGGTGTCTCTGATAGGTCCCGGCGAGAAGAGTATAACTCGTCTGTGATTTGTATGCATTGGTGATCCAGAGGGGAGGTAGGGGGATCTGGCAGTCAGGTTGCTGGATTTAAAGTCTGGCAGACCCTCAACTTTATTTCTGGAGTGTCAAGGAGGAGGGCTTGGTATTGGGTGATCCTTCCCCCTGTCATCCACCTGTCCCCTTTCGTTTCCAAGACTGCTTGCACCCGGTGAGGCGTATACACTGTGGTGGGCTGACCCAGGGTCAGCTTAGATGCCTCCTTAACCATAAGAGCGGTGGCTGCTACTGCCCGGAGGCAAGTGGGCCACCCTCTGGCCACCTCATCTAGTTATTTTGAGAGATAAGCCACAGGTTGTCATACGGGCCCCATCATCTGCCCTAACACCCCAAGAGCAGTTCCTGTCCTTTCAGAAACATAGAGTCTAAAAGGCTTCTCCAGGTTTGGGAGGCCTAAAGCTGGGGCTGTAGTGATGGACTCTTTTAGGGCATTAAAGGCCACCTTGCAGGTCTCATGCCAGTCGAGTGGCTCTTCCTCTTTCCCCCTTAAATTTTCATATAGGGGTCTGGCCAGATTGCCATAATTAGGAATCCAGATCCTGCAAAACCCGGTCCTTCCTAAAAATCCCCTAAGCTGTTGTTTTGTTTGGGGGTACGGGGTATTTAAGATGAGGGATCTCCCCTCGGGGTCAGGCATTCTTTTCCTCTCCGTAATCATAAATCCAAGGTATTTTACTTGGGTTAAGCTAATCTGAGCCTACTTGGGGGATACTCGATAACCCTTTTCATACAGGAAAGTTAGCGTTTTAAATAGTGTCCATTTGAGAGCTGGTAAAATCTGGCCTAGCTATGAGCAAGTCATCCACATACTGTATTAGACTACTGTTTGTTAAAGTTAATTCCCTTAGTTCTCTCCCCGAGGAAGTCCCAAAGATATGAGGGCTGTCCCTAAACCCTTGGGGTAGTCGAGTCCAGTCGAGAGTTGTATGGTGTCTCTCGTGTCCAAGTCCCGCCACTCAAAAGCAAAGAGTTTTTGGGATTCAGGATGGAGAGGAATGCAAAAGAAAGCAGCTTGAAGGTCCAAGACTGAGAAGTACTTGGCATTTCCTGGGACTTGGGATAGGAGTGTATATGGGTTTGGGACTATGGGGTGGATGGGAACCACAGCTTCATTAACAGCTCTTAGATCCTGGACGAATCGGTAAGATCCATCTGGTTTTTTGAACGGGCAAGATTGGGGTGTTGCAGGGGGACTCACAGCTGATTCGAGTTCCAGTATCTCGGTATTTGTTAACTAATGGTCTAAGACCCTCAAGAGCTTCTGGTTTTAAGGGATATTGTCTTTTCCAGGGCTAGGGAGCATTTGGTCTCAGAGAAATCTTTACTGGTGGAACATTTATGGCTAAACCAGGCCTGGAGACATCCCACACCTGGGGATTGACCTCATCTAGACAAGGGACAGACTCCTCCTTTTCTACCTCTGACTGTAAATATTCAGACATAGGCAAAGAAAATTATCGACTTCTACCTTTGTGTCCCCAAGTCACTCTGGTTTGGAGGCGAAAGTATTATTCTCACCATGGAAAATTTGGAAGCTGCAAACATGAAAAATTTAAAGAGTCACGCAGAGGCTAGTCACTCTAAGCTAACCCCTAAGACATTTATTGACTGATTTCTAGCTTCTCTTCTTTAACATTTTTTTATCTACAGTAATCCTGTGTGTTCCTTTTAGTTAGGGATTCATTTTTAGACTATCCTGACTCTTCCACTACGTTCCAGTTTTGGGTCTGATACACTTACAGATGTGCCAAGTGCTTCCTGAACACTATAGAACATATTTTAAGTTTAAAATACTTCCATGCTTATGTAGTGAGTCAATGATTTTAAGTTTATTTGTTACACATTTCAATGTAAAAGTCAATGTGTGAACTAACATATTCACGACTTGGAAAAGTTGGCTTTTTTTTGTTGTGTGTTTGAACTCCTCACCGCCCAAAGGTCATGGAGAGGTCTATTGTTTTTCTAAAATGGTTATAGTGTTTTTTTTTGTTTTGTTTTGTTTTGTTTTTTCTTTTTTTGTAATTGAGTTACGGTGTGAGTTGCAAAGTTTGTGTTTCTGTTCATTTCATTCCATCTATTTGGGTTTCTTTCTCTCTCCTGAGTCAGACAGTAATTTCCCATTGGCTGTCTAATTACCAAGGTTGGTGTCCATGCATCCGTGCTGGTCTCTCCATACATGTCCGGGTGTCCTGTGAAACACTAAGCTTAATTTATTTGGAAATGACCTAGCTGTTCAATACACTGTCATCACTCAGTTGAGCAGAGGGAGAGAAATTCAAGTGACAAAACTCCAGAGAAGCTAGTGTCAGAGCGCCCCGGCGTGGCATGCGTGCAGGGGGTTGGGGGGAGGGGGGCGGGGCGCGGAGCGCGGAGATCTCAGGTGTCCTCCCACCCTGGGCCTCTCCAGGCCCGCCTCTGCTCGGTGGCCTAACCCCGCCCCCATCGCTTTGGCTGCTCAGGGCCGGGTGGTCTCTGTAGCTGCCGGGCATCCTGCCCGAGGCGCCCCCTGCCCACACGCTGTCTTCCAGTCTCTCTCTGAACCCTCGAATCTTTCTGCCTCTGTCTCACCTGGCGTGGGTGCGTGCGAGTCCCTGTCCGTGTGCCTGGCTATCACTCCTCTGCTCTCCCAGGAAGGTCCTGTGCTTGGCCCGCGGCGTGGCGGCAGGGCGGGCCTCGGTAGGGCGAAAAGGCGGGGCTGAGGCGCTCCAGGGGGTTTGCGCAGCCGGCAGGATGGCTGCCTGGGGCCCCGGCTGGGCTGCCCCTAAGCCCGCAGGAGGCTCCGGGGACCGCGGTCCCGGGCCAAAGCCACCCACGTCCGGAGCCTCGTGACCCTGAGCGGCGACCGGCTGGTGGGGGCGGGGGGTGGGGGGCGGTGCGTCGCGCCGCCGACCGGGGGCGGGGCCGAAGAGGCCCAGGGAGGGAGGGCACCGAGACGTCCTCCCCGCTCAAGCCACCCCCCTCCCCAACCCCCTCCAGAGCTCCCGCAGCCTCGCCAGGCCGCTCGGGGTCCGGGAAGCGCCCCGGGCCGGGCCAGGCGGGTGCTGGCCGGGGGTGGCGTCGGCTGGTCTCCCAGCTGCAGGGCCTGTCCCGGTTTTCCCCATCAGTTTCAGCAGTGACGGTCACCCCACATTGTGAGTCGTCTAGATTTCTCACTGACACCCCTGTTAGGGAGTGGCTTTTTAGAGAGATAGGGAAGGTCACTTGGGGGATGTTAGTCATGAGAGAAAATAAGGGCTCAGGTGGGATTGCAGATGTCATCCAGGGGGCAAATAGAGACAATTGTTGCTGGTACCAAGACATGAAGTTTTTTTTCCCCCTTTTCCCAAAAGGCCATATTACGACCACATGGGGGCGCTGAGTAACAGCCCATAGTTCGGCTGGAAGGGTGGGCCTTTGATATTGATACCCTGGGATGGGTTGGACAGACCCCCAACCTTTGTCATTAATGCAGATGCAGCCCGGGCTGGTTAGGTTAAGTTGAGAAGCAGTGTGGTTTGCAAGTGAACATGCCTCGTTTAGGGAGAGATCAATAGCCATACAGGGAGATATGATTAGAAAGAGGAAGAACATCATATGATGCATTTTACTTATCTGAGGCAGGATTGATGGGGTTCTGCTTGAACAAGAGCCTGAGATCTTCAACAGGTTCACAGGAATAGCTGTCCTCTGGCTTTGGAGTCTCAGTTTCTGTCTCCCCCTCCTGTAGGCCATAGGGTTTTATTCTAGAATTGTGGACCCAGGCAGATAGACCCTTCACTTTTACAGCAGTTGAAGTCACTAGAACAACCTGATATGGCCCTGTCCATTTCTCGGACAGCTGGTTTGGACTCCCTTTTTCTTGCCAGGTCTTTACTGATACTTGATCCCCTGGCTTTACCTGGGGATTTTTCAAGTCTTCCTGTGGTTTCTTCTCCATACCGTTGGAGTTCTTGCTGAAACCTTCCCAGGTCAATTACATGTTTTAAGAGTGTATTGGCATCCTCGTCCAAAAACAAATCAGAAGTTAAGAATGGACGTCCATACATCATTTCATAAGGACTTAACAATAGTGGCCGTTTGGGGGATGTCCGTAGCCTCATGAGGGCTATGGGCAGCATATGTGTCCACTTATTATGTCTTTCTTGACATAGCTTAGCCAGAGCCCTTTTAAGAGTCTGGTTGGCTCTCTCTACCTTTCCTGAAACTTGAGGCCTCCAGGATGAGCGGAGCCGGTATTTTATGCCTAAGCATGCGGCTAGGTTCTGGGGTATCGTGGCTGTAAGTGAGGGCCCGTTGTCACTCTGAAGTGACCGAGGCAGCCCAAACCTAGGCACTGTCTCCTTCAGCAGAGCTTTACAGACTTCTGTAGCTCTCTCTGTCTCAGTAGGGAACGCTTCGATCCATCCTGTGAATGTGTCAATAAAGACTAGCAAGTAAGAAAACCCTTGGGTCTTGGGCATGGCTGTAAATTCTACTTGCCAGTCCGCTCCTGGGTATGATCCCCAATGTTGGACAGGTGTAATTAGAGGAGGTCTGGTTGTTGGGTTATTTTTTAGACAGGTGTCACAATTTTGTGTGACCTGTTTAACAACCTTAGCTAACTGGGGATGGGAGAGAATAGGCTTAAGCAAGATTTCTAGATTATCTTTTCCAAAATGGGCGCTCTTATGTAAGGAGTTAGTTATGTTTTAAACCTGAGAATCAGGGAGTATTATTTGGGCCTGATCAGGCTGAAACCACCCATGTGAGCCAATCTCCCAGCCCCGCTCAGCATATCGGGAATGTCCCCCTGGGGTAAAATCTGGAGTCAGGGTTTCCTTGGGGAAAAGGGGGCAGATAGCAGTGGCAGAGGTAGCTTCCCCGGCAGCTCGTCCTGCCTCTTGATCAGCTTTCCTATTTCCCTGAGCCTCTTTTTCTTGCCCCTTTTGGTGACTCTTGCAGTGGATGACAGCTAATTTTGCAGGAAGTTTGACTGCCTCCAGGAGCCTGAGAATGAGCTCTTTGTGTTTAATAGCAGAGCTTCGGGCACTGAGCATCCCTCTTTCTTTCCAAATTGCTGCACGGGCATGCAGAATGAGGAAAGCATACTTAGAGTCCATACACACATTAATCCTCTTTCCTTCTCCTAACTCCAAAGCTCTTGTCAGGGCAAAAAGTTCAGCTTTCTGGGCTGAGGTGTCTGGGGGAAGAGACCCACTTTCCTGAGTTTCTTCCAGGCTCGCTACAGCATATCCTGCTTTCCTCTCTCCCTTTTCTACAAAACTGCTGCCATCTGTGTGCCAGTTTTCCTCTGGGTCAGATAAAGGTGTCTCTGATAGGTCCCGGCGAGAAGAGTATAACTCGTCTGTGATTTGTATGCATTGGTGATCCAGAGGGGAGGTAGGGGGATCTGGCAGTCAGGTTGCTGGATTTAAAGTCTGGCAGACCCTCAACTTTATTTCTGGAGTGTCAAGGAGGAGGGCTTGGTATTGGGTGATCCTTCCCCCTGTCATCCACCTGTCCCCTTTCGTTTCCAAGACTGCTTGCACCCGGTGAGGCGTATACACTGTGGTGGGCTGACCCAGGGTCAGCTTAGATGCCTCCTTAACCATAAGAGCGGTGGCTGCTACTGCCCGGAGGCAAGTGGGCCACCCTCTGGCCACCTCATCTAGTTATTTTGAGAGATAAGCCACAGGTTGTCATACGGGCCCCATCATCTGCCCTAACACCCCAAGAGCAGTTCCTGTCCTTTCAGAAACATAGAGTCTAAAAGGCTTCTCCAGGTTTGGGAGGCCTAAAGCTGGGGCTGTAGTGATGGACTCTTTTAGGGCATTAAAGGCCACCTTGCAGGTCTCATGCCAGTCGAGTGGCTCTTCCTCTTTCCCCCTTAAATTTTCATATAGGGGTCTGGCCAGATTGCCATAATTAGGAATCCAGATCCTGCAAAACCCGGGCCTTCCTAAAAATCCCCTAAGCTGTTGTTTTGTTTGGGGGTACGGGGTATTTAAGATGAGGGATCTCCCCTCGGGGTCAGGCATTCTTTTCCTCTCCGTAATGATAAATCCAAGGTATTTTACTTGGGTTAAGCTAATCTGAGCCTACTTGGGGGATACTCGATAACCCTTTTCATACAGGAAAGTTAGCGTTTTAAATAGTGTCCATTTGAGAGCTGGTAAAATCTGGCCTAGCTATGAGCAAGTCATCCACATACTGTATTAGACTACTGTTTGTTAAAGTTAATTCCCTTAGTTCTCTCCCCGAGGAAGTCCCAAAGATATGAGGGCTGTCCCTAAACCCTTGGGGTAGTCGAGTCCAGTCGAGAGTTGTATGGTGTCTCTCGTGTCCAAGTCCCGCCACTCAAAAGCAAAGAGTTTTTGGGATTCAGGATGGAGAGGAATGCAAAAGAAAGCAGCTTGAAGGTCCAAGACTGAGAAGTACTTGGCATTTCCTGGGACTTGGGATAGGAGTGTATATGGGTTTGGGACTATGGGGTGGATGGGAACCACAGCTTCATTAACAGCTCTTAGATCCTGGACGAATCGGTAAGATCCATCTGGTTTTTTGAACGGGCAAGATTGGGGTGTTGCAGGGGGACTCACAGCTGATTCGAGTTCCAGTATCTCGGTATTTGTTAACTAATGGTCTAAGACCCTCAAGAGCTTCTGGTTTTAAGGGATATTGTCTTTTCCAGGGCTAGGGAGCATTTGGTCTCAGAGAAATCTTTACTGGTGGAACATTTATGGCTAAACCAGGCCTGGAGACATCCCACACCTGGGGATTGACCTCATCTAGACAAGGGACAGACTCCTCCTTTTCTACCTCTGACTGTAAATATTCAGACATAGGCAAAGAAAATTATCGACTTCTACCTTTGTGTCCCCAAGTCACTCTGGTTTGGAGGCGAAAGTATTATTCTCACCATGGAAAATTTGGAAGCTGCAAACATGAAAAATTTAAAGAGTCACGCAGAGGCTAGTCACTCTAAGCTAACCCCTAAGACATTTATTGACTGATTTCTAGCTTCTCTTCTTTAACCTTTTTTATCTACAGTAATCCTGTGTGTTCCTTTTAGTTAGGGATTCATTTTTAGACTATCCTGACTCTTCCACTACGTTCCAGTTTTGGGTCTGATACACTTACAGATGTGCCAAGTGCTTCCTGAACACTATAGAACATATTTTAAGTTTAAAATACTTCCATGCTTATGTAGTGAGTCAATGATTTTAAGTTTATTTGTTACACATTTCAATGTAAAAGTCAATGTGTGAACTAACATATTCACGACTTGGAAAAGTTGGCTTTTTTTTGTTGTGTGTTTGAACTCCTCACCGCCCAAAGGTCATGGAGAGGTCTATTGTTTTTCTAAAATGGTTATAGTGTTTTTTTTTGTTTTGTTTTGTTTTGTTTTTTCTTTTTTTGTAATTGAGTTACGGTGTGAGTTGCAAAGTTTGTGTTTCTGTTCATTTCATTCCATCTATTTGGGTTTCTTTCTCTCTCCTGAGTCAGACAGTAATTTCCCATTGGCTGTCTAATTACCAAGGTTGGTGTCCATGCATCCGTGCTGGTCTCTCCATACATGTCCGGGTGTCCTGTGAAACACTAAGCTTAATTTATTTGGAAATGACCTAGCTGTTCAATACACTGTCATCACTCAGTTGAGCAGAGGGAGAGAAATTCAAGTGACAAAACTCCAGAGAAGCTAGTGTCAGAGCGCCCCGGCGTGGCATGCGTGCAGGGGGTTGGGGGGAGGGGGGCGGGGCGCGGAGCGCGGAGATCTCAGGTGTCCTCCCACCCTGGGCCTCTCCAGGCCCGCCTCTGCTCGGTGGCCTAACCCCGCCCCCATCGCTTTGGCTGCTCAGGGCCGGGTGGTCTCTGTAGCTGCCGGGCATCCTGCCCGAGGCGCCCCCTGCCCACACGCTGTCTTCCAGTCTCTCTCTGAACCCTCGAATCTTTCTGCCTCTGTCTCACCTGGCGTGGGTGCGTGCGAGTCCCTGTCCGTGTGCCTGGCTGTCGCTCCTCTGCTCTCCCAGGAAGGTCCTGTGCTTGGCCCGCGGCGTGGCGGCAGGGCGGGCCTCGGTAGGGCGAAAAGGCGGGGCTGAGGCGCTCCAGGGGGTTTGCGCAGCCGGCAGGATGGCCGCCTGGGGCCCCGGCTGGGCTGCCCCTAAGCCCGCAGGAGGCTCCGGGGACCGCGGTCCCGGGCCAAAGCCACCCACGTCCGGAGCCTCGTGACCCTGAGCGGCGACCGGCTGGTGGGGGCGGGGGGTGGGGGGCGGTGCGTCGCGCCGCCGACCGGGGGCGGGGCCGAAGAGGCCCAGGGAGGGAGGGCACCGAGACGTCCTCCCCGCTCAAGCCACCCCCCTCCCCAACCCCCTCCAGAGCTCCCGCAGCCTCGCCAGGCCGCTCGGGGTCCGGGAAGCGCCCCGGGCCGGGCCAGGCGGGTGCTGGCCGGGGGTGGCGTCGGCTGGTCTCCCAGCTGCAGGGCCTGTCCCGGTTTTCCCCATCAGTTTCAGCAGTGACGGTCACCCCACATTGTGAGTCGTCTAGATTTCTCACTGACACCCCTGTTAGGGAGTGGCTTTTTAGAGAGATAGGGAAGGTCACTTGGGGGATGTTAGTCATGAGAGAAAATAAGGGCTCAGGTGGGATTGCAGATGTCATCCAGGGGGCAAATAGAGACAATTGTTGCTGGTACCAAGACATGAAGTTTTTTTTCCCCCTTTTCCCAAAAGGCCATATTACGACCACATGGGGGCGCTGAGTAACAGCCCATAGTTCGGCTGGAAGGGTGGGCCTTTGATATTGATACCTTGGGATGGGTTGGACAGACCCCCAACCTTTGTCATTAATGCAGATGCAGCCCAGGCTGGTTAGGTTAAGTTGAGAAGCAGTGTGGTTTGCAAGTGAACATGCCTCGTTTAGGGAGAGATCAATAGCCATACAGGGAGATATGATTAGAAAGAGGAAGAACATCATATGATGCATTTTACTTATCTGAGGCAGGATTGATGGGGTTCTGCTTGAACAAGAGCCTGAGATCTTCAACAGGTTCACAGGAATAGCTGTCCTCTGGCTTTGGAGTCTCAGTTTCTGTCTCCCCCTCCTGTAGGCCATAGGGTTTTATTCTAGAATTGTGGACCCAGGCAGATAGACCCTTCACTTTTACAGCAGTTGAAGTCACTAGAACAACCTGATATGGCCCTGTCCATTTCTCGGACAGCTGGTTTGGACTCCTTTTTTCTTGCCAGGTCTTTACTGATACGTGATCCCCTGGCTTTACCTGGGGATTTTTCAAGTCTTCCTGTGGTTTGTTCTCCATACCGTTGGAGTTCTTGCTGAAACCTTCCCAGGTCAATTACATGTTTTAATAGTGTATTGGCATCCTCGTCAAAAAACAAATCAGAAGTTAAGAATGGACGTCCATACATCATTTCATAAGGACTTAACAATAGTGGCCGTTTGGGGGATGTCCGTAGCCTCATGAGGGCTATGGGCAGCATATGTGTCCACTTATTATGTCTTTCTTGACATAGCTTAGCCAGAGCCCTTTTAAGAGTCTGGTTGGCTCTCTCTACCTTTCCTGAAACTTGAGGCCTCCAGGATGAGCGGAGCCGGTATTTTATGCCTAAGCATGCGGCTAGGTTCTGGGGTATCGTGGCTGTAAGTGAGGGCCCGTTGTCACTCTGAAGTGACCGAGGCAGCCCAAACCTAGGCACTGTCTCCTTCAGCAGAGCTTTACAGACTTCTGTAGCTCTCTCTGTCTCAGTAGGGAACGCTTCGATCCATCCTGTGAATGTGTCAATAAAGACTAGCAAGTAAGAAAACCCTTGGGTCTTGGGCATGGCTGTAAATTCTACTTGCCAGTCCGCTCCTGGGTATGATCCCCGATGTTGGACAGGTGTAATTAGAGGAGGTCTGGTTGTTGGGTTATTTTTTAGACAGGTGTCACAATTTTGTGTGACCTGTTTAACAACCTTAGCTAACTGGGGATGGGAGAGAATAGGCTTAAGCAAGATTTCTAGATTATCTTTTCCAAAATGGGCGCTCTTATGTAAGGAGTTAGTTATGTTTTAAACCTGAGAATCAGGGAGTATTATTTGGGCCTGATCAGGCTGAAACCACCCATGTGAGCCAATCTCCCAGCCCCGCTCAGCATATCGGGAATGTCCCCCTGGGGTAAAATCTGGAGTCAGGGTTTCCTTGGGGAAAAGGGGGCAGATAGCAGTGGCAGAGGTAGCTTCCCCGGCAGCTCGTCCTGCCTCTTGATCAGCTTTCCTATTTCCCTGAGCCTCTTTTTCTTGCCCCTTTTGGTGACTCTTGCAGTGGATGACAGCTAATTTTGCAGGAAGTTTGACTGCCTCCAGGAGCCTGAGAATGAGCTCTTTGTGTTTAATAGCAGAGCTTCGGGCACTGAGCATCCCTCTTTCTTTCCAAATTGCTGCACGGGCATGCAGAATGAGGAAAGCATACTTAGAGTCCATACACACATTAATCCTCTTTCCTTCTCCTAACTCCAAAGCTCTTGTCAGGGCAAAAAGTTCAGCTTTCTGGGCTGAGGTGTCTGGGGGAAGAGACCCACTTTCCTGAGTTTCTTCCAGGCTCGCTACAGCATATCCTGCTTTCCTCTCTCCCTTTTCTACAAAACTGCTGCCATCTGTGTGCCAGTTTTCCTCTGGGTCAGATAAAGGTGTCTCTGATAGGTCCCGGCGAGAAGAGTATAACTCGTCTGTGATTTGTATGCATTGGTGATCCAGAGGGGAGGTAGGGGGATCTGGCAGTCAGGTTGCTGGATTTAAAGTCTGGCAGACCCTCAACTTTATTTCTGGAGTGTCAAGGAGGAGGGCTTGGTATTGGGTGATCCTTCCCCCTGTCATCCACCTGTCCCCTTTCGTTTCCAAGACTGCTTGCACCCGGTGAGGCGTATACACTGTGGTGGGCTGACCCAGGGTCAGCTTAGATGCCTCCTTAACCATAAGAGCGGTGGCTGCTACTGCCCGGAGGCAAGTGGGCCACCCTCTGGCCACCTCATCTAGTTATTTTGAGAGATAAGCCACAGGTTGTCATACGGGCCCCATCATCTGCCCTAACACCCCAAGAGCAGTTCCTGTCCTTTCAGAAACATAGAGTCTAAAAGGCTTCTCCAGGTTTGGGAGGCCTAAAGCTGGGGCTGTAGTGATGGACTCTTTTAGGGCATTAAAGGCCACCTTGCAGGTCTCATGCCAGTCGAGTGGCTCTTCCTCTTTCCCCCTTAAATTTTCATATAGGGGTCTGGCCAGATTGCCATAATTAGGAATCCAGATCCTGCAAAACCCGGTCCTTCCTAAAAATCCCCTAAGCTGTTGTTTTGTTTGGGGGTACGGGGTATTTAAGATGAGGGATCTCCCCTCGGGGTCAGGCATTCTTTTCCTCTCCGTAATGATAAATCCAAGGTATTTTACTTGGGTTAAGCTAATCTGAGCCTACTTGGGGGATACTCGATAACCCTTTTCATACAGGAAAGTTAGCGTTTTAAATAGTGTCCATTTGAGAGCTGGTAAAATCTGGCCTAGCTATGAGCAAGTCATCCACATACTGTATTAGACTACTGTTTGTTAAAGTTAATTCCCTTAGTTCTCTCCCCGAGGAAGTCCCAAAGATATGAGGGCTGTCCCTAAACCCTTGGGGTAGTCGAGTCCAGTCGAGAGTTGTATGGTGTCTCTCGTGTCCAAGTCCCGCCACTCAAAAGCAAAGAGTTTTTGGGATTCAGGATGGAGAGGAATGCAAAAGAAAGCAGCTTGAAGGTCCAAGACTGAGAAGTACTTGGCATTTCCTGGGACTTGGGATAGGAGGGTATATGGGTTTGGGACTATGGGGTGGATGGGAACCACAGCTTCATTAACAGCTCTTAGATCCTGGACGAATCGGTAAGATCCATCTGGTTTTTTGAACGGGCAAGATTGGGGTGTTGCAGGGGGACTCACAGCTGATTCGAGTTCCAGTATCTCGGTATTTGTTAACTAATGGTCTAAGACCCTCAAGAGCTTCTGGTTTTAAGGGATATTGTCTTTTCCAGGGCTAGGGAGCATTTGGTCTCAGAGAAATCTTTACTGGTGGAACATTTATGGCTAAACCAGGCCTGGAGACATCCCACACCTGGGGATTGACCTCATCTAGACAAGGGACAGACTCCTCCTTTTCTACCTCTGACTGTAAATATTCAGACATAGGCAAAGAAAATTATCGACTTCTACCTTTGTGTCCCCAAGTCACTCTGGTTTGGAGGCGAAAGTATTATTCTCACCATGGAAAATTTGGAAGCTGCAAACATGAAAAATTTAAAGAGTCACGCAGAGGCTAGTCACTCTAAGCTAACCCCTAAGACATTTATTGACTGATTTCTAGCTTCTCTTCTTTAACCTTTTTTATCTACAGTAATCCTGTGTGTTCCTTTTAGTTAGGGATTCATTTTTAGACTATCCTGACTCTTCCACTACGTTCCAGTTTTGGGTCTGATACACTTACAGATGTGCCAAGTGCTTCCTGAACACTATAGAACATATTTTAAGTTTAAAATACTTCCATGCTTATGTAGTGAGTCAATGATTTTAAGTTTATTTGTTACACATTTCAATGTAAAAGTCAATGTGTGAACTAACATATTCACGACTTGGAAAAGTTGGCTTTTTTTTGTTGTGTGTTTGAACTCCTCACCGCCCAAAGGTCATGGAGAGGTCTATTGTTTTTCTAAAATGGTTATAGTGTTTTTTTTTGTTTTGTTTTGTTTTGTTTTTTCTTTTTTTGTAATTGAGTTACGGTGTGAGTTGCAAAGTTTGTGTTTCTGTTCATTTCATTCCATCTATTTGGGTTTCTTTCTCTCTCCTGAGTCAGACAGTAATTTCCCATTGGCTGTCTAATTACCAAGGTTGGTGTCCATGCATCCGTGCTGGTCTCTCCATACATGTCCGGGTGTCCTGTGAAACACTAAGCTTAATTTATTTGGAAATGACCTAGCTGTTCAATACACTGTCATCACTCAGTTGAGCAGAGGGAGAGAAATTCAAGTGACAAAACTCCAGAGAAGCTAGTGTCAGAGCGCCCCGGCGTGGCATGCGTGCAGGGGGTTGGGGGGAGGGGGGCGGGGCGCGGAGCGCGGAGATCTCAGGTGTCCTCCCACCCTGGGCCTCTCCAGGCCCGCCTCTGCTCGGTGGCCTAACCCCGCCCCCATCGCTTTGGCTGCTCAGGGCCGGGTGGTCTCTGTAGCTGCCGGGCATCCTGCCCGAGGCGCCCCCTGCCCACACGCTGTCTTCCAGTCTCTCTCTGAACCCTCGAATCTTTCTGCCTCTGTCTCACCTGGCGTGGGTGCGTGCGAGTCCCTGTCCGTGTGCCTGGCTATCACTCCTCTGCTCTCCCAGGAAGGTCCTGTGCTTGGCCCGCGGCGTGGCGGCAGGGCGGGCCTCGGTAGGGCGAAAAGGCGGGGCTGAGGCGCTCCAGGGGGTTTGCGCAGCCGGCAGGATGGCTGCCTGGGGCCCCGGCTGGGCTGCCCCTAAGCCCGCAGGAGGCTCCGGGGACCGCGGTCCCGGGCCAAAGCCACCCACGTCCGGAGCCTCGTGACCCTGAGCGGCGACCGGCTGGTGGGGGCGGGGGGTGGGGGGCGGTGCGTCGCGCCGCCGACCGGGGGCGGGGCCGAAGAGGCCCAGGGAGGGAGGGCACCGAGACGTCCTCCCCGCTCAAGCCACCCCCCTCCCCAACCCCCTCCAGAGCTCCCGCAGCCTCGCCAGGCCGCTCGGGGTCCGGGAAGCGCCCCGGGCCGGGCCAGGCGGGTGCTGGCCGGGGGTGGCGTCGGCTGGTCTCCCAGCTGCAGGGCCTGTCCCGGTTTTCCCCATCAGTTTCAGCAGTGACGGTCACCCCACATTGTGAGTCGTCTAGATTTCTCACTGACACCCCTGTTAGGGAGTGGCTTTTTAGAGAGATAGGGAAGGTCACTTGGGGGATGTTAGTCATGAGAGAAAATAAGGGCTCAGGTGGGATTGCAGATGTCATCCAGGGGGCAAATAGAGACAATTGTTGCTGGTACCAAGACATGAAGTTTTTTTTCCCCCTTTTCCCAAAAGGCCATATTACGACCACATGGGGGCGCTGAGTAACAGCCCATAGTTCGGCTGGAAGGGTGGGCCTTTGATATTGATACCCTGGGATGGGTTGGACAGACCCCCAACCTTTGTCATTAATGCAGATGCAGCCCGGGCTGGTTAGGTTAAGTTGAGAAGCAGTGTGGTTTGCAAGTGAACATGCCTCGTTTAGGGAGAGATCAATAGCCATACAGGGAGATATGATTAGAAAGAGGAAGAACATCATATGATGCATTTTACTTATCTGAGGCAGGATTGATGGGGTTCTGCTTGAACAAGAGCCTGAGATCTTCAACAGGTTCACAGGAATAGCTGTCCTCTGGCTTTGGAGTCTCAGTTTCTGTCTCCCCCTCCTGTAGGCCATAGGGTTTTATTCTAGAATTGTGGACCCAGGCAGATAGACCCTTCACTTTTACAGCAGTTGAAGTCACTAGAACAACCTGATATGGCCCTGTCCATTTCTCGGACAGCTGGTTTGGACTCCCTTTTTCTTGCCAGGTCTTTACTGATACTTGATCCCCTGGCTTTACCTGGGGATTTTTCAAGTCTTCCTGTGGTTTCTTCTCCATACCGTTGGAGTTCTTGCTGAAACCTTCCCAGGTCAATTACATGTTTTAAGAGTGTATTGGCATCCTCGTCCAAAAACAAATCAGAAGTTAAGAATGGACGTCCATACATCATTTCATAAGGACTTAACAATAGTGGCCGTTTGGGGGATGTCCGTAGCCTCATGAGGGCTATGGGCAGCATATGTGTCCACTTATTATGTCTTTCTTGACATAGCTTAGCCAGAGCCCTTTTAAGAGTCTGGTTGGCTCTCTCTACCTTTCCTGAAACTTGAGGCCTCCAGGATGAGCGGAGCCGGTATTTTATGCCTAAGCATGCGGCTAGGTTCTGGGGTATCGTGGCTGTAAGTGAGGGCCCGTTGTCACTCTGAAGTGACCGAGGCAGCCCAAACCTAGGCACTGTCTCCTTCAGCAGAGCTTTACAGACTTCTGTAGCTCTCTCTGTCTCAGTAGGGAACGCTTCGATCCATCCTGTGAATGTGTCAATAAAGACTAGCAAGTAAGAAAACCCTTGGGTCTTGGGCATGGCTGTAAATTCTACTTGCCAGTCCGCTCCTGGGTATGATCCCCAATGTTGGACAGGTGTAATTAGAGGAGGTCTGGTTGTTGGGTTATTTTTTAGACAGGTGTCACAATTTTGTGTGACCTGTTTAACAACCTTAGCTAACTGGGGATGGGAGAGAATAGGCTTAAGCAAGATTTCTAGATTATCTTTTCCAAAATGGGCGCTCTTATGTAAGGAGTTAGTTATGTTTTAACCCTGAGAATCAGGGAGTATTATTTGGGCCTGATCAGGCTGAAACCACCCATGTGAGCCAATCTCCCAGCCCCGCTCAGCATATCGGGAATGTCCCCCTGGGGTAAAATCTGGAGTCAGGGTTTCCTTGGGGAAAAGGGGGCAGATAGCAGTGGCAGAGGTAGCTTCCCCGGCAGCTCGTCCTGCCTCTTGATCAGCTTTCCTATTTCCCTGAGCCTCTTTTTCTTGCCCCTTTTGGTGACTCTTGCAGTGGATGACAGCTAATTTTGCAGGAAGTTTGACTGCCTCCAGGAGCCTGAGAATGAGCTCTTTGTGTTTAATAGCAGAGCTTCGGGCACTGAGCATCCCTCTTTCTTTCCAAATTGCTGCACGGGCATGCAGAATGAGGAAAGCATACTTAGAGTCCATACACACATTAATCCTCTTTCCTTCTCCTAACTCCAAAGCTCTTGTCAGGGCAAAAAGTTCAGCTTTCTGGGCTGAGGTGTCTGGGGGAAGAGACCCACTTTCCTGAGTTTCTTCCAGGCTCGCTACAGCATATCCTGCTTTCCTCTCTCCCTTTTCTACAAAACTGCTGCCATCTGTGTGCCAGTTTTCCTCTGGGTCAGATAAAGGTGTCTCTGATAGGTCCCGGCGAGAAGAGTATAACTCGTCTGTGATTTGTATGCATTGGTGATCCAGAGGGGAGGTAGGGGGATCTGGCAGTCAGGTTGCTGGATTTAAAGTCTGGCAGACCCTCAACTTTATTTCTGGAGTGTCAAGGAGGAGGGCTTGGTATTGGGTGATCCTTCCCCCTGTCATCCACCTGTCCCCTTTCGTTTCCAAGACTGCTTGCACCCGGTGAGGCGTATACACTGTGGTGGGCTGACCCAGGGTCAGCTTAGATGCCTCCTTAACCATAAGAGCGGTGGCTGCTACTGCCCGGAGGCAAGTGGGCCACCCTCTGGCCACCTCATCTAGTTATTTTGAGAGATAAGCCACAGGTTGTCATACGGGCCCCATCATCTGCCCTAACACCCCAAGAGCAGTTCCTGTCCTTTCAGAAACATAGAGTCTAAAAGGCTTCTCCAGGTTTGGGAGGCCTAAAGCTGGGGCTGTAGTGATGGACTCTTTTAGGGCATTAAAGGCCACCTTGCAGGTCTCATGCCAGTCGAGTGGCTCTTCCTCTTTCCCCCTTAAATTTTCATATAGGGGTCTGGCCAGATTGCCATAATTAGGAATCCAGATCCTGCAAAACCCGGGCCTTCCTAAAAATCCCCTAAGCTGTTGTTTTGTTTGGGGGTACGGGGTATTTAAGATGAGGGATCTCCCCTCGGGGTCAGGCATTCTTTTCCTCTCCGTAATGATAAATCCAAGGTATTTTACTTGGGTTAAGCTAATCTGAGCCTACTTGGGGGATACTCGATAACCCTTTTCATACAGGAAAGTTAGCGTTTTAAATAGTGTCCATTTGAGAGCTGGTAAAATCTGGCCTAGCTATGAGCAAGTCATCCACATACTGTATTAGACTACTGTTTGTTAAAGTTAATTCCCTTAGTTCTCTCCCCGAGGAAGTCCCAAAGATATGAGGGCTGTCCCTAAACCCTTGGGGTAGTCGAGTCCAGTCGAGAGTTGTATGGTGTCTCTCGTGTCCAAGTCCCGCCACTCAAAAGCAAAGAGTTTTTGGGATTCAGGATGGAGAGGAATGCAAAAGAAAGCAGCTTGAAGGTCCAAGACTGAGAAGTACTTGGCATTTCCTGGGACTTGGGATAGGAGGGTATATGGGTTTGGGACTATGGGGTGGATGGGAACCACAGCTTCATTAACAGCTCTTAGATCCTGGACGAATCGGTAAGATCCATCTGGTTTTTTGAACGGGCAAGATTGGGGTGTTGCAGGGGGACTCACAGCTGATTCGAGTTCCAGTATCTCGGTATTTGTTAACTAATGGTCTAAGACCCTCAAGAGCTTCTGGTTTTAAGGGATATTGTCTTTTCCAGGGCTAGGGAGCATTTGGTCTCAGAGAAATCTTTACTGGTGGAACATTTATGGCTAAACCAGGCCTGGAGACATCCCACACCTGGGGATTGACCTCATCTAGACAAGGGACAGACTCCTCCTTTTCTACCTCTGACTGTAAATATTCAGACATAGGCAAAGAAAATTATCGACTTCTACCTTTGTGTCCCCAAGTCACTCTGGTTTGGAGGCGAAAGTATTATTCTCACCATGGAAAATTTGGAAGCTGCAAACATGAAAAATTTAAAGAGTCACGCAGAGGCTAGTCACTCTAAGCTAACCCCTAAGACATTTATTGACTGATTTCTAGCTTCTCTTCTTTAACCTTTTTTATCTACAGTAATCCTGTGTGTTCCTTTTAGTTAGGGATTCATTTTTAGACTATCCTGACTCTTCCACTACGTTCCAGTTTTGGGTCTGATACACTTACAGATGTGCCAAGTGCTTCCTGAACACTATAGAACATATTTTAAGTTTAAAATACTTCCATGCTTATGTAGTGAGTCAATGATTTTAAGTTTATTTGTTACACATTTCAATGTAAAAGTCAATGTGTGAACTAACATATTCACGACTTGGAAAAGTTGGCTTTTTTTTGTTGTGTGTTTGAACTCCTCACCGCCCAAAGGTCATGGAGAGGTCTATTGTTTTTCTAAAATGGTTATAGTGTTTTTTTTTGTTTTGTTTTGTTTTGTTTTTTCTTTTTTTGTAATTGAGTTACGGTGTGAGTTGCAAAGTTTGTGTTTCTGTTCATTTCATTCCATCTATTTGGATTTTCTTTCTCTCTCCTGAGTCAGACAGTAATTTCCCATTGGCTGTCTAATTACCAAGGTTGGTGTCCATGCATCCGTGCTGGTCTCTCCATACATGTCCGGGTGTCCTGTGAAACACTAAGCTTAATTTATTTGGAAATGACCTAGCTGTTCAATACACTGTCATCACTCAGTTGAGCAGAGGGAGAGAAATTCAAGTGAGAAAACTCCAGAGAAGCTAGTGTCAGAGCGCCCCGGCGTGGCATGCGTGCAGGGGGTTGGGGGGAGGGGGGCGGGGCGCGGAGCGCGGAGATCTCAGGTGTCCTCCCACCCTGGGCCTCTCCAGGCCCGCCTCTGCTCGGTGGCCTAACCCCGCCCCCATCGCTTTGGCTGCTCAGGGCCGGGTGGTCTCTGTAGCTGCCGGGCATCCTGCCCGAGGCGCCCCCTGCCCACACGCTGTCTTCCAGTCTCTCTCTGAACCCTCGAATCTTTCTGCCTCTGTCTCACCTGGCATGGGTGCGTGCGAGTCCCTGTCCGTGTGCCTGGCTGTCGCTCCTCTGCTCTCCCAGGAAGGTCCTGTGCTTGGCCCGCGGCGTGGCGGCAGGGCGGGCCTCGGTAGGGCGAAAAGGCGGGGCTGAGGCGCTCCAGGGGGTTTGCGCAGCCGGCAGGATGGCCGCCTGGGGCCCCGGCTGGGCTGCCCCTAAGCCCGCAGGAGGCTCCGGGGACCGCGGTCCCGGGCCAAAGCCACCCACGTCCGGAGCCTCGTGACCCTGAGCGGCGACCGGCTGGTGGGGGGCGGGGGGTGGGGGGCGGTGCGTCGCGCCGCCGACCGGGGGCGGGGCCGAAGAGGCCCAGGGAGGGAGGGCACCGAGACGTCCTCCCCGCTCAAGCCACCCCCCTCCCCAACCCCCTCCAGAGCTCCCGCAGCCTCGCCAGGCCGCTCGGGGTCCGGGAAGCGCCCCGGGCCGGGCCAGGCGGGTGCTGGCCGGGGGTGGCGTCGGCTGGTCTCCCAGCTGCAGGGCCTGTCCCGGTTTTCCCCATCAGTTTCAGCAGTGACGGTCACCCCACATTGTGAGTCGTCTAGATTTCTCACTGACACCCCTGTTAGGGAGTGGCTTTTTAGAGAGATAGGGAAGGTCACTTGGGGGATGTTAGTCATGAGAGAAAATAAGGGCTCAGGTGGGATTGCAGATGTCATCCAGGGGGCAAATAGAGACAATTGTTGCTGGTACCAAGACATGAAGTTTTTTTTCCCCCTTTTCCCAAAAGGCCATATTACGACCACATGGGGGCGCTGAGTAACAGCCCATAGTTCGGCTGGAAGGGTGGGCCTTTGATATTGATACCCTGGGATGGGTTGGACAGACCCCCAACCTTTGTCATTAATGCAGATGCAGCCCGGGCTGGTTAGGTTAAGTTGAGAAGCAGTGTGGTTTGCAAGTGAACATGCCTTGTTTAGGGAGAGATCAATAGCCATACAGGGAGATATGATTAGAAAGAGGAAGAACATCATATGATGCATTTTACTTATCTGAGGCAGGATTGATGGGGTTCTGCTTGAACAAGAGCCTGAGATCTTCAACAGGTTCACAGGAATAGCTGTCCTCTGGCTTTGGAGTCTCAGTTTCTGTCTCCCCCTCCTGTAGGCCATAGGGTTTTATTCTAGAATTGTGGACCCAGGCAGATAGACCCTTCACTTTTACAGCAGTTGAAGTCACTAGAACAACCTGATATGGCCCTGTCCATTTCGTGGACAGCTGGTTTGGACTCCCTTTTTCTTGCCAGGTCTTTACTGATACTTGATCCCCTGGCTTTACCTGGGGATTTTTCAAGTCTTCCTGTGGTTTCTTCTCCATACCGTTGGAGTTCTTGCTGAAACCTTCCCAGGTCAATTACATGTTTTAAGAGTGTATTGGCATCCTCGTCAAAAAACAAATCAGAAGTTAAGAATGGACGTCCATACATCATTTCATAAGGACTTAACAATAGTGGCCGTTTGGGGGATGTCCGTAGCCTCATGAGGGCTATGGGCAGCATATGTGTCCACTTATTATGTCTTTCTTGACATAGCTTAGCCAGAGCCCTTTTAAGAGTCTGGTTGGCTCTCTCTACCTTTCCTGAAGCTTGAGGCCTCCAGGATGAGCGGAGCTGGTATTTTATGCCTAAGCATGCGGCTAGGTTCTGGGGTATTGTGGCTGTAAGTGAGGGCCCGTTGTCACTCTGAAGTGACCGAGGCAGCCCAAACCTAGGCACTATCTCCTTCAGCAGAGCTTTACAGACTTCTGTAGCTCTCTCTGTCTCAGTAGGGAACGCTTCGATCCATCCTGTGAATGTGTCAATAAAGACTAGCAAGTAAGAAAACCCTTGGGTCTTGGGCATGGCTGTAAATTCTACTTGCCAGTCCGCTCCTGGGTATGATCCCCGATGTTGGACAGGTGTAATTAGAGGAGGTCTGGTTGTTGGGTTATTTTTTAGACAGGTGTCACAATTTTGTGTGACCTGTTTAACAACCTTAGCTAACTGGGGATGGGAGAGAATAGGCTTAAGCAAGATTTCTAGATTATCTTTTCCAAAATGGGCGCTCTTATGTAAGGAGTTAGTTATGTTTTAAACCTGAGAATCAGGGAGTATTATTTGGGCCTGATCAGGCTGAAACCACCCATGTGAGCCAATCTCCCAGCCCCGCTCAGCATATCGGGAATGTCCCCCTGGGGTAAAATCTGGAGTCAGGGTTTCCTTGGGGAAAAGGGGGCAGATAGCAGTGGCAGAGGTAGCTTCCCCGGCAGCTCGTCCTGCCTCTTGATCAGCTTTCCTATTTCCCTGAGCCTCTTTTTCTTGCCCCTTTTGGTGACTCTTGCAGTGGATGACAGCTAATTTTGCAGGAAGTTTGACTGCCTCCAGGAGCCTGAGAATGAGCTCTTTGTGTTTAATAGCAGAGCTTCGGGCACTGAGCATCCCTCTTTCTTTCCAAATTGCTGCACGGGCATGCAGAATGAGGAAAGCATACTTAGAGTCCATACACACATTAATCCTCTTTCCTTCTCCTAACTCCAAAGCTCTTGTCAGGGCAAAAAGTTCAGCTTTCTGGGCTGAGGTGTCTGGGGGAAGAGACCCACTTTCCTGAGTTTCTTCCAGGCTCGCTACAGCATATCCTGCTTTCCTCTCTCCCTTCTCTACAAAACTGCTGCCATCTGTGTGCCAGTTTTCCTCTGGGTCAGATAAAGGTGTCTCTGATAGGTCCCGGCGAGAAGAGTATAACTCGTCTGTGATTTGTATGCATTGGTGATCCAGAGGGGAGGTAGGGGGATCTGGCAGTCAGGTTGCTGGATTTAAAGTCTGGCAGACCCTCAACTTTATTTCTGGAGTGTCAAGGAGGAGGGCTTGGTATTGGGTGATCCTTCCCCCTGTCATCCACCTGTCCCCTTTCGTTTCCAAGACTGCTTGCACCCGGTGAGGCGTATACACTGTGGTGGGCTGACCCAGGGTCAGCTTTGATGCCTCCTTAACCATAAGACCGGTGGCTGCTACTGCCCGGAGGCAAGTGGGCCACCCTCTGGCCACCTCATCTAGTTATTTTGAGAGATAAGCCACAGGTTGTCATACGGGCCCCATCATCTGCCCTAACACCCCAAGAGCAGTTCCTGTCCTTTCAGAAACATAGAGTCTAAAAGGCTTCTCCAGGTTTGGGAGGCCTAAAGCTGGGGCTGTAGTGATGGACTCTTTTAGGGCATTAAAGGCCACCTTGCAGGTCTCATGCCAGTCGAGTGGCTCTTCCTCTTTCCCCCTTAAATTTTCATATAGGGGTCTGGCCAGATTGCCATAATTAGGAATCCAGATCCTGCAAAACCCGGTCCTTCCTAAAAATCCCCTAAGCTGTTGTTTTGTTTGGGGGTACGGGGTATTTAAGATGAGGGATCTCCCCTCGGGGTCAGGCATTCTTTTCCTCTCCGTAATCATAAATCCAAGGTATTTTACTTGGGTTAAGCTAATCTGAGCCTACTTGGGGGATACTCGATAACCCTTTTCATACAGGAAAGTTAGCGTTTTAAATAGTGTCCATTTGAGAGCTGGTAAAATCTGGCCTAGCTATGAGCAAGTCATCCACATACTGTATTAGACTACTGTTTGTTAAAGTTAATTCCCTTAGTTCTCTCCCCGAGGAAGTCCCAAAGATATGAGGGCTGTCCCTAAACCCTTGGGGTAGTCGAGTCCAGTCGAGAGTTGTATGGTGTCTCTCGTGTCCAAGTCCCGCCACTCAAAAGCAAAGAGTTTTTGGGATTCAGGATGGAGAGGAATGCAAAAGAAAGCAGCTTGAAGGTCCAAGACTGAGAAGTACTTGGCATTTCCTGGGACTTGGGATAGGAGGGTATATGGGTTTGGGACTATGGGGTGGATGGGAACCACAGCTTCATTAACAGCTCTTAGATCCTGGACGAATCGGTAAGATCCATCTGGTTTTTGAACGGGCAAGATTGGGGTGTTGCAGGGGGACTCACAGCTGATTCGAGTTCCAGTATCTCGGTATTTGTTAACTAATGGTCTAAGACCCTCAAGAGCTTCTGGTTTTAAGGGATATTGTCTTTTCCAGGGCTAGGGAGCATTTGGTCTCAGAGAAATCTTTACTGGTGGAACATTTAAGGCTAAACCAGGCCTGGAGACATCCCACACCTGGGGATTGACCTCATCTAGACAAGGGACAGACTCCTCCTCTTCTACCTCTGACTGTAAATATTCAGACATAGGCAAAGAAAATTATCGACTTCTACCTTTGTGTCCCCAAGTCACTCTGGTTTGGAGGCGAAAGTATTATTCTCACCATGGAAAATTTGGAAGCTGCAAACATGAAAAATTTAAAGAGTCACGCAGAGGCTAGTCACTCTAAGCTAACCCCTAAGACATTTATTGACTGATTTCTAGCTTCTCTTCTTTAACCTTTTTTATCTACAGTAATCCTGTGTGTTCCTTTTAGTTAGGGATTCATTTTTAGACTATCCTGACTCTTCCACTACGTTCCAGTTTTGGGTCAGATACACTTACAGATGTGCCAAGTGCTTCCTGAACACTATAGAACATATTTTAAGTTTAAAATACTTCCATGCTTATGTAGTGAGTCAATGGTTTTAAGTTTATTTGTTACACATTTCAATGTAAAAGTCAATGTGTGAACTAACATATTCACGACTTGGAAAAGTTGGCTTTTTTTTGTTGTGTGTTTGAACTCCTCACCGCCCAAAGGTCATGGAGAGGTCTATTGTTTTTCTAAAATGGTTATAGTGTTTTTTTTTGTTTTGTTTTGTTTTGTTTTTTCTTTTTTTGTAATTGAGTTACGGTGTGAGTTGCAAAGTTTGTGTTTCTGTTCATTTCATTCCATCTATTTGGATTTTCTTTCTCTCTCCTGAGTCAGACAGTAATTTCCCATTGGTTGTCTAATTACCAAGGTTGGTGTCCATGCATCCGTGCTGGTCTCTCCATACATGTCCGGGTGTCCTGTGAAACACTAAGCTTAATTTATTTGGAAATGACCTAGCTGTTCAATACACTGTCATCACTCAGTTGAGCAGAGGGAGAGAAATTCAAGTGACAAAACTCCAGAGAAGCTAGTGTCAGAGCGCCCCGGCGTGGCATGCGTGCAGGGGGTTGGGGGGAGGGGGGCGGGGCGCGGAGCGCGGAGATCTCAGGTGTCCTCCCACCCTGGGCCTCTCCAGGCCCGCCTCTGCTCGGTGGCCTAACCCCGCCCCCATCGCTTTGGCTGCTCAGGGCCGGGTGGTCTCTGTAGCTGCCGGGCATCCTGCCCGAGGCGCCCCCTGCCCACACGCTGTCTTCCAGTCTCTCTCTGAACCCTCGAATCTTTCTGCCTCTGTCTCACCTGGCGTGGGTGCGTGCGAGTCCCTGTCCGTGTGCCTGGCTGTCGCTCCTCTGCTCTCCCAGGAAGGTCCTGTGCTTGGCCCGCGGCGTGGCGGCAGGGCGGGCCTCGGTAGGGCGAAAAGGCGGGGCTGAGGCGCTCCAGGGGGTTTGCGCAGCCGGCAGGATGGCCGCCTGGGGCCCCGGCTGGGCTGCCCCTAAGCCCGCAGGAGGCTCCGGGGACCGCGGTCCCGGGCCAAAGCCACCCACGTCCGGAGCCTCGTGACCCTGAGCGGCGACCGGCTGGTGGGGGGCGGGGGGTGGGGGGCGGTGCGTCGCGCCGCCGACCGGGGGCGGGGCCGAAGAGGCCCAGGGAGGGAGGGCACCGAGACGTCCTCCCCGCTCAAGCCACCCCCCTCCCCAACCCCCTCCAGAGCTCCCGCAGCCTCGCCAGGCCGCTCGGGGTCCGGGAAGCGCCCCGGGCCGGGCCAGGCGGGTGCTGGCCGGGGGTGGCGTCGGCTGGTCTCCCAGCTGCAGGGCCTGTCCCGGTTTTCCCCATCAGTTTCAGCAGTGACGGTCACCCCACATTGTGAGTCGTCTAGATTTCTCACTGACACCCCTGTTAGGGAGTGGCTTTTTAGAGAGATAGGGAAGGTCACTTGGGGGATGTTAGTCATGAGAGAAAATAAGGGCTCAGGTGGGATTGCAGATGTCATCCAGGGGGCAAATAGAGACAATTGTTGCTGGTACCAAGACATGAAGTTTTTTTTCCCCCTTTTCCCAAAAGGCCATATTACGACCACATGGGGGCGCTGAGTAACAGCCCATAGTTCGGCTGGAAGGGTGGGCCTTTGATATTGATACCCTGGGATGGGTTGGACAGACCCCCAACCTTTGTCATTAATGCAGATGCAGCCCGGGCTGGTTAGGTTAAGTTGAGAAGCAGTGTGGTTTGCAAGTGAACATGCCTCGTTTAGGGAGAGATCAATAGCCATACAGGGAGATATGATTAGAAAGAGGAAGAACATCATATGATGCATTTTACTTATCTGAGGCAGGATTGATGGGGTTCTGCTTGAACAAGAGCCTGAGATCTTCAACAGGTTCACAGGAATAGCTGTCCTCTGGCTTTGGAGTCTCAGTTTCTGTCTCCCCCTCCTGTAGGCCATAGGGTTTTATTCTAGAATTGTGGACCCAGGCAGATAGACCCTTCACTTTTACAGCAGTTGAAGTCACTAGAACAACCTGATATGGCCCTGTCCATTTCTTGGACAGCTGGTTTGGACTCCCTTTTTCTTGCCAGGTCTTTACTGATACTTGATCCCCTGGCTTTACCTGGGGATTTTTCAAGTCTTCCTGTGGTTTCTTCTCCATACCGTTGGAGTTCTTGCTGAAACCTTCCCAGGTCAATTACATGTTTTAAGAGTGTATTGGCATCCTCGTCAAAAAACAAATCAGAAGTTAAGAATGGACGTCCATACATCATTTCATAAGGACTTAACAATAGTGGCCGTTTGGGGGATGTCCGTAGCCTCATGAGGGCTATGGGCAGCATATGTGTCCACTTATTATGTCTTTCTTGACATAGCTTAGCCAGAGCCCTTTTAAGAGTCTGGTTGGCTCTCTCTACCTTTCCTGAAACTTGAGGCCTCCAGGATGAGCGGAGCTGGTATTTTATGCCTAAGCATGCGGCTAGGTTCTGGGGTATTGTGGCTGTAAGTGAGGGCCCGTTGTCACTCTGAAGTGACCGAGGCAGCCCAAACCTAGGCACTGTCTCCTTCAGCAGAGCTTTACAGACTTCTGTAGCTCTCTCTGTCTCAGTAGGGAACGCTTCGATCCATCCTGTGAATGTGTCAATAAAGACTAGCAAGTAAGAAAACCCTTGGGTCTTGGGCATGGCTGTAAATTCTACTTGCCAGTCCGCTCCTGGGTATGATCCCCGATGTTGGACAGGTGTAATTAGAGGAGGTCTGGTTGTTGGGTTATTTTTTAGACAGGTGTCACAATTTTGTGTGACCTGTTTAACAACCTTAGCTAACTGGGGATGGGAGAGAATAGGCTTAAGCAAGATTTCTAGATTATCTTTTCCAAAATGGGCGCTCTTATGTAAGGAGTTAGTTATGTTTTAAACCTGAGAATCAGGGAGTATTATTTGGGCCTGATCAGGCTGAAACCACCCATGTGAGCCAATCTCCCAGCCCCGCTCAGCATATCGGGAATGTCCCCCTGGGGTAAAATCTGGAGTCAGGGTTTCCTTGGGGAAAAGGGGGCAGATAGCAGTGGCAGAGGTAGCTTCCCCGGCAGCTCGTCCTGCCTCTTGATCAGCTTTCCTATTTCCCTGAGCCTCTTTTTCTTGCCCCTTTTGGTGACTCTTGCAGTGGATGACAGCTAATTTTGCAGGAAGTTTGACTGCCTCCAGGAGCCTGAGAATGAGCTCTTTGTGTTTAATAGCAGAGCTTCGGGCACTGAGCATCCCTCTTTCTTTCCAAATTGCTGCACGGGCATGCAGAATGAGGAAAGCATACTTAGAGTCCATACACACATTAATCCTCTTTCCTTCTCCTAACTCCAAAGCTCTTGTCAGGGCAAAAAGTTCAGCTTTCTGGGCTGAGGTGTCTGGGGGAAGAGACCCACTTTCCTGAGTTTCTTCCAGGCTCGCTACAGCATATCCTGCTTTCCTCTCTCCCTTCTCTACAAAACTGCTGCCATCTGTGTGCCAGTTTTCCTCTGGGTCAGATAAAGGTGTCTCTGATAGGTCCCGGCGAGAAGAGTATAACTCGTCTGTGATTTGTATGCATTGGTGATCCAGAGGGGAGGTAGGGGGATCTGGCAGTCAGGTTGCTGGATTTAAAGTCTGGCAGACCCTCAACTTTATTTCTGGAGTGTCAAGGAGGAGGGCTTGGTATTGGGTGATCCTTCCCCCTGTCATCCACCTGTCCCCTTTCGTTTCCAAGACTGCTTGCACCCGGTGAGGCGTATACACTGTGGTGGGCTGACCCAGGGTCAGCTTTGATGCCTCCTTAACCATAAGACCGGTGGCTGCTACTGCCCGGAGGCAAGTGGGCCACCCTCTGGCCACCTCATCTAGTTATTTTGAGAGATAAGCCACAGGTTGTCATACGGGCCCCATCATCTGCCCTAACACCCCAAGAGCAGTTCCTGTCCTTTCAGAAACATAGAGTCTAAAAGGCTTCTCCAGGTTTGGGAGGCCTAAAGCTGGGGCTGTAGTGATGGACTCTTTTAGGGCATTAAAGGCCACCTTGCAGGTCTCATGCCAGTCGAGTGGCTCTTCCTCTTTCCCCCTTAAATTTTCATATAGGGGTCTGGCCAGATTGCCATAATTAGGAATCCAGATCCTGCAAAACCCGGTCCTTCCTAAAAATCCCCTAAGCTGTTGTTTTGTTTGGGGGTACGGGGTATTTAAGATGAGGGATCTCCCCTCGGGGTCAGGCATTCTTTTCCTCTCCGTAATCATAAATCCAAGGTATTTTACTTGGGTTAAGCTAATCTGAGCCTACTTGGGGGATACTCGATAACCCTTTTCATACAGGAAAGTTAGCGTTTTAAATAGTGTCCATTTGAGAGCTGGTAAAATCTGGCCTAGCTATGAGCAAGTCATCCACATACTGTATTAGACTACTGTTTGTTAAAGTTAATTCCCTTAGTTCTCTCCCCGAGGAAGTCCCAAAGATATGAGGGCTGTCCCTAAACCCTTGGGGTAGTCGAGTCCAGTCGAGAGTTGTATGGTGTCTCTCGTGTCCAAGTCCCGCCACTCAAAAGCAAAGAGTTTTTGGGATTCAGGATGGAGAGGAATGCAAAAGAAAGCAGCTTGAAGGTCCAAGACTGAGAAGTACTTGGCATTTCCTGGGACTTGGGATAGGAGGGTATATGGGTTTGGGACTATGGGGTGGATGGGAACCACAGCTTCATTAACAGCTCTTAGATCCTGGACGAATCGGTAAGATCCATCTGGTTTTTGAACGGGCAAGATTGGGGTGTTGCAGGGGGACTCACAGCTGATTCGAGTTCCAGTATCTCGGTATTTGTTAACTAATGGTCTAAGACCCTCAAGAGCTTCTGGTTTTAAGGGATATTGTCTTTTCCAGGGCTAGGGAGCATTTGGTCTCAGAGAAATCTTTACTGGTGGAACATTTAAGGCTAAACCAGGCCTGGAGACATCCCACACCTGGGGATTGACCTCATCTAGACAAGGGACAGACTCCTCCTCTTCTACCTCTGACTGTAAATATTCAGACATAGGCAAAGAAAATTATCGACTTCTACCTTTGTGTCCCCAAGTCACTCTGGTTTGGAGGCGAAAGTATTATTCTCACCATGGAAAATTTGGAAGCTGCAAACATGAAAAATTTAAAGAGTCACGCAGAGGCTAGTCACTCTAAGCTAACCCCTAAGACATTTATTGACTGATTTCTAGCTTCTCTTCTTTAACCTTTTTTATCTACAGTAATCCTGTGTGTTCCTTTTAGTTAGGGATTCATTTTTAGACTATCCTGACTCTTCCACTACGTTCCAGTTTTGGGTCAGATACACTTACAGATGTGCCAAGTGCTTCCTGAACACTATAGAACATATTTTAAGTTTAAAATACTTCCATGCTTATGTAGTGAGTCAATGGTTTTAAGTTTATTTGTTACACATTTCAATGTAAAAGTCAATGTGTGAACTAACATATTCACGACTTGGAAAAGTTGGCTTTTTTTTGTTGTGTGTTTGAACTCCTCACCGCCCAAAGGTCATGGAGAGGTCTATTGTTTTTCTAAAATGGTTATAGTGTTTTTTTTTGTTTTGTTTTGTTTTGTTTTTTCTTTTTTTGTAATTGAGTTACGGTGTGAGTTGCAAAGTTTGTGTTTCTGTTCATTTCATTCCATCTATTTGGATTTTCTTTCTCTCTCCTGAGTCAGACAGTAATTTCCCATTGGTTGTCTAATTACCAAGGTTGGTGTCCATGCATCCGTGCTGGTCTCTCCATACATGTCCGGGTGTCCTGTGAAACACTAAGCTTAATTTATTTGGAAATGACCTAGCTGTTCAATACACTGTCATCACTCAGTTGAGCAGAGGGAGAGAAATTCAAGTGACAAAACTCCAGAGAAGCTAGTGTCAGAGCGCCCCGGCGTGGCATGCGTGCAGGGGGTTGGGGGGAGGGGGGCGGGGCGCGGAGCGCGGAGATCTCAGGTGTCCTCCCACCCTGGGCCTCTCCAGGCCCGCCTCTGCTCGGTGGCCTAACCCCGCCCCCATCGCTTTGGCTGCTCAGGGCCGGGTGGTCTCTGTAGCTGCCGGGCATCCTGCCCGAGGCGCCCCCTGCCCACACGCTGTCTTCCAGTCTCTCTCTGAACCCTCGAATCTTTCTGCCTCTGTCTCACCTGGCGTGGGTGCGTGCGAGTCCCTGTCCGTGTGCCTGGCTGTCGCTCCTCTGCTCTCCCAGGAAGGTCCTGTGCTTGGCCCGCGGCGTGGCGGCAGGGCGGGCCTCGGTAGGGCGAAAAGGCGGGGCTGAGGCGCTCCAGGGGGTTTGCGCAGCCGGCAGGATGGCCGCCTGGGGCCCCGGCTGGGCTGCCCCTAAGCCCGCAGGAGGCTCCGGGGACCGCGGTCCCGGGCCAAAGCCACCCACGTCCGGAGCCTCGTGACCCTGAGCGGCGACCGGCTGGTGGGGGGCGGGGGGTGGGGGGCGGTGCGTCGCGCCGCCGACCGGGGGCGGGGCCGAAGAGTCCCAGGGAGGGAGGGCACCGAGACGTCCTCCCCGCTCAAGCCACCCCCCTCCCCAACCCCCTCCAGAGCTCCCGCAGCCTCGCCAGGCCGCTTGGGGTCCGGGAAGCGCCCCGGGCCGGGCCAGGCGGGTGCTGGCCGGGGGTGGCGTCGGCTGGTCTCCCAGCTGCAGGGCCTGTCCCGGTTTTCCCCATCAGTTTCAGCAGTGACGGTCACCCCACATTGTGAGTCGTCTAGATTTCTCACTGACACCCCTGTTAGGGAGTGGCTTTTTAGAGAGATAGGGAAGGTCACTTGGGGGATGTTAGTCATGAGAGAAAATAAGGGCTCAGGTGGGATTGCAGATGTCATCCAGGGGGCAAATAGAGACAATTGTTGCTGGTACCAAGACATGAAGTTTTTTTTCCCCCTTTTCCCAAAAGGCCATATTACGACCACATGGGGGCGCTGAGTAACAGCCCATAGTTCGGCTGGAAGGGTGGGCCTTTGATATTGATACCCTGGGATGGGTTGGACAGACCCCCAACCTTTGTCATTAATGCAGATGCAGCCCGGGCTGGTTAGGTTAAGTTGAGAAGCAGTGTGGTTTGCAAGTGAACATGCCTCGTTTAGGGAGAGATCAATAGCCATACAGGGAGATATGATTAGAAAGAGGAAGAACATCATATGATGCATTTTACTTATCTGAGGCAGGATTGATGGGGTTCTGCTTGAACAAGAGCCTGAGATCTTCAACAGGTTCACAGGAATAGCTGTCCTCTGGCTTTGGAGTCTCAGTTTCTGTCTCCCCCTCCTGTAGGCCATAGGGTTTTATTCTAGAATTGTGGACCCAGGCAGATAGACCCTTCACTTTTACAGCAGTTGAAGTCACTAGAACAACCTGATATGGCCCTGTCCATTTCTTGGACAGCTGGTTTGGACTCCCTTTTTCTTGCCAGGTCTTTACTGATACTTGATCCCCTGGCTTTACCTGGGGATTTTTCAAGTCTTCCTGTGGTTTCTTCTCCATACCGTTGGAGTTCTTGCTGAAACCTTCCCAGGTCAATTACATGTTTTAAGAGTGTATTGGCATCCTCGTCAAAAAACAAATCAGAAGTTAAGAATGGACGTCCATACATCATTTCATAAGGACTTAACAATAGTGGCCGTTTGGGGGATGTCCGTAGCCTCATGAGGGCTATGGGCAGCATATGTGTCCACTTATTATGTCTTTCTTGACATAGCTTAGCCAGAGCCCTTTTAAGAGTCTGGTTGGCTCTCTCTACCTTTCCTGAAACTTGAGGCCTCCAGGATGAGCGGAGCTGGTATTTTATGCCTAAGCATGCGGCTAGGTTCTGGGGTATTGTGGCTGTAAGTGAGGGCCCGTTGTCACTCTGAAGTGACCGAGGCAGCCCAAACCTAGGCACTGTCTCCTTCAGCAGAGCTTTACAGACTTCTGTAGCTCTCTCTGTCTCAGTAGGGAACGCTTCGATCCATCCTGTGAATGTGTCAATAAAGACTAGCAAGTAAGAAAACCCTTGGGTCTTGGGCATGGCTGTAAATTCTACTTGCCAGTCCGCTCCTGGGTATGATCCCCGATGTTGGACAGGTGTAATTAGAGGAGGTCTGGTTGTTGGGTTATTTTTTAGACAGGTGTCACAATTTTGTGTGACCTGTTTAACAACCTTAGCTAACTGGGGATGGGAGAGAATAGGCTTAAGCAAGATTTCTAGATTATCTTTTCCAAAATGGGCGCTCTTATGTAAGGAGTTAGTTATGTTTTAAACCTGAGAATCAGGGAGTATTATTTGGGCCTGATCAGGCTGAAACCACCCATGTGAGCCAATCTCCCAGCCCCGCTCAGCATATCGGGAATGTCCCCCTGGGGTAAAATCTGGAGTCAGGGTTTCCTTGGGGAAAAGGGGGCAGATAGCAGTGGCAGAGGTAGCTTCCCCGGCAGCTCGTCCTGCCTCTTGATCAGCTTTCCTATTTCCCTGAGCCTCTTTTTCTTGCCCCTTTTGGTGACTCTTGCAGTGGATGACAGCTAATTTTGCAGGAAGTTTGACTGCCTCCAGGAGCCTGAGAATGAGCTCTTTGTGTTTAATAGCAGAGCTTCGGGCACTGAGCATCCCTCTTTCTTTCCAAATTGCTGCACGGGCATGCAGAATGAGGAAAGCATACTTAGAGTCCATACACACATTAATCCTCTTTCCTTCTCCTAACTCCAAAGCTCTTGTCAGGGCAAAAAGTTCAGCTTTCTGGGCTGAGGTGTCTGGGGGAAGAGACCCACTTTCCTGAGTTTCTTCCAGGCTCGCTACAGCATATCCTGCTTTCCTCTCTCCCTTTTCTACAAAACTGCTGCCATCTGTGTGCCAGTTTTCCTCTGGGTCAGATAAAGGTGTCTCTGATAGGTCCCGGCGAGAAGAGTATAACTCGTCTGTGATTTGTATGCATTGGTGATCCAGAGGGGAGGTAGGGGGATCTGGCAGTCAGGTTGCTGGATTTAAAGTCTGGCAGACCCTCAACTTTATTTCTGGAGTGTCAAGGAGGAGGGCTTGGTATTGGGTGATCCTTCCCCCTGTCATCCACCTGTCCCCTTTCGTTTCCAAGACTGCTTGCACCCGGTGAGGCGTATACACTGTGGTGGGCTGACCCAGGGTCAGCTTAGATGCCTCCTTAACCATAAGAGCGGTGGCTGCTACTGCCCGGAGGCAAGTGGGCCACCCTCTGGCCACCTCATCTAGTTATTTTGAGAGATAAGCCACAGGTTGTCATACGGGCCCCATCATCTGCCCTAACACCCCAAGAGCAGTTCCTGTCCTTTCAGAAACATAGAGTCTAAAAGGCTTCTCCAGGTTTGGGAGGCCTAAAGCTGGGGCTGTAGTGATGGACTCTTTTAGGGCATTAAAGGCCACCTTGCAGGTCTCATGCCAGTCGAGTGGCTCTTCCTCTTTCCCCCTTAAATTTTCATATAGGGGTCTGGCCAGATTGCCATAATTAGGAATCCAGATCCTGCAAAACCCGGTCCTTCCTAAAAATCCCCTAAGCTGTTGTTTTGTTTGGGGGTACGGGGTATTTAAGATGAGGGATCTCCCCTCGGGGTCAGGCATTCTTTTCCTCTCCGTAATCATAAATCCAAGGTATTTTACTTGGGTTAAGCTAATCTGAGCCTACTTGGGGGATACTCGATAACCCTTTTCATACAGGAAAGTTAGCGTTTTAAATAGTGTCCATTTGAGAGCTGGTAAAATCTGGCCTAGCTATGAGCAAGTCATCCACATACTGTATTAGACTACTGTTTGTTAAAGTTAATTCCCTTAGTTCTCTCCCCGAGGAAGTCCCGAAGATATGAGGGCTGTCCCTAAACCCTTGGGGTAGTCGAGTCCAGTCGAGAGTTGTATGGTGTCTCTCGTGTCCAAGTCCCGCCACTCAAAAGCAAAGAGTTTTTGGGATTCAGGATGGAGAGGAATGCAAAAGAAAGCAGCTTGAAGGTCCAAGACTGAGAAGTACTTGGCATTTCCTGGGACTTGGGATAGGAGGGTATATGGGTTTGGGACTATGGGGTGGATGGGAACCACAGCTTCATTAACAGCTCTTAGATCCTGGACGAATCGGTAAGATCCATCTGGTTTTTGAACGGGCAAGATTGGGGTGTTGCAGGGGGACTCACAGCTGATTCGAGTTCCAGTATCTCGGTATTTGTTAACTAATGGTCTAAGACCCTCAAGAGCTTCTGGTTTTAAGGGATATTGTCTTTTCCAGGGCTAGGGAGCATTTGGTCTCAGAGAAATCTTTACTGGTGGAACATTTATGGCTAAACCAGGCCTGGAGACATCCCACACCTGGGGATTGACCTCATCTAGACAAGGGACAGACTCCTCCTTTTCTACCTCTGACTGTAAATATTCAGACATAGGCAAAGAAAATTATCGACTTCTACCTTTGTGTCCCCAAGTCACTCTGGTTTGGAGGCGAAAGTATTATTCTCACCATGGAAAATTTGGAAGCTGCAAACATGAAAAATTTAAAGAGTCACGCAGAGGCTAGTCACTCTAAGCTAACCCCTAAGACATTTATTGACTGATTTCTAGCTTCTCTTCTTTAACCTTTTTTATCTACAGTAATCCTGTGTGTTCCTTTTAGTTAGGGATTCATTTTTAGACTATCCTGACTCTTCCACTACGTTCCAGTTTTGGGTCTGATACACTTACAGATGTGCCAAGTGCTTCCTGAACACTATAGAACATATTTTAAGTTTAAAATACTTCCATGCTTATGTAGTGAGTCAATGATTTTAAGTTTATTTGTTACACATTTCAATGTAAAAGTCAATGTGTGAACTAACATATTCACGACTTGGAAAAGTTGGCTTTTTTTTGTTATGTGTTTGAACTCCTCACCGCCCAAAGGTCATGGAGAGGTCTATTGTTTTTCTAAAATGGTTATAGTGTTTTTTTTTGTTTTGTTTTGTTTTGTTTTTTCTTTTTTTGTAATTGAGTTACGGTGTGAGTTGCAAAGTTTGTGTTTCTGTTCATTTCATTCCATCTATTTGGATTTTCTTTCTCTCTCCTGAGTCAGACAGTAATTTCCCATTGGTTGTCTAATTACCAAGGTTGGTGTCCATGCATCCGTGCTGGTCTCTCCATACATGTCCGGGTGTCCTGTGAAACACTAAGCTTAATTTATTTGGAAATGACCTAGCTGTTCAATACACTGTCATCACTCAGTTGAGCAGAGGGAGAGAAATTCAAGTGACAAAACTCCAGAGAAGCTAGTGTCAGAGCGCCCCGGCGTGGCATGCGTGCAGGGGGTTGGGGGGAGGGGGGCGGGGCGCGGAGCGCGGAGATCTCAGGTGTCCTCCCACCCTGGGCCTCTCCAGGCCCGCCTCTGCTCGGTGGCCTAACCCCGCCCCCATCGCTTTGGCTGCTCAGGGCCGGGTGGTCTCTGTAGCTGCCGGGCATCCTGCCCGAGGCGCCCCCTGCCCACACGCTGTCTTCCAGTCTCTCTCTGAACCCTCGAATCTTTCTGCCTCTGTCTCACCTGGCGTGGGTGCGTGCGAGTCCCTGTCCGTGTGCCTGGCTGTCGCTCCTCTGCTCTCCCAGGAAGGTCCTGTGCTTGGCCCGCGGCGTGGCGGCAGGGCGGGCCTCGGTAGGGCGAAAAGGCGGGGCTGAGGCGCTCCAGGGGGTTTGCGCAGCCGGCAGGATGGCCGCCTGGGGCCCCGGCTGGGCTGCCCCTAAGCCCGCAGGAGGCTCCGGGGACCGCGGTCCCGGGCCAAAGCCACCCACGTCCGGAGCCTCGTGACCCTGAGCGGCGACCGGCTGGTGGGGGGCGGGGGGTGGGGGGCGGTGCGTCGCGCCGCCGACCGGGGGCGGGGCCGAAGAGGCCCAGGGAGGGAGGGCACCGAGACGTCCTCCCCGCTCAAGCCACCCCCCTCCCCAACCCCCTCCAGAGCTCCCGCAGCCTCGCCAGGCCGCTCGGGGTCCGGGAAGCGCCCCGGGCCGGGCCAGGCGGGTGCTGGCCGGGGGTGGCGTCGGCTGGTCTCCCAGCTGCAGGGCCTGTCCCGGTTTTCCCCATCAGTTTCAGCAGTGACGGTCACCCCACATTGTGAGTCGTCTAGATTTCTCACTGACACCCCTGTTAGGGAGTGGCTTTTTAGAGAGATAGGGAAGGTCACTTGGGGGATGTTAGTCATGAGAGAAAATAAGGGCTCAGGTGGGATTGCAGATGTCATCCAGGGGGCAAATAGAGACAATTGTTGCTGGTACCAAGACATGAAGTTTTTTTTCCCCCTTTTCCCAAAAGGCCATATTACGACCACATGGGGGCGCTGAGTAACAGCCCATAGTTCGGCTGGAAGGGTGGGCCTTTGATATTGATACCCTGGGATGGGTTGGACAGACCCCCAACCTTTGTCATTAATGCAGATGCAGCCCTGCTGGTTAGGTTAAGTTGAGAAGCAGTGTGGTTTGCAAGTGAACATGCCTCGTTTAGGGAGAGATCAATAGCCATACAGGGAGATATGATTAGAAAGAGGAAGAACATCATATGATGCATTTTACTTATCTGAGGCAGGATTGATGGAGTTCTGCTTGAACAAGAGCCTGAGATCTTCAACAGGTTCACAGGAATAGCTGTCCTCTGGCTTTGGAGTCTCAGTTTCTGTCTCCCCCTCCTGTAGGCCATAGGGTTTTATTCTAGAATTGTGGACCCAGGCAGATAGACCCTTCACTTTTACAGCAGTTGAAGTCACTAGAACAACCTGATATGGCCCTGTCCATTTCGTGGACAGCTGGTTTGGACTCCCTTTTTCTTGCCAGGTCTTTAATGATACTTGATCCCCTGGCTTTACCTGGGGATTTTTCAAGTCTTCCTGTGGTTTCTTCTCCATACCGTTGGAGTTCTTGCTGAAACCTTCCCAGGTCAATTACATGTTTTAAGAGTGTATTGGCATCCTCGTCAAAAAACAAATCAGAAGTTAAGAATGGACGTCCATGCATCATTTCATAAGGACTTAACAATAGTGGCCGTTTGGGGGATGTCCGTAGCCTCATGAGGGCTGGGCAGCATATATGTCCACTTATTATGTCTTTCTTGACATAGCTTAGCCAGAGCCCTTTTAAGAGTCTGGTTGGCTCTCTATACCTTTCCTGAAACTTGAGGCCTCCAGGATGAGCGGAGCCGGTATTTTATGCCTAAGCATGCGGCTAGGTTCTGGGGTATTGTGGCTGTAAGTGAGGGCCCGTTGTCACTCTGAAGTGACCGAGGCAGCCCAAACCTAGGCACTGTCTCCTTCAGCAGAGCTTTACAGACTTCTGTAGCTCTCTCTGTCTCAGTAGGGAACGCTTCGATCCATCCTGTGAATGTGTCAATAAAGACTAGCAAGTAAGAAAACCCTTGGGTCTTGGGCATGGCTGTAAATTCTACTTGCCAGTCCGCTCCTGGGTATGATCCCCGATGTTGGACAGGTGTAATTAGAGGAGGTCTGGTTGTTGGGTTATTTTTTAGACAGGTGTCACAATTTTGTGTGACCTGTTTAACAACCTTAGCTAACTGGGGATGGGAGAGAATAGGCTTAAGCAAGATTTCTAGATTATCTTTTCCAAAATGGGCGCTCTTATGTAAGGAGTTAGTTATGTTTTAAACCTGAGAATCAGGGAGTATTATTTGGGCCTGATCAGGCTGAAACCACCCATGTGAGCCAATCTCCCAGCCCCGCTCAGCATATCGGGAATGTCCCCCTGGGGTAAAATCTGGAGTCAGGGTTTCCTTGGGGAAAAGGGGGCAGATAGCAGTGGCAGAGGTAGCTTCCCCGGCAGCTCGTCCTGCCTCTTGATCAGCTTTCCTATTTCCCTGAGCCTCTTTTTCTTGCCCCTTTTGGTGACTCTTGCAGTGGATGACAGCTAATTTTGCAGGAAGTTTGACTGCCTCCAGGAGCCTGAGAATGAGCTCTTTGTGTTTAATAGCAGAGCTTCGGGCACTGAGCATCCCTCTTTCTTTCCAAATTGCTGCACGGGCATGCAGAATGAGGAAAGCATACTTAGAGTCCATACACACATTAATCCTCTTTCCTTCTCCTAACTCCAAAGCTCTTGTCAGGGCAAAAAGTTCAGCTTTCTGGGCTGAGGTGTCTGGGGGAAGAGACCCACTTTCCTGAGTTTCTTCCAGGCTCGCTACAGCATATCCTGCTTTCCTCTCTCCCTTCTCTACAAAACTGCTGCCATCTGTGTGCCAGTTTTCCTCTGGGTCAGATAAAGGTGTCTCTGATAGGTCCCGGCGAGAAGAGTATAACTCGTCTGTGATTTGTATGCATTGGTGATCCAGAGGGGAGGTAGGGGGATCTGGCAGTCAGGTTGCTGGATTTAAAGTCTGGCAGACCCTCAACTTTATTTCTGGAGTGTCAAGGAGGAGGGCTTGGTATTGGGTGATCCTTCCCCCTGTCATCCACCTGTCCCCTTTCGTTTCCAAGACTGCTTGCACCCGGTGAGGCGTATACACTGTGGTGGGCTGACCCAGGGTCAGCTTTGATGCCTCCTTAACCATAAGACCGGTGGCTGCTACTGCCCGGAGGCAAGTGGGCCACCCTCTGGCCACCTCATCTAGTTATTTTGAGAGATAAGCCACAGGTTGTCATACGGGCCCCATCATCTGCCCTAACACCCCAAGAGCAGTTCCTGTCCTTTCAGAAACATAGAGTCTAAAAGGCTTCTCCAGGTTTGGGAGGCCTAAAGCTGGGGCTGTAGTGATGGACTCTTTTAGGGCATTAAAGGCCACCTTGCAGGTCTCATGCCAGTCGAGTGGCTCTTCCTCTTTCCCCCTTAAATTTTCATATAGGGGTCTGGCCAGATTGCCATAATTAGGAATCCAGATCCTGCAAAACCCGGTCCTTCCTAAAAATCCCCTAAGCTGTTGTTTTGTTTGGGGGTACGGGGTATTTAAGATGAGGGATCTCCCCTCGGGGTCAGGCATTCTTTTCCTCTCCGTAATCATAAATCCAAGGTATTTTACTTGGGTTAAGCTAATCTGAGCCTACTTGGGGGATACTCGATAACCCTTTTCATACAGGAAAGTTAGCGTTTTAAATAGTGTCCATTTGAGAGCTGGTAAAATCTGGCCTAGCTATGAGCAAGTCATCCACATACTGTATTAGACTACTGTTTGTTAAAGTTAATTCCCTTAGTTCTCTCCCCGAGGAAGTCCCAAAGATATGAGGGCTGTCCCTAAACCCTTGGGGTAGTCGAGTCCAGTCGAGAGTTGTATGGTGTCTCTCGTGTCCAAGTCCCGCCACTCAAAAGCAAAGAGTTTTTGGGATTCAGGATGGAGAGGAATGCAAAAGAAAGCAGCTTGAAGGTCCAAGACTGAGAAGTACTTGGCATTTCCTGGGACTTGGGATAGGAGGGTATATGGGTTTGGGACTATGGGGTGGATGGGAACCACAGCTTCATTAACAGCTCTTAGATCCTGGACGAATCGGTAAGATCCATCTGGTTTTTGAACGGGCAAGATTGGGGTGTTGCAGGGGGACTCACAGCTGATTCGAGTTCCAGTATCTCGGTATTTGTTAACTAATGGTCTAAGACCCTCAAGAGCTTCTGGTTTTAAGGGATATTGTCTTTTCCAGGGCTAGGGAGCATTTGGTCTCAGAGAAATCTTTACTGGTGGAACATTTAAGGCTAAACCAGGCCTGGAGACATCCCACACCTGGGGATTGACCTCATCTAGACAAGGGACAGACTCCTCCTCTTCTACCTCTGACTGTAAATATTCAGACATAGGCAAAGAAAATTATCGACTTCTACCTTTGTGTCCCCAAGTCACTCTGGTTTGGAGGCGAAAGTATTATTCTCACCATGGAAAATTTGGAAGCTGCAAACATGAAAAATTTAAAGAGTCACGCAGAGGCTAGTCACTCTAAGCTAACCCCTAAGACATTTATTGACTGATTTCTAGCTTCTCTTCTTTAACCTTTTTTATCTACAGTAATCCTGTGTGTTCCTTTTAGTTAGGGATTCATTTTTAGACTATCCTGACTCTTCCACTACGTTCCAGTTTTGGGTCAGATACACTTACAGATGTGCCAAGTGCTTCCTGAACACTATAGAACATATTTTAAGTTTAAAATACTTCCATGCTTATGTAGTGAGTCAATGGTTTTAAGTTTATTTGTTACACATTTCAATGTAAAAGTCAATGTGTGAACTAACATATTCACGACTTGGAAAAGTTGGCTTTTTTTTGTTGTGTGTTTGAACTCCTCACCGCCCAAAGGTCATGGAGAGGTCTATTGTTTTTCTAAAATGGTTATAGTGTTTTTTTTTGTTTTGTTTTGTTTTGTTTTTTCTTTTTTTGTAATTGAGTTACGGTGTGAGTTGCAAAGTTTGTGTTTCTGTTCATTTCATTCCATCTATTTGGATTTTCTTTCTCTCTCCTGAGTCAGACAGTAATTTCCCATTGGTTGTCTAATTACCAAGGTTGGTGTCCATGCATCCGTGCTGGTCTCTCCATACATGTCCGGGTGTCCTGTGAAACACTAAGCTTAATTTATTTGGAAATGACCTAGCTGTTCAATACACTGTCATCACTCAGTTGAGCAGAGGGAGAGAAATTCAAGTGACAAAACTCCAGAGAAGCTAGTGTCAGAGCGCCCCGGCGTGGCATGCGTGCAGGGGGTTGGGGGGAGGGGGGCGGGGCGCGGAGCGCGGAGATCTCAGGTGTCCTCCCACCCTGGGCCTCTCCAGGCCCGCCTCTGCTCGGTGGCCTAACCCCGCCCCCATCGCTTTGGCTGCTCAGGGCCGGGTGGTCTCTGTAGCTGCCGGGCATCCTGCCCGAGGCGCCCCCTGCCCACACGCTGTCTTCCAGTCTCTCTCTGAACCCTCGAATCTTTCTGCCTCTGTCTCACCTGGCGTGGGTGCGTGCGAGTCCCTGTCCGTGTGCCTGGCTGTCGCTCCTCTGCTCTCCCAGGAAGGTCCTGTGCTTGGCCCGCGGCGTGGCGGCAGGGCGGGCCTCGGTAGGGCGAAAAGGCGGGGCTGAGGCGCTCCAGGGGGTTTGCGCAGCCGGCAGGATGGCCGCCTGGGGCCCCGGCTGGGCTGCCCCTAAGCCCGCAGGAGGCTCCGGGGACCGCGTTCCCGGGCCAAAGCCACCCACGTCCGGAGCCTCGTGACCCTGAGCGGCGACCGGCTGGTGGGGGGCGGGGGGTGGGGGGCGGTGCGTCGCGCCGCCGACCGGGGGCGGGGCCGAAGAGGCCCAGGGAGGGAGGGCACCGAGACGTCCTCCCCGCTCAAGCCACCCCCCTCCCCAACCCCCTCCAGAGCTCCCGCAGCCTCGCCAGGCCGCTCGGGGTCCGGGAAGCGCCCCGGGCCGGGCCAGGCGGGTGCTGGCCGGGGGTGGCGTCGGCTGGTCTCCCAGCTGCAGGGCCTGTCCCGGTTTTCCCCATCAGTTTCAGCAGTGACGGTCACCCCACATTGTGAGTCGTCTAGATTTCTCACTGACACCCCTGTTAGGGAGTGGCTTTTTAGAGAGATAGGGAAGGTCACTTGGGGGATGTTAGTCATGAGAGAAAATAAGGGCTCAGGTGGGATTGCAGATGTCATCCAGGGGGCAAATAGAGACAGTTGTTGCTGGTACCAAGACATGAAGTTTTTTTTCCCCCTTTTCCCAAAAGGCCATATTACGACCACATGGGGGCGCTGAGTAACAGCCCATAGTTCGGCTGGAAGGGTGGGCCTTTGATATTGATACCCTGGGATGGGTTGGACAGACCCCCAACCTTTGTCATTAATGCAGATGCAGCCCGGGCTGGTTAGGTTGAGTTGAGAAGCAGTGTGGTTTGCAAGTGAACATGCCTCGTTTAGGGAGAGATCACTAGCCATACAGGGAGATATGATTAGAAAGAGGAAGAACATCATATGATGCATTTTACTTATCTGAGGCAGGATTGATGGGGTTCTGCTTGAACAAGAGCCTGAGATCTTCAACAGGTTCACAGGAATAGCTGTCCTCTGGCTTTGGAGTCTCAGTTTCTGTCTCCCCCTCCTGTAGGCCATAGGGTTTTATTCTAGAATTGTGGACCCAGGCAGATAGACCCTTCACTTTTACAGCAGTTGAAGTCACTAGAACAACCTGATATGGCCCTGTCCATTTCTTGGACAGCTGGTTTGGACTCCCTTTTTCTTGCCAGGTCTTTACTGATACTTGATCCCCTGGCTTTACCTGGGTATTTTTCAAGTCTTCCTGTGGTTTGTTCTCCATACCGTTGGAGTTCTTGCTGAAACCTTCCCAGGTCAATTACATGTTTTAAGAGTGTATTGGCATCCTCGTCAAAAAACAAATCAGAAGTTAAGAATGGACGTCCATACATCATTTCATAAGGACTTAACAATAGTGGCCGTTTGGGGGATGTCCGTAGCCTCTTGAGGGCTATGGGCAGCATATGTGTCCACTTATTATGTCTTTCTTGACATAGCTTAGCCAGAGCCCTTTTAAGAGTCTGGTTGGCTCTCTCTACCTTTCCTGAAGCTTGAGGCCTCCAGGAGGAGCGGAGCCGGTATTTTATGCCTAAGCATGCGGCTAGGTTCTGGGGTATCGTGGCTGTAAGTGAGGGCCCGTTGTCACTCTGAAGTGACCGAGGCAGCCCAAACCTAGGCACTATCTCCTTCAGCAGAGCTTTACAGACTTCTGTAGCTCTCTCTGTCTCAGTAGGGAACGCTTCGATCCATCCTGTGAATGTGTCAATAAAGACTAGCAAGTAAGAAAACCCTTGGGTCTTGGGCATGGCTGTAAATTCTACTTGCCAGTCCGCTCCTGGGTATGATCCCCGATGTTGGACAGGTGTAATTAGAGGAGGTCTGGTTGTTGGGTTATTTTTTAGACAGGTGTCACAATTTTGTGTGACCTGTTTAACAACCTTAGCTAACTGGGGATGGGAGAGAATAGGCTTAAGCAAGATTTCTAGATTATCTTTTCCAAAATGGGCGCTCTTATGTAAGGAGTTAGTTATGTTTTAAACCTGAGAATCAGGGAGTATTATTTGGGCCTGATCAGGCTGAAACCACCCATGTGAGCCAATCTCCCAGCCCCGCTCAGCATATCGGGAATGTCCCCCTGGGGTAAAATCTGGAGTCAGGGTTTCCTTGGGGAAAAGGGGGCAGATAGCAGTGGCAGAGGTAGCTTCCCCGGCAGCTCGTCCTGCCTCTTGATCAGCTTTCCTATTTCCCTGAGCCTCTTTTTCTTGCCCCTTTTGGTGACTCTTGCAGTGGATGACAGCTAATTTTGCAGGAAGTTTGACTGCCTCCAGGAGCCTGAGAATGAGCTCTTTGTGTTTAATAGCAGAGCTTCGGGCACTGAGCATCCCTCTTTCTTTCCAAATTGCTGCACGGGCATGCAGAATGAGGAAAGCATACTTAGAGTCCATACACACATTAATCCTCTTTCCTTCTCCTAACTCCAAAGCTCTTGTCAGGGCAAAAAGTTCAGCTTTCTGGGCTGAGGTGTCTGGGGGAAGAGACCCACTTTCCTGAGTTTCTTCCAGGCTCGCTACAGCATATCCTGCTTTCCTCTCTCCCTTCTCTACAAAACTGCTGCCATCTGTGTGCCAGTTTTCCTCTGGGTCAGATAAAGGTGTCTCTGATAGGTCCCGGCGAGAAGAGTATAACTCGTCTGTGATTTGTATGCATTGGTGATCCAGAGGGGAGGTAGGGGGATCTGGCAGTCAGGTTGCTGGATTTAAAGTCTGGCAGACCCTCAACTTTATTTCTGGAGTGTCAAGGAGGAGGGCTTGGTATTGGGTGATCCTTCCCCCTGTCATCCACCTGTCCCCTTTCGTTTCCAAGACTGCTTGCACCCGGTGAGGCGTATACACTGTGGTGGGCTGACCCAGGGTCAGCTTAGATGCCTCCTTAACCATAAGAGCGGTGGCTGCTACTGCCCGGAGGCAAGTGGGCCACCCTCTGGCCACCTCATCTAGTTATTTTGAGAGATAAGCCACAGGTTGTCATACGGGCCCCATCATCTGCTCTAACACCCCAAGAGCAGTTCCTGTCCTTTCAGAAACATAGAGTCTAAAAGGCTTCTCCAGGTTTGGGAGGCCTAAAGCTGGGGCTGTAGTGATGGACTCTTTTAGGGCATTAAAGGCCACCTTGCAGGTCTCATGCCAGTCGAGTGGCTCTTCCTCTTTCCCCCTTAAATTTTCATATAGGGGTCTGGCCAGATTGCCATAATTAGGAATCCAGATCCTGCAAAACCCGGTCCTTCCTAAAAATCCCCTAAGCTGTTGTTTTGTTTGGGGGTACGGGGTATTTAAGATGAGGGATCTCCCCTCGGGGTCAGGCATTCTTTTCCTCTCCGTAATGATAAATCCAAGGTATTTTACTTGGGTTAAGCTAATCTGAGCCTACTTGGGGGATACTCGATAACCCTTTTCATACAGGAAAGTTAGCGTTTTAAATAGTGTCCATTTGAGAGCTGGTAAAATCTGGCCTAGCTATGAGCAAGTCATCCACATACTGTATTAGACTACTGTTTGTTAAAGTTCATTCCCTTAGTTCTCTCCCCGAGGAAGTCCCGAAGATATGAGGGCTGTCCCTAAACCCTTGGGGTAGTCGAGTCCAGTCGAGAGTTGTATGGTGTCTCTCGTGTCCAAGTCCCGCCACTCAAAAGCAAAGAGTTTTTGGGATTCAGGATGGAGAGGAATGCAAAAGAAAGCAGCTTGAAGGTCCAAGACTGAGAAGTACTTGGCATTTCCTGGGACTTGGGATAGGAGGGTATATGGGTTTGGGACTATGGGGTGGATGGGAACCACAGCTTCATTAACAGCTCTTAGATCCTGGACGAATCGGTAAGATCCATCTGGTTTTTGAACGGGCAAGATTGGGGTGTTGCAGGGGGACTCACAGCTGATTCGAGTTCCAGTATCTCGGTATTTGTTAACTAATGGTCTAAGACCCTCAAGACCTTCTGGTTTTAAGGGATATTGTCTTTTCCAGGGCTAGGGAGCATTTGGTCTCAGAGAAATCTTTACTGGTGGAACATTTATGGCTAAACCAGGCCTGGAGACATCCCACACCTGGGGATTGACCTCATCTAGACAAGGGACAGACTCCTCCTTTTCTACCTCTGACTGTAAATATTCAGACATAGGCAAAGAAAATTATCGACTTCTACCTTTGTGTCCCCAAGTCACTCTGGTTTGGAGGCGAAAGTATTATTCTCACCATGGAAAATTTGGAAGCTGCAAACATGAAAAATTTAAAGAGTCACGCAGAGGCTAGTCACTCTAAGCTAACCCCTAAGACATTTATTGACTGATTTCTAGCTTCTCTTCTTTAACCTTTTTTATCTACAGTAATCCTGTGTGTTCCTTTTAGTTAGGGATTCATTTTTAGACTATCCTGACTCTTCCACTACGTTCCAGTTTTGGGTCTGATACACTTACAGATGTGCCAAGTGCTTCCTGAACACTATAGAACATATTTTAAGTTTAAAATACTTCCATGCTTATGTAGTGAGTCAATGATTTTAAGTTTATTTGTTACACATTTCAATGTAAAAGTCAATGTGTGAACTAACATATTCACGACTTGGAAAAGTTGGCTTTTTTTTGTTGTGTGTTTGAACTCCTCACCGCCCAAAGGTCATGGAGAGGTCTATTGTTTTTCTAAAATGGTTATAGTGTTTTTTTTTGTTTTGTTTTGTTTTGTTTTTTCTTTTTTTGTAATTGAGTTACGGTGTGAGTTGCAAAGTTTGTGTTTCTGTTCATTTCATTCCATCTATTTGGGTTTCTTTCTCTCTCCTGAGTCAGACAGTAATTTCCCATTGGCTGTCTAATTACCAAGGTTGGTGTCCATGCATCCGTGCTGGTCTCTCCATACATGTCCGGGTGTCCTGTGAAACACTAAGCTTAATTTATTTGGAAATGACCTAGCTGTTCAATACACTGTCATCACTCAGTTGAGCAGAGGGAGAGAAATTCAAGTGACAAAACTCCAGAGAAGCTAGTGTCAGAGCGCCCCGGCGTGGCATGCGTGCAGGGGGTTGGGGGGAGGGGGGCGGGGCGCGGAGCGCGGAGATCTCAGGTGTCCTCCCACCCTGGGCCTCTCCAGGCCCGCCTCTGCTCGGTGGCCTAACCCCGCCCCCATCGCTTTGGCTGCTCAGGGCCGGGTGGTCTCTGTAGCTGCCGGGCATCCTGCCCGAGGCGCCCCCTGCCCACACGCTGTCTTCCAGTCTCTCTCTGAACCCTCGAATCTTTCTGCCTCTGTCTCACCTGGCGTGGGTGCGTGCGAGTCCCTGTCCGTGTGCCTGGCTGTCGCTCCTCTGCTCTCCCAGGAAGGTCCTGTGCTTGGCCCGCGGCGTGGCGGCAGGGCGGGCCTCGGTAGGGCGAAAAGGCGGGGCTGAGGCGCTCCAGGGGGTTTGCGCAGCCGGCAGGATGGCCGCCTGGGGCCCCGGCTGGGCTGCCCCTAAGCCCGCAGGAGGCTCCGGGGACCGCGGTCCCGGGCCAAAGCCACCCACGTCCGGAGTCTCGTGACACAGAGCGGCGACCGGCTGGTGGGGGGCGGGGGGTGGGGGGCGGTGCGTCGCGCCGCCGACCGGGGGCGGGGCCGAAGAGGCCCAGGGAGGGAGGGCACCGAGACGTCCTCCCCGCTCAAGCCACCCCCCTCCCCAACCCCCTCCAGAGCTCCCGCAGCCTCGCCAGGCCGCTCGGGGTCCGGGAAGCGCCCCGGGCCGGGCCAGGCGGGTGCTGGCCGGGGGTGGCGTCGGCTGGTCTCCCAGCTGCAGGGCCTGTCCCGGTTTTCCCCATCAGTTTCAGCAGTGACGGTCACCCCACATTGTGAGTCGTCTAGATTTCTCACTGACACCCCTGTTAGGGAGTGGCTTTTTAGAGAGATAGGGAAGGTCACTTGGGGGATGTTAGTCATGAGAGAAAATAAGGGCTCAGGTGGGATTGCAGATGTCATCCAGGGGGCAAATAGAGACAGTTGTTGCTGGTACCAAGACATGAAGTTTTTTTTCCCCCTTTTCCCAAAAGGCCATATTACGACCACATGGGGGCGCTGAGTAACAGCCCATAGTTCGGCTGGAAGGGTGGGCCTTTGATATTGATACCCTGGGATGGGTTGGACAGACCCCCAACCTTTGTCATTAATGCAGATGCAGCCCGGGCTGGTTAGGTTGAGTTGAGAAGCAGTGTGGTTTGCAAGTGAACATGCCTCGTTTAGGGAGAGATCAATAGCCATACAGGGAGATATGATTAGAAAGAGGAAGAACATCATATGATGCATTTTACTTATCTGAGGCAGGATTGATGGGGTTCTGCTTGAACAAGAGCCTGAGATCTTCAACAGGTTCACAGGAATAGCTGTCCTCTGGCTTTGGAGTCTCAGTTTCTGTCTCCCCCTCCTGTAGGCCATAGGGTTTTATTCTAGAATTGTGGACCCAGGCAGATAGACCCTTCACTTTTACAGCAGTTGAAGTCACTAGAACAACCTGATATGGCCCTGTCCATTTCTCGGACAGCTGGTTTGGACTCCCTTTTTCTTGCCAGGTCTTTACTGATACTTGATCCCCTGGCTTTACCTGGGGATTTTTCAAGTCTTCCTGTGGTTTGTTCTCCATACCGTTGGAGTTCTTGCTGAAACCTTCCCAGGTCAATTACATGTTTTAAGAGTGTATTGGCATCCTCGTCAAAAAACAAATCAGAAGTTAAGAATGGACGTCCATACATCATTTCATAAGGACTTAACAATAGTGGCCGTTTGGGGGATGTCCGTAGCCTCTTGAGGGCTATGGGCAGCATATGTGTCCACTTATTATGTCTTTCTTGACATAGCTTAGCCAGAGCCCTTTTAAGAGTCTGGTTGGCTCTCTCTACCTTTCCTGAAGCTTGAGGCCTCCAGGAGGAGCGGAGCCGGTATTTTATGCCTAAGCATGCGGCTAGGTTCTGGGGTATCGTGGCTGTAAGTGAGGGCCCGTTGTCACTCTGAAGTGACCGAGGCAGCCCAAACCTAGGCACTATCTCCTTCAGCAGAGCTTTACAGACTTCTGTAGCTGTCTCTGTCTCAGTAGGGAACGCTTCGATCCATCCTGTGAATGTGTCAATAAAGACTAGCAAGTAAGAAAACCCTTGGGTCTTGGGCATGGCTGTAAATTCTACTTGCCAGTCCGCTCCTGGGTATGATCCCCGATGTTGGACAGGTGTAATTAGAGGAGGTCTGGTTGTTGGGTTATTTTTTAGACAGGTGTCACAATTTTGTGTGACCTGTTTAACAACCTTAGCTAACTGGGGATGGGAGAGAATAGGCTTAAGCAAGATTTCTAGATTATCTTTTCCAAAATGGGCGCTCTTATGTAAGGAGTTAGTAATGTTTTAACCCTGAGAATCAGGGAGTATTATTTGGGCCTGATCAGGCTGAAACCACCCATGTGAGCCAATCTCCCAGCCCCGCTCAGCATATCGGGAATGTCCCCCTGGGGTAAAATCTGGAGTCAGGGTTTCCTTGGGGAAAAGGGGGCAGATAGCAGTGGCAGAGGTAGCTTCCCCGGCAGCTCGTCCTGCCTCTTGATCAGCTTTCCTATTTCCCTGAGCCTCTTTTTCTTGCCCCTTTTGGTGACTCTTGCAGTGGATGACAGCTAATTTTGCAGGAAGTTTGACTGCCTCCAGGAGCCTGAGAATGAGCTCTTTGTGTTTAATAGCAGAGCTTCGGGCACTGAGCATCCCTCTTTCTTTCCAAATTGCTGCACGGGCATGCAGAATGAGGAAAGCATACTTAGAGTCCATACACACATTAATCCTCTTTCCTTCTCCTAACTCCAAAGCTCTTGTCAGGGCAAAAAGTTCAGCTTTCTGGGCTGAGGTGTCTGGGGGAAGAGACCCACTTTCCTGAGTTTCTTCCAGGCTCGCTACAGCATATCCTGCTTTCCTCTCTCCCTTTTCTACAAAACTGCTGCCATCTGTGTGCCAGTTTTCCTCTGGGTCAGATAAAGGTGTCTCTGATAGGTCCCGGCGAGAAGAGTATAACTCGTCTGTGATTTGTATGCATTGGTGATCCAGAGGGGAGGTAGGGGGATCTGGCAGTCAGGTTGCTGGATTTAAAGTCTGGCAGACCCTCAACTTTATTTCTGGAGTGTCAAGGAGGAGGGCTTGGTATTGGGTGATCCTTCCCCCTGTCATCCACCTGTCCCCTTTCGTTTCCAAGACTGCTTGCACCCGGTGAGGCGTATACACTGTGGTGGGCTGACCCAGGGTCAGCTTAGATGCCTCCTTAACCATAAGAGCGGTGGCTGCTACTGCCCGGAGGCAAGTGGGCCACCCTCTGGCCACCTCATCTAGTTATTTTGAGAGATAAGCCACAGGTTGTCATACGGGCCCCATCATCTGCCCTAACACCCCAAGAGCAGTTCCTGTCCTTTCAGAAACATAGAGTCTAAAAGGCTTCTCCAGGTTTGGGAGGCCTAAAGCTGGGGCTGTAGTGATGGACTCTTTTAGGGCATTAAAGGCCACCTTGCAGGTCTCATGCCAGTCGAGTGGCTCTTCCTCTTTCCCCCTTAAATTTTCATATAGGGGTCTGGCCAGATTGCCATAATTAGGAATCCAGATCCTGCAAAACCCGGTCCTTCCTAAAAATCCCCTAAGCTGTTGTTTTGTTTGGGGGTACGGGGTATTTAAGATGAGGGATCTCCCCTCGGGGTCAGGCATTCTTTTCCTCTCCGTAATCATAAATCCAAGGTATTTTACTTGGGTTAAGCTAATCTGAGCCTACTTGGGGGATACTCGATAACCCTTTTCATACAGGAAAGTTAGCGTTTTAAATAGTGTCCATTTGAGAGCTGGTAAAATCTGGCCTAGCTATGAGCAAGTCATCCACATACTGTATTAGACTACTGTTTGTTAAAGTTAATTCCCTTAGTTCTCTCCCCGAGGAAGTCCCGAAGATATGAGGGCTGTCCCTAAACCCTTGGGGTAGTCGAGTCCAGTCGAGAGTTGTATGGTCTCTCTTGTTTCCAAGTCCCGCCCCTCAAAAGCAAAGAGTTTTTGGGATTCAGGATGGAGAGGAATGCAAAAGAAAGCAGCTTGAAGGTCCAAGACTGAGAAGTACTTGGCATTTCCTGGGACTTGGGATAGGAGGGTATATGGGTTTGGGACTATGGGGTGGATGGGAACCACAGCTTCATTAACAGCTCTTAGATCCTGGACGAATCGGTAAGATCCATCTGGTTTTTGAACGGGCAAGATTGGGGTGTTGCAGGGGGACTCACAGCTGATTCGAGTTCCAGTATCTCGGTATTTGTTAACTAATGGTCTAAGACCCTCAAGAGCTTCTGGTTTTAAGGGATATTGTCTTTTCCAGGGCTAGGGAGCATTTGGTCTCAGAGAAATCTTTACTGGTGGAACATTTATGGCTAAACCAGGCCTGGAGACATCCCACACCTGGGGATTGACCTCATCTAGACAAGGGACAGACTCCTCCTTTTCTACCTCTGACTGTAAATATTCAGACATAGGCAAAGAAAATTATCGACTTCTACCTTTGTGTCCCCAAGTCACTCTGGTTTGGAGGCGAAAGTATTATTCTCACCATGGAAAATTTGGAAGCTGCAAACATGAAAAATTTAAAGAGTCACGCAGAGGCTAGTCACTCTAAGCTAACCCCTAAGACATTTATTGACTGATTTCTAGCTTCTCTTCTTTAACCTTTTTTATCTACAGTAATCCTGTGTGTTCCTTTTAGTTAGGGATTCATTTTTAGACTATCCTGACTCTTCCACTACGTTCCAGTTTTGGGTCTGATACACTTACAGATGTGCCAAGTGCTTCCTGAACACTATAGAACATATTTTAAGTTTAAAATACTTCCATGCTTATGTAGTGAGTCAATGATTTTAAGTTTATTTGTTACACATTTCAATGTAAAAGTCAATGTGTGAACTAACATATTCACGACTTGGAAAAGTTGGCTTTTTTTTGTTGTGTGTTTGAACTCCTCACCGCCCAAAGGTCATGGAGAGGTCTATTGTTTTTCTAAAATGGTTATAGTGTTTTTTTTTGTTTTGTTTTGTTTTGTTTTTTCTTTTTTTGTAATTGAGTTACGGTGTGAGTTGCAAAGTTTGTGTTTCTGTTCATTTCATTCCATCTATTTGGGTTTCTTTCTCTCTCCTGAGTCAGACAGTAATTTCCCATTGGCTGTCTATTTACCAAGGTTGGTGTCCATGCATCCGTGCTGGTCTCTCCATACATGTCCGGGTGTCCTGTGAAACACTAAGCTTAATTTATTTGGAAATGACCTAGCTGTTCAATACACTGTCATCACTCAGTTGAGCAGAGGGAGAGAAATTCAAGTGAGAAAACTCCAGAGAAGCTAGTGTCAGAGCGCCCCGGCGTGGCATGCGTGCAGGGGGTTGGGGGGAGGGGGGCGGGGCGCGGAGCGCGGAGATCTCAGGTGTCCTCCCACCCTGGGCCTCTCCAGGCCCGCCTCTGCTCGGTGGCCTAACCCCGCCCCCATCGCTTTGGCTGCTCAGGGCCGGGTGGTCTCTGTAGCTGCCGGGCATCCTGCCCGAGGCGCCCCCTGCCCACACGCTGTCTTCCAGTCTCTCTCTGAACCCTCGAATCTTTCTGCCTCTGTCTCACCTGGCGTGGGTGCGTGCGAGTCCCTGTCCGTGTGCCTGGCTGTCGCTCCTCTGCTCTCCCAGGAAGGTCCTGTGCTTGGCCCGCGGCGTGGCGGCAGGGCGGGCCTCGGTAGGGCGAAAAGGCGGGGCTGAGGCGCTCCAGGGGGTTTGCGCAGCCGGCAGGATGGCCGCCTGGGGCCCCGGCTGGGCTGCCCCTAAGCCCGCAGGAGGCTCCGGGGACCGCGGTCCCGGGCCAAAGCCACCCACGTCCGGAGCCTCGTGACCCTGAGCGGCGACCGGATGGTGGGGGGCGGGGGGTGGGGGGCGGTGCGTCGCGCCGCCGACCGGGGGCGGGGCCGAAGAGGCCCAGGGAGGGAGGGCACCGAGACGTCCTCCCCGCTCAAGCCACCCCCCTCCCCAACCCCCTCCAGAGCTCCCGCAGCCTCGCCAGGCCGCTCGGGGTCCGGGAAGCGCCCCGGGCCGGGCCAGGCGGGTGCTGGCCGGGGGTGGCGTCGGCTGGTCTCCCAGCTGCAGGGCCTGTCCCGGTTTTCCCCATCAGTTTCAGCAGTGACGGTCACCCCACATTGTGAGTCGTCTAGATTTCTCACTGACACCCCTGTTAGGGAGTGGCTTTTTAGAGAGATAGGGAAGGTCACTTGGGGGATGTTAGTCATGAGAGAAAATAAGGGCTCAGGTGGGATTGCAGATGTCATCCAGGGGGCAAATAGAGACAATTGTTGCTGGTACCAAGACATGAAGTTTTTTTTCCCCCTTTTCCCAAAAGGCCATATTACGACCACATGGGGGCGCTGAGTAACAGCCCATAGTTCGGCTGGAAGGGTAGGCCTTTGATATTGATACCCTGGGATGGGTTGGACAGACCCCCAACCTTTGTCATTAATGCAGATGCAGCCCGGGCTGGTTAGGTTAAGTTGAGAAGCAGTGTGGTTTGCAAGTGAACATGCCTCGTTTAGGGAGAGATCACTAGCCATACAGGGAGATATGATTAGAAAGAGGAAGAACATCATATGATGCATTTTACTTATCTGAGGCAGGATTGATGGGGTTCTGCTTGAACAAGAGCCTGAGATCTTCAACAGGTTCACAGGAATAGCTGTCCTCTGGCTTTGGAGTCTCAGTTTCTGTCTCCCCCTCCTGTAGGCCATAGGGTTTTATTCTAGAATTGTGGACCCAGGCAGATAGACCCTTCACTTTTACAGCAGTTGAAGTCACTAGAACAACCTGATATGGCCCTGTCCATTTCTTGGACAGCTGGTTTGGACTCCCTTTTTCTTGCCAGGTCTTTACTGATACTTGATCCCCTGGCTTTACCTGGGGATTTTTCAAGTCTTCCTGTGGTTTCTTCTCCATACCGTTGGAGTTCTTGCTGAAACCTTCCCAGGTCAATTACATGTTTTAAGAGTGTATTGGCATCCTCGTCAAAAAACAAATCAGAAGTTAAGAATGGACGTCCATGCATCATTTCATAAGGACTTAACAATAGTGGCCGTTTGGGGGATGTCCGTAGCCTCATGAGGGCTATGGGCAGCATATATGTCCACTTATTATGTCTTTCTTGACATAGCTTAGCCAGAGCCCTTTTAAGAGTCTGGTTGGCTCTCTCTACCTTTCCTGAAACTTGAGGCCTCCAGGATGAGCGGAGCCGGTATTTTATGCCTAAGCATGCGGCTAGGTTCTGGGGTATTGTGGCTGTAAGTGAGGGCCCGTTGTCACTCTGAAGTGACCGAGGCAGCCCAAACCTAGGCACTATCTCCTTCAGCAGAGCTTTACAGACTTCTGTAGCTGTCTCTGTCTCAGTAGGGAACGCTTCGATCCATCCTGTGAATGTGTCAATAAAGACTAGCAAGTAAGAAAACCCTTGGGTCTTGGGCATGGCTGTAAATTCTACTTGCCAGTCCGCTCCTGGGTATGATCCCCGATGTTGGACAGGTGTAATTAGAGGAGGTCTGGTTGTTGGGTTATTTTTTAGACAGGTGTCACAATTTTGTGTGACCTGTTTAACAACCTTAGCTAACTGGGGATGGGAGAGAATAGGCTTAAGCAAGATTTCTAGATTATCTTTTCCAAAATGGGCGCTCTTATGTAAGGAGTTAGTAATGTTTTAACCCTGAGAATCAGTGAGTATTATTTGGGCCTGATCAGGCTGAAACCACCCATGTGAGCCAATCTCCCAGCCCCGCTCAGCATATCGGGAATGTCCCCCTGGGGTAAAATCTGGAGTCAGGGTTTCCTTGGGGAAAAGGGGGCAGATAGCAGTGGCAGAGGTAGCTTCCCCGGCAGCTCGTCCTGCCTCTTGATCAGCTTTCCTATTTCCCTGAGCCTCTTTTTCTTGCCCCTTTTGGTGACTCTTGCAGTGGATGACAGCTAATTTTGCAGGAAGTTTGACTGCCTCCAGGAGCCTGAGAATGAGCTCTTTGTGTTTAATAGCAGAGCTTCGGGCACTGAGCATCCCTCTTTCTTTCCAAATTGCTGCACGGGCATGCAGAATGAGGAAAGCATACTTAGAGTCCATACACACATTAATCCTCTTTCCTTCTCCTAACTCCAAAGCTCTTGTCAGGGCAAAAAGTTCAGCTTTCTGGGCTGAGGTGTCTGGGGGAAGAGACCCACTTTCCTGAGTTTCTTCCAGGCTCGCTACAGCATATCCTGCTTTCCTCTCTCCCTTTTCTACAAAACTGCTGCCATCTGTGTGCCAGTTTTCCTCTGGGTCAGATAAAGGTGTCTCTGATAGGTCCCGGCGAGAAGAGTATAACTCGTCTGTGATTTGTATGCATTGGTGATCCAGAGGGGAGGTAGGGGGATCTGGCAGTCAGGTTGCTGGATTTAAAGTCTGGCAGACCCTCAACTTTATTTCTGGAGTGTCAAGGAGGAGGGCTTGGTATTGGGTGATCCTTCCCCCTGTCATCCACCTGTCCCCTTTCGTTTCCAAGACTGCTTGCACCCGGTGAGGCGTATACACTGTGGTGGGCTGACCCAGGGTCAGCTTAGATGCCTCCTTAACCATAAGAGCGGTGGCTGCTACTGCCCGGAGGCAAGTGGGCCACCCTCTGGCCACCTCATCTAGTTATTTTGAGAGATAAGCCACAGGTTGTCATACGGGCCCCATCATCTGCCCTAACACCCCAAGAGCAGTTCCTGTCCTTTCAGAAACATAGAGTCTAAAAGGCTTCTCCAGGTTTGGGAGGCCTAAAGCTGGGGCTGTAGTGATGGACTCTTTTAGGGCATTAAAGGCCACCTTGCAGGTCTCATGCCAGTCGAGTGGCTCTTCCTCTTTCCCCCTTAAATTTTCATATAGGGGTCTGGCCAGATTGCCATAATTAGGAATCCAGATCCTGCAAAACCCGGTCCTTCCTAAAAATCCCCTAAGCTGTTGTTTTGTTTGGGGGTACGGGGTATTTAAGATGAGGGATCTCCCCTCGGGGTCAGGCATTCTTTTCCTCTCCGTAATCATAAATCCAAGGTATTTTACTTGGGTTAAGCTAATCTGAGCCTACTTGGGGGATACTCGATAACCCTTTTCATACAGGAAAGTTAGCGTTTTAAATAGTGTCCATTTGAGAGCTGGTAAAATCTGGCCTAGCTATGAGCAAGTCATCCACATACTGTATTAGACTACTGTTTGTTAAAGTTAATTCCCTTAGTTCTCTCCCCGAGGAAGTCCCGAAGATATGAGGGCTGTCCCTAAACCCTTGGGGTAGTCGAGTCCAGTCGAGAGTTGTATGGTCTCTCTTGTTTCCAAGTCCCGCCCCTCAAAAGCAAAGAGTTTTTGGGATTCAGGATGGAGAGGAATGCAAAAGAAAGCAGCTTGAAGGTCCAAGACTGAGAAGTACTTGGCATTTCCTGGGACTTGGGATAGGAGGGTATATGGGTTTGGGACTATGGGGTGGATGGGAACCACAGCTTCATTAACAGCTCTTAGATCCTGGACGAATCGGTAAGATCCATCTGGTTTTTGAACGGGCAAGATTGGGGTGTTGCAGGGGGACTCACAGCTGATTCGACTTCCAGTATCTCGGTATTTGTTAACTAATGGTCTAAGACCCTCAAGACCTTCTGGTTTTAAGGGATATTGTCTTTTCCAGGGCTAGGGAGCATTTGGTCTCAGAGAAATCTTTACTGGTGGAACATTTATGGCTAAACCAGGCCTGGAGACATCCCACACCTGGGGATTGACCTCATCTAGACAAGGGACAGACTCCTCCTTTTCTACCTCTGACTGTAAATATTCAGACATAGGCAAAGAAAATTATCGACTTCTACCTTTGTGTCCCCAAGTCACTCTGGTTTGGAGGCGAAAGTATTATTCTCACCATGGAAAATTTGGAAGCTGCAAACATGAAAAATTTAAAGAGTCACGCAGAGGCTAGTCACTCTAAGCTAACCCCTAAGACATTTATTGACTGATTTCTAGCTTCTCTTCTTTAACCTTTTTTATCTACAGTAATCCTGTGTGTTCCTTTTAGTTAGGGATTCATTTTTAGACTATCCTGACTCTTCCACTACGTTCCAGTTTTGGGTCTGATACACTTACAGATGTGCCAAGTGCTTCCTGAACACTATAGAACATATTTTAAGTTTAAAATACTTCCATGCTTATGTAGTGAGTCAATGATTTTAAGTTTATTTGTTACACATTTCAATGTAAAAGTCAATGTGTGAACTAACATATTCACGACTTGGAAAAGTTGGCTTTTTTTTGTTGTGTGTTTGAACTCCTCACCGCCCAAAGGTCATGGAGAGGTCTATTGTTTTTCTAAAATGGTTATAGTGTTTTTTTTTGTTTTGTTTTGTTTTGTTTTTTCTTTTTTTGTAATTGAGTTACGGTGTGAGTTGCAAAGTTTGTGTTTCTGTTCATTTCATTCCATCTATTTGGGTTTCTTTCTCTCTCCTGAGTCAGACAGTAATTTCCCATTGGCTGTCTATTTACCAAGGTTGGTGTCCATGCATCCGTGCTGGTCTCTCCATACATGTCCGGGTGTCCTGTGAAACACTAAGCTTAATTTATTTGGAAATGACCTAGCTGTTCAATACACTGTCATCACTCAGTTGAGCAGAGGGAGAGAAATTCAAGTGAGAAAACTCCAGAGAAGCTAGTGTCAGAGCGCCCCGGCGTGGCATGCGTGCAGGGGGTTGGGGGGAGGGGGGCGGGGCGCGGAGCGCGGAGATCTCAGGTGTCCTCCCACCCTGGGCCTCTCCAGGCCCGCCTCTGCTGGGTGGCCTAACCCCGCCCCCATCGCTTTGGCTGCTCAGGGCCGGGTGGTCTCTGTAGCTGCCGGGCATCCTGCCCGAGGCGCCCCCTGCCCACACGCTGTCTTCCAGTCTCTCTCTGAACCCTCGAATCTTTCTGCCTCTGTCTCACCTGGCGTGGGTGCGTGTGAGTCCCTGTCCGTGTGCCTGGCTGTCGCTCCTCTGCTCTCCCAGGAAGGTCCTGTGCTTGGCCCGCGGCGTGGCGGCAGGGCGGGCCTCGGTAGGGCGAAAAGGCGGGGCTGAGGCGCTCCAGGGGTTTTGCGCAGCCGGCAGGATGGCCGCCTGGGGCCCCGGCTGGGCTGCCCCTAAGCCCGCAGGAGGCTCCGGGGACCGTGGTCCCGGGCCAAAGCCACCCACGTCCGGAGTCTCGTGACACAGAGCGGCGACCGGCTGGTGGGGGGCGAGGGGTGGGGGGCGGTGCGTCGCGCCGCCGACCGGGGGCGGGGCCGAAGAGGCCCAGGGAGGGAGGGCACCGAGACGTCCTCCCCGCTCAAGCCACCCCCCTCCCCAACCCCCTCCAGAGCTCCCGCAGCCTCGCCAGGCCGCTCGGGGTCCGGGAAGCGCCCCGGGCCGGGCCAGGGGGGTGCTGGCCGGGGGTGGCGTCGGCTGGTCTCCCAGCTGCAGGGCCTGTCCCGGTTTTCCCCATCAGTTTCAACAGTGACGGTCACCCCACATTGTGAGTCGTCTAGATTTCTCACTGACACCCCTGTTAGGGAGTGGCTTTTTAGAGAGATAGGGAAGGTCACTTGGGGGATGTTAGTCATGAGAGAAAATAAGGGCTCAGGTGGGATTGCAGATGTCATCCAGGGGGCAAATAGAGACAATTGTTGCTGGTACCAAGACATGAAGTTTTTTTTCCCCCTTTTCCGAAAAGGCCATATTACGACCACATGGCGGCGCTGAGTAACAGCCCATAGTTCGGCTGGAAGGGTGGGCCTTTGATATTGATACCCTGGGATGGGTTGGACAGACCCCCAACCTTTGTCATTAATGCAGATGCAGCCCGGGCTGGTTAGGTTGAGTTGAGAAGCAGTGTGGTTTGCAAGTGAACATGCCTCGTTTAGGGAGAGATCACTAGCCATACAGGGAGATATGATTAGAAAGAGGAAGAACATCATATGATGCATTTTACTTATCTGAGGCAGGATTGATGGGGTTCTGCTTGAACAAGAGCCTGAGATCTTCAACAGGTTCACAGGAATAGCTGTCCTCTGGCTTTGGAGTCTCAGTTTCTGTCTCCCCCTCCTGTAGGCCATAGGGTTTTATTCTAGAATTGTGGACCCAGGCAGATAGACCCTTCACTTTTACAGCAGTTGAAGTCACTAGAACAACCTGATATGGCCCTGTCCATTTCTCGGACAGCTGGTTTGGACTCCCTTTTTCTTGCCAGGTCTTTACTGATACTTGATCCCCTGGCTTTACCTGGGGATTTTTCAAGTCTTCCTGTGGTTTGTTCTCCATACCGTTGGAGTTCTTGCTGAAACCTTCCCAGGTCAATTACATGTTTTAAGAGTGTATTGGCATCCTCGTCAAAAAACAAATCAGAAGTTAAGAATGGACGTCCATACATCATTTCATAAGGACTTAACAATAGTGGCCGTTTGGGGGATGTCCGTAGCCTCATGAGGGCTATGGGCAGCATATGTGTCCACTTATTATGTCTTTCTTGACATAGCTTAGCCAGAGCCCTTTTAAGAGTCTGGTTGGCTCTCTCTACCTTTCCTGAAGCTTGAGGCCTCCAGGAGGAGCGGAGCCGGTATTTTATGCCTAAGCATGCGGCTAGGTTCTGGGGTATCGTGGCTGTAAGTGAGGGCCCGTTGTCACTCTGAAGTGACCGAGGCAGCCCAAACCTAGGCACTATCTCCTTCAGCAGAGCTTTACAGACTTCTGTAGCTGTCTCTGTCTCAGTAGGGAACGCTTCGATCCATCCTGTGAATGTGTCAATAAAGACTAGCAAGTAAGAAAACCCTTGGGTCTTGGGCATGGCTGTAAATTCTACTTGCCAGTCCGCTCCTGGGTATGATCCCCGATGTTGGACAGGTGTAATTAGAGGAGGTCTGGTTTTTGGGTTATTTTTTAGACAGGTGTCACAATTTTGTGTGACCTGTTTAACAACCTTAGCTAACTGGGGATGGGAGAGAATAGGCTTAAGCAAGATTTCTAGATTATCTTTTCCAAAATGGGCGCTCTTATGTAAGGAGTTAGTAATGTTTTAACCCTGAGAATCAGGGAGTATTATTTGGGCCTGATCAGGCTGAAACCACCCATGTGAGCCAATCTCCCAGCCCCGCTCAGCATATCGGGAATGTCCCCCTGGGGTAAAATCTGGAGTCAGGGTTTCCTTGGGGAAAAGGGGGCAGATAGCAGTGGCAGAGGTAGCTTCCCCGGCAGCTCGTCCTGCCTCTTGATCAGCTTTCCTATTTCCCTGAGCCTCTTTTTCTTGCCCCTTTTGGTGACTCTTGCAGTGGATGACAGCTAATTTTGCAGGAAGTTTGACTGCCTCCAGGAGCCTGAGAATGAGCTCTTTGTGTTTAATAGCAGAGCTTCGGGCACTGAGCATCCCTCTTTCTTTCCAAATTGCTGCACGGGCATGCAGAATGAGGAAAGCATACTTAGAGTCCATACACACATTAATCCTCTTTCCTTCTCCTAACTCCAAAGCTCTTGTCAGGGCAAAAAGTTCAGCTTTCTGGGCTGAGGTGTCTGGGGGAAGAGACCCACTTTCCTGAGTTTCTTCCAGGCTCGCTACAGCATATCCTGCTTTCCTCTCTCCCTTCTCTACAAAACTGCTGCCATCTGTGTGCCAGTTTTCCTCTGGGTCAGATAAAGGTGTCTCTGATAGGTCCCGGCGAGAAGAGTATAACTCGTCTGTGATTTGTATGCATTGGTGATCCAGAGGGGAGGTAGGGGGATCTGGCAGTCAGGTTGCTGGATTTAAAGTCTGGCAGACCCTCAACTTTATTTCTGGAGTGTCAAGGAGGAGGGCTTGGTATTGGGTGATCCTTCCCCCTGTCATCCACCTGTCCCCTTTCGTTTCCAAGACTGCTTGCACCCGGTGAGGCGTATACACTGTGGTGGGCTGACCCAGGGTCAGCTTAGATGCCTCCTTAACCATAAGAGCGGTGGCTGCTACTGCCCGGAGGCAAGTGGGCCACCCTCTGGCCACCTCATCTAGTTATTTTGAGAGATAAGCCACAGGTTGTCATACGGGCCCCATCATCTGCCCTAACACCCCAAGAGCAGTTCCTGTCCTTTCAGAAACATAGAGTCTAAAAGGCTTCTCCAGGTTTGGGAGGCCTAAAGCTGGGGCTGTAGTGATGGACTCTTTTAGGGCATTAAAGGCCACCTTGCAGGTCTCATGCCAGTCGAGTGGCTCTTCCTCTTTCCCCCTTAAATTTTCATATAGGGGTCTGGCCAGATTGCCATAATTAGGAATCCAGATCCTGCAAAACCCGGTCCTTCCTAAAAATCCCCTAAGCTGTTGTTTTGTTTGGGGGTACGGGGTATTTAAGATGAGGGATCTCCCCTCGGGGTCAGGCATTCTTTTCCTCTCCGTAATCATAAATCCAAGGTATTTTACTTGGGTTAAGCTAATCTGAGCCTACTTGGGGGATACTCGATAACCCTTTTCATACAGGAAAGTTAGCGTTTTAAATAGTGTCCATTTGAGAGCTGGTAAAATCTGGCCTAGCTATGAGCAAGTCATCCACATACTGTATTAGACTACTGTTTGTTAAAGTTAATTCCCTTAGTTCTCTCCCCGAGGAAGTCCCGAAGATATGAGGGCTGTCCCTAAACCCTTGGGGTAGTCGAGTCCAGTCGAGAGTTGTATGGTCTCTCTTGTTTCCAAGTCCCGCCCCTCAAAAGCAAAGAGTTTTTGGGATTCAGGATGGAGAGGAATGCAAAAGAAAGCAGCTTGAAGGTCCAAGACTGAGAAGTACTTGGCATTTCCTGGGACTTGGGATAGGAGGGTATATGGGTTTGGGACTATGGGGTGGATGGGAACCACAGCTTCATTAACAGCTCTTAGATCCTGGACGAATCGGTAAGATCCATCTGGTTTTTGAACGGGCAAGATTGGGGTGTTGCAGGGGGACTCACAGCTGATTCGAGTTCCAGTATCTCGGTATTTGTTAACTAATGGTCTAAGACCCTCAAGACCTTCTGGTTTTAAGGGATATTGTCTTTTCCAGGGCTAGGGAGCATTTGGTCTCAGAGAAATCTTTACTGGTGGAACATTTATGGCTAAACCAGGCCTGGAGACATCCCACACCTGGGGATTGACCTCATCTAGACAAGGGACAGACTCCTCCTTTTCTACCTCTGACTGTAAATATTCAGACATAGGCAAAGAAAATTATCGACTTCTACCTTTGTGTCCCCAAGTCACTCTGGTTTGGAGGCGAAAGTATTATTCTCACCATGGAAAATTTGGAAGCTGCAAACATGAAAAATTTAAAGAGTCACGCAGAGGCTAGTCACTCTAAGCTAACCCCTAAGACATTTATTGACTGATTTCTAGCTTCTCTTCTTTAACCTTTTTTATCTACAGTAATCCTGTGTGTTCCTTTTAGTTAGGGATTCATTTTTAGACTATCCTGACTCTTCCACTACGTTCCAGTTTTGGGTCTGATACACTTACAGATGTGCCAAGTGCTTCCTGAACACTATAGAACATATTTTAAGTTTAAAATACTTCCATGCTTATGTAGTGAGTCAATGATTTTAAGTTTATTAGTTACACATTTCAATGTAAAAGTCAATGTGTGAACTAACATATTCACGACTTGGAAAAGTTGGCTTTTTTTTGTTGTGTGTTTGAACTCCTCACCGCCCAAAGGTCATGGAGAGGTCTATTGTTTTTCTAAAATGGTTATAGTGTTTTTTTTTGTTTTGTTTTGTTTTGTTTTTTCTTTTTTTGTAATTGAGTTACGGTGTGAGTTGCAAAGTTTGTGTTTCTGTTCATTTCATTCCATCTATTTGGGTTTCTTTCTCTCTCCTGAGTCAGACAGTAATTTCCCATTGGCTGTCTATTTACCAAGGTTGGTGTCCATGCATCCGTGCTGGTCTCTCCATACATGTCCGGGTGTCCTGTGAAACACTAAGCTTAATTTATTTGGAAATGACCTAGCTGTTCAATACACTGTCATCACTCAGTTGAGCAGAGGGAGAGAAATTCAAGTGAGAAAACTCCAGAGAAGCTAGTGTCAGAGCGCCCCGGCGTGGCATGCGTGCAGGGGGTTGGGGGGAGGGGGGCGGGGCGCGGAGCGCGGAGATCTCAGGTGTCCTCCCACCCTGGGCCTCTCCAGGCCCGCCTCTGCTGGGTGGCCTAACCCCGCCCCCATCGCTTTGGCTGCTCAGGGCCGGGTGGTCTCTGTAGCTGCCGGGCATCCTGCCCGAGGCGCCCCCTGCCCACACGCTGTCTTCCAGTCTCTCTCTGAACCCTCGAATCTTTCTGCCTCTGTCTCACCTGGCGTGGGTGCGTGTGAGTCCCTGTCCGTGTGCCTGGCTGTCGCTCCTCTGCTCTCCCAGGAAGGTCCTGTGCTTGGCCCGCGGCGTGGCGGCAGGGCGGGCCTCGGTAGGGCGAAAAGGCGGGGCTGAGGCGCTCCAGGGGGTTTGCGCAGCCGGCAGGATGGCCGCCTGGGGCCCCGGCTGGGCTGCCCCTAAGCCCGCAGGAGGCTCCGGGGACCGTGGTCCCGGGCCAAAGCCACCCACGTCCGGAGTCTCGTGACACAGAGCGGCGACCGGCTGGTGGGGGGCGAGGGGTGGGGGGCGGTGCGTCGCGCCGCCGACCGGGGGCGGGGCCGAAGAGGCCCAGGGAGGGAGGGCACCGAGACGTCCTCCCCGCTCAAGCCATCCCCCTCCCCAACCCCCTCCAGAGCTCCCGCAGCCTCGCCAGGCCGCTCGGGGTCCGGGAAGCGCCCCGGGCCGGGCCAGGGGGGTGCTGGCCGGGGGTGGCGTCGGCTGGTCTCCCAGCTGCAGGGCCTGTCCCGGTTTTCCCCATCAGTTTCAACAGTGACGGTCACCCCACATTGTGAGTCGTCTAGATTTCTCACTGACACCCCTGTTAGGGAGTGGCTTTTTAGAGAGATAGGGAAGGTCACTTGGGGGATGTTAGTCATGAGAGAAAATAAGGGCTCAGGTGGGATTGCAGATGTCATCCAGGGGGCAAATAGAGACAGTTGTTGCTGGTACCAAGACATGAAGTTTTTTTTCCCCCTTTTCCCAAAAGGCCATATTACGACCACATGGGGGCGCTGAGTAACAGCCCATAGTTCGGCTGGAAGGGTGGGCCTTTGATATTGATACCCTGGGATGGGTTGGACAGACCCCCAACCTTTGTCATTAATGCAGATGCAGCCCGGGCTGGTTAGGTTGAGTTGAGAAGCAGTGTGGTTTGCAAGTGAACATGCCTCGTTTAGGGAGAGATCACTAGCCATACAGGGAGATATGATTAGAAAGAGGAAGAACATCATATGATGCATTTTACTTATCTGAGGCAGGATTGATGGGGTTCTGCTTGAACAAGAGCCTGAGATCTTCAACAGGTTCACAGGAATAGCTGTCCTCTGGCTTTGGAGTCTCAGTTTCTGTCTCCCCCTCCTGTAGGCCATAGGGTTTTATTCTAGAATTGTGGACCCAGGCAGATAGACCCTTCACTTTTACAGCAGTTGAAGTCACTAGAACAACCTGATATGGCCCTGTCCATTTCTCGGACAGCTGGTTTGGACTCCCTTTTTCTTGCCAGGTCTTTACTGATACTTGATCCCCTGGCTTTACCTGGGGATTTTTCAAGTCTTCCTGTGGTTTGTTCTCCATACCGTTGGAGTTCTTGCTGAAACCTTCCCAGGTCAATTACATGTTTTAAGAGTGTATTGGCATCCTCGTCAAAAAACAAATCAGAAGTTAAGAATGGACGTCCATACATCATTTCATAAGGACTTAACAATAGTGGCCGTTTGGGGGATGTCCGTAGCCTCATGAGGGCTATGGGCAGCATATGTGTCCACTTATTATGTCTTTCTTGACATAGCTTAGCCAGAGCCCTTTTAAGAGTCTGGTTGGCTCTCTCTACCTTTCCTGAAGCTTGAGGCCTCCAGGAGGAGCGGAGCCGGTATTTTATGCCTAAGCATGCGGCTAGGTTCTGGGGTATCGTGGCTGTAAGTGAGGGCCCGTTGTCACTCTGAAGTGACCGAGGCAGCCCAAACCTAGGCACTATCTCCTTCAGCAGAGCTTTACAGACTTCTGTAGCTGTCTCTGTCTCAGTAGGGAACGCTTCGATCCATCCTGTGAATGTGTCAATAAAGACTAGCAAGTAAGAAAACCCTTGGGTCTTGGGCATGGCTGTAAATTCTACTTGCCAGTCCGCTCCTGGGTATGATCCCCGATGTTGGACAGGTGTAATTAGAGGAGGTCTGGTTGTTGGGTTATTTTTTAGACAGGTGTCACAATTTTGTGTGACCTGTTTAACAACCTTAGCTAACTGGGGATGGGAGAGAATAGGCTTAAGCAAGATTTCTAGATTATCTTCTCCAAAATGGGCGCTCTTATGTAAGGAGTTAGTAATGTTTTAACCCTGAGAATCAGGGAGTATTATTTGGGCCTGATCAGGCTGAAACCACCCATGTGAGCCAATCTCCCAGCCCCGCTCAGCATATCGGGAATGTCCCCCTGGGGTAAAATCTGGAGTCAGGGTTTCCTTGGGGAAAAGGGGGCAGATAGCAGTGGCAGAGGTAGCTTCCCCGGCAGCTCGTCCTGCCTCTTGATCAGCTTTCCTATTTCCCTGAGCCTCTTTTTCTTGCCCCTTTTGGTGACTCTTGCAGTGGATGACAGCTAATTTTGCAGGAAGTTTGACTGCCTCCAGGAGCCTGAGAATGAGCTCTTTGTGTTTAATAGCAGAGCTTCGGGCACTGAGCATCCCTCTTTCTTTCCAAATTGCTGCACGGGCATGCAGAATGAGGAAAGCATACTTAGAGTCCATACACACATTAATCCTCTTTCCTTCTCCTAACTCCAAAGCTCTTGTCAGGGCAAAAAGTTCAGCTTTCTGGGCTGAGGTGTCTGGGGGAAGAGACCCACTTTCCTGAGTTTCTTCCAGGCTCGCTACAGCATATCCTGCTTTCCTCTCTCCCTTTTCTACAAAACTGCTGCCATCTGTGTGCCAGTTTTCCTCTGGGTCAGATAAAGGTGTCTCTGATAGGTCCCGGCGAGAAGAGTATAACTCGTCTGTGATTTGTATGCATTGGTGATCCAGAGGGGAGGTAGGGGGATCTGGCAGTCAGGTTGCTGGATTTAAAGTCTGGCAGACCCTCAACTTTATTTCTGGAGTGTCAAGGAGGAGGGCTTGGTATTGGGTGATCCTTCCCCCTGTCATCCACCTGTCCCCTTTCGTTTCCAAGACTGCTTGCACCCGGTGAGGCGTATACACTGTGGTGGGCTGACCCAGGGTCAGCTTAGATGCCTCCTTAACCATAAGAGCGGTGGCTGCTACTGCCCGGAGGCAAGTGGGCCACCCTCTGGCCACCTCATCTAGTTATTTTGAGAGATAAGCCACAGGTTGTAATACGGGCCCCATCATCTGCCCTAACACCCCAAGAGCAGTTCCTGTCCTTTCAGAAACATAGAGTCTAAAAGGCTTCTCCAGGTTTGGGAGGCCTAAAGCTGGGGCTGTAGTGATGGACTCTTTTAGGGCATTAAAGGCCACCTTGCAGGTCTCATGCCAGTCGAGTGGCTCCTCCTCTTTCCCCCTTAAGTTTTCATATAGGGGTCTGGCCAGATTGACATAATTAGGAATCCAGATCCTGCAAAACCCGGTCCTTCCTAAAAATCCCCTAAGCTGTTGTTTTGTTTGGGGGTACGGGGTATTTAAGATGAGGGATCTCCCCTCGGGGTCAGGCATTCTTTTTCTCTCCATAATTATAAATCCAAGGTGTTTTACTTGGGTTAAGCTAATCTGAGCCTACTTGGGGGATACTCGATAACCATTATCATACAGGAAAGTTAGCGTTTTAAATAGTGTCCATTTGAGAGCTGGTAAAATCTGGCCTAGCTATGAGCAACTCATCCACATACTGTATTAGACTACTGTTTGCTAAAGTTAATTCCCTTAGTTCTCTCCCCGAGGAAGTCCCGAAGATATGAGGGCTGTCCCTAAACCCTTGGGGTAGTCGAGTCCAGTCGAGAGTTGTATGGTCTCTCTTGTTTCCAAGTCCCGCCACTCAAAAGCAAAGAGTTTTTGGGATTCAGGATGGAGAGGAATGCAAAAGAAAGCAGCTTGAAGATCCAAGACTGAGAATTTCTTGGCATTTCCTGGGACTTGGGATAGCAGGGTATATGTGCTTGGGACTATGGGGTGGATGGGAACCACAGCTTCATTAACAGCTCTTAGATCCTGGACGAATCGGTAAGATACATCTGGTTTTTGAACGGGCAAGATTGGGGTGTTGCAGGGGGACTCACAGCTGATTCGAGTTCCAGTATCTCGGTATTTGTTAACTAATGGTCTAAGACCCTCAAGACCTTCTGGTTTTAAGGGATATTTTCTTTTCCATTGCTAGGGAGCATTTGGTCTCAGAGAAATCTTTACTGGTGGAACATTTATGGCTAAACCAGGGCTGGAGACATCCCTCACCTGGGGATTGACCTCATCTAGACAAGGGACAGACTCCTCCTTTTCTACCTCTGACTGTAAATATTCAGACATAGGCAAAGAAAATTATCGACTTCTACCTTTGTGTCCCCAAGTCACTCTGGTTTGGAGGCGAAAGTATTATTCTCACCATGGAAAATTTGGAAGCTGCAAACATGAAAAATTTAAAGAGTCACGCAGCGGCTAGTCACTTTAAGCTAACCCCTAAGACATTTATTGACTGATTTCTAGCTTCTCTTCTTTAACCTTTTTTATCTACAGTAATCCTGTGTGTTCCTTTTAGTTAGGGATTCATTTTTAAACTATCCTGATTCTTCCACTACGTTACAGTTTTGGGTCTGATACACTTACAGATGTGCCAAGTGCTTCCTGAAGACTATAGAACATATTTTATGTTTAAAATACTTCCATGCTTATGTAGTGAGTTAATGATTTTAAGTTTATTTGTTACACATTTCAATGTAAAAGTCAATGTGTGAACTAACATATTCACGACTTGGAAAAGTTGGCTTTTTTTTGTTGTGTTTTGAACTCCTCACCCGACCAAAGGTCATGGAGAGGTCTATTGTTTTTCTAAAATGGTTATAGTGTTGTTTATTTTCTGGTAATTGAATTAGGGTGTGAGTTGCAAAGCCTGTGTTTCTGTTCATTTCATTCCATCTGTTCGGGTTTCTTTCTCTCTCCTGAGTCAGACAGTAATTTCCCATTGGTTGTCCAGTTACCAAGGTTGGTGTCCATGCATCCGTGCTGGTCTCTCCATACATGTCCGGGTGTCCTGTGAAACACTAAGCTTAATTTATTTGGAAATGACCTAGCTGTTCAATACACTGTCATCACTCAGTTGAGCAGAGGGAGAGAAATTCAAGTGACAAACCTCCAGAGAAGGTAGTGTCAGAGCGCCCCGGCGTGGCATGCGTGCAGGGGATTGGGGGGAGGGGGCGGTGCGCGGAGTGCGGAGGTCTCAGGTGTCCTCACACCCTGGGCCTCTCCAGGTCCGCCGCTGCTCAGTGGCCTCCCCCCGCCCCCATCGCTTTGGCTGCTCAGGGCCGGGTGGTTTCTGCAGATGACCGGCATCCTGCCCGAGGCCCCCCCTGCCCACACGCTGTCTTCCAGTCTCTCTCTGAACCCTCGACTCTTTCTGCCTCTGTCTCACCTGGCGTGGGTGCGTGCGAGTGCATGTCCGTGTCGCTGGCTGTCGCTCGTCTGCTGTCCCAGGAAGGTCCTGTGCTTGGCCCGTGGCGTGGAGGCAGGGCGGGCCTCGGTAGGGCGAAAAGGCGGGGCTGAGGCGCTCCAGGGGGTTTGCACAGCCGGCAGGACGGGTGCCTGGGGCCCCGGCTAGGCTGCCCCTAAGTCCCAGGAGGCTCCGGAGACCGCGGACCCGGGCCGAAGCCCCGCTCCTCCGGAGCCACCTGATCCTGAGCAGCGAACGGGATGGTGGGGGGCAGCGGGTGAGGGGGTACCGAGATGTCCTCGCTGCTCTACCCACCCCCCACCCCCCACCCCAGGTTCCGCAGGCAGGCCAGTCCCCGGCCGGCCGGGCCAGACGGGTGCTGGCCTGGGCTCGCGGTGTGCGGAGCGGGGGCGCCCTCCGCTGGCCGCCGAGCTGCAGGCTCTGGCCGGCCGGAGTCCAGTCGCGGGTCGTGAGGCTCAAGTGCAGCGCGCGCCCGCTCGAGAACTGCAGCCCCAGGCCCGACCGGCAGGTCAGACCGCAAGGGAGGCGCAAGGCAGGGCTCCTGGGGCGTCTGACAGCCGCCTCGGTCTAAGGCTATAGCACCCTGAAAGTGCCCTATGTCCTCTGATCTGGGAAATTGAGTAGGGTCGGGCCTGGTCAGTACTTGCATGGGAGACCGCCTAGTAGTTAGGCGGTTTTGTGATTCTTCTGAATGCCTACTGCACACAGGAAAACGAATAATGTTTTCGGTCATAATCTTAAGAATCCAGCCGCTGGTCATTCTTTTTCCTGTCCTAACACAGCTAACTGGAAGTCAGTTTCAGTAACTTCTACTGACGTAAGACCCTCATCCCTAACGGAAGGTATATAGGAAAACCCATAGTATATCTAAATAAACATGAAAGATAGAACGATGAGAAAAAAAAAAGTTCTCAGTGACATCTTAGTTGGTATATGAAACACGATGATTATGAAAGCACAACCCATATTCAAGTCCAGGCCATGGAAGCCTGTGACTTTCACTGAGTGTTGACATCCCTTTCAGCTGAGGTTGTAGAAAGTGCTTTGTAAAATCCTGAGGTTTGAAGCACTTGTAACCTCCTGAAGAGACTGCAATCAGAAGACTTTCTAGAATATCCTGATGCTGTGGTGAGCTCAAGCAATACATTCTCCAGAGGTCGGAAGAGAGACATGTTGGGAAGTGGGGATGACTTCTACTGCACTTAGGGAGAAAGGGCATGTACAAGTGGAGAAGCAACACCTCAGTGACGGAATCTTTAAAGACTCCATACATGGAGAAGGAAATGGCAACTCACTCCAGTATTCTTGCCTGGAAAAATCCATGGACAGAGGAGTCTGGCGGGCTGAAGTCCACGGGATTCCATGACTGATCGTGTGTGCACGAGGGTGGAGGGAGACGGGTTGGTAGCAAGAAACTGGTAGAAGTAAAAAATAAGAAAAAATATAAAATAAAGACTCGATAAATATGACAACGATTGGTAGGAATAAACCTTCAGAAGTGCCTTCTCAGTCCTCCCGTCAGAAGCACAAGCGTAATAAAGACACTGAGTTTTCACGGTCTCACACAAAATTAGACTGGCTTATGACAATGGGCAGAGAGGCGCCTCTAAGACATCGGAGCTGGGCTTTACTGTAGGATGCACATCGATTGAGTGCATGGCTATGTGTTATGGAAATATGTCTTAATGGAAGGGCGAAGGCATCTTCTTGAAGAACACAGCAAATAACACTACAAATTCAAGGAACTTGGCTACAATGACAATAGCTGATTTCATGTTGGCTACTGCTTGGCAGAGCTGGGTTCGCCTCTCCCATTATGTACCTCAGTGGCCAGCTGTGAATGTAGCCATTAGTTTCTCACTTAGAAACCGAACCTAATACTTGCCATGTGCTCTAGCGCAAGAACAGTGAAAGCTCCGCGGAGAAGCAAGTCAGACAGACATGCTTCTGTTTTCTCCCAGAAGCTGCTTATGACCGGCCCTGCTCACAGACAGATTGCTAATGCCAAATCGATAGACAGTTATGCAGATATTCTTTAGCAACTGAGCGACCAGGGAAGCCCTACTAGCTCAGTTGGTAAAGAATCTGCCTGCAACGTAGGAGACCCCGCTTTCAGTCCTGGATCGGGAAGATCCCCTGGAGAAGGGATAGCCTACCCACTCCTGTATTCTGGCCTAGAGAATTCCACAGACTCTATAGTCCAAGGGGCCGCAAAGAGTCAGGCACGAACTGAGACACTTTCACCTGCACATGCGGATATTACTTAGAAAAAGAAATGTGGTAACAGATCTAGCACCTCTGTCAAGCTCATGAGTGAGTACTATAAATATACAGAATCAGCTTTGTCCTGCATAGTTATTTCCATCCTGTATTTGCTTTGAGAGGAGTTGAGCTACTCTTGTGAAAGAGGAATGATTCTTTACCAACTGAGCCACAAGGAAAGCCCACTAATACTGGAGTGGGTACCCTATCCCTTCTCCAGCGGTTCTTCCTTACCAAGGAACTGAACCAGGGTCTCCTGCCTGAGTAACACATATTGGGTAAAAATCGGTGAGGGAGCATGACTATGGACATTGATTGGTAAACTCAGTTTTCCTTGTCCAGATGGCTAGCGGAGGAGAAATATACGTTGGCATGCATTTAAAAAATTCTTCTGATACTATATATAAAATTTACTAGTTCTCTGCAGAAGTCTTGAATGAAGCACAGATATTGTCATTAGATTGCTTTGGTCATATCCGTCTAATCCACATATATTTTTAACAGTCACATAGTGTGGCCTCAAATACTTGAAGACACGACAAAAGATTTCTTTGGTCTCCATTCTAAACTGGATCGTGAGAAGGCAGTGCATCAGCATAATGCAGGAGCTCAAGATATTTTTGGCAAAAACTTGACTAGTCTGTTTAATGATATTGAAGAATGAGTTAAGGGTGGCAGCACGAAACAGAAGGCCATGCTACAAGTACACAAGACCTTGTTTGGTAAGTCCAAACATGAGTTTTTCTTTCAATTGAAGGGTAGTTGCTTTACAGAATTTTGTTGCCAAACATCAGCATGAATGAGCCACAGGTATACATATGTTTCCTCCCTCCTGAACCTCTCTCCCATTTCCCTCCCCATTCCACCCCTAGCTTGTTGCAGAGCCCCTGTTTGAGTCCCCTGAGTCATACAGCAAATTGCATTGGCATCTGTTTTTACGTATGATAATATCTTTTCATGTTACTCTGCATTCTTCTCACCCTCTCCTTCCTCCCCCCTGTCCATGTCCATAAGTCTGTTCTCTACATCTGTGACTCCTTGGCTGCCCTGCACATAGTTTCATCAGTACCACCTTTAGTTCAAGCATTTTTTTTTCCTCCAAGCATTTCTTATTTCTTATTCCAGTCTTACTGTCTTTAGTGTGAGACTGATTTCGAAACTGATATGAAAGTATTAGTCTCACCATGGAAAATTTGGAAGATGCAAACATGTAAAATTTAAAAAGTCACGCAGAGGCTAGTCACTCTAAGCTAACCCGTAAAACATTTATTGAATGATTTCTAGTTTCTCTTCTTTAACCTTTTTTATCTACAATAATCCTGTGTATTCCTTTTAGTTAGGGATTCATTTTTAGACTATCCTGACTCTTCAACTAACTTCCAGTTTTGGGTCTGATACAGTGAGACATGTGCCAAATGCTTCCTGAATACTATAGAACATATTTTATGTTTAAAATACTTCCATGCTTATGTAGTGAGTCACTGATTTTAAGTTTATTTGTTACACATTTCAATGTAAAATTCAATGTGTGAACTAACATATTCACGATTTGGAAAAGATGGCTTTTTGTGTCGTGTGCTAGAACTCCTCACCCGACCAAAGGTCATGGAGAGGTCTATTGTTTTACTAAAATGGTTAGAGTGTTGTTGGTTTTTTTTTTTTTTGTAATTGAATTAGGGTGTTAGTTCCAAAGTTTGTGTTTCTGTTCATTTCATTCCATCTGTTCGGCTTTCTTTCTCTCTCTTGAGTCAGACAGTAATTTCCCATTGGTTGTCCAGTTACCAAGGTTGGTGTCCATGCATCGGTGCTGGTCTCTGCATTCATGTCCGCGTGTCCTGTGAAACTCTAAGCTTAAATTATTTGGAAATGACCTAGCTGTTCAATACACTGTCATCACTCAGTTGAGCACAAGGATAGAAATTCAGGTGACCAAACTCCAGAGAAGCTAGTGTCAGAGTGCCCAGGCGTGGCGTGCGTGCAGGGGGTTGGGAGGACGGGGGCGGGGCACGGAGCGAGGAGATCTCAGGTGCCCTCGCACCCTGGGCCTCTCCAGGCCCGCCCCTACTCAGCGGCTTCGCCCTGCCCCCCTCGCATTCGCTTCGCAGGGCCGGGTGGCCTCTGCAGCTGCCTGGCATCCTGCCCGAGTCACCCCCTGTCCACAAGCTGTCTTCGAGTCTCTCTCTGAACCCTCGTCTCTTTCTGCCTCTGTCTCACCTGGCGTGGGTGCGTGCGAGTGCCTGTCCGTGTGCCTGGCTTTCGCTCCTCTGCTCTCTCAGGAAAGACTTGTCCTGGGCCGGCAGCGTGGGGGCAGGGCGGGTCTCGGTAGGGCAAAAAGGCGGGGCTGAGGCGCTCCAGGGGGTTTGCGCAGCGGGCAGGATGTGCGCCTGGGGCCCCGGCTGGGCTGCCTCTAAGCCCGCAGGAGGCTCCGGGGCCCGCGGCCCCGGGCGGAAGCCCCGCTCGTCCGGAGCCACGTCACCCTGAGCAGCGAACGGGATGGTGGGGGGCAGGGGGTGAGGGTGCACCGAGACGTCCTCGCTGCTCTACCCAACCCCCTCCCCCCACCCCAGGTCCCGTAGGCATGTCAGGCCCCGGCCTGGCCAGACGGGTGCTGGCCGGGGCTGGCGGTGTGCGGGGCCGTGGCGCCCTCCGCTGGCCCCCGAGCTGCCGGCCCTGGATGGTCGGAGTCCAGTCGCGGGTAGTGCGGCTCAAGTGCAGCACGCGCCAGGTCGAGAGCTGTGGCCCCAGGCCCGAAGGGCATGTCAGAATGCATGGGAGGCGCCGCGCGGAGCTCTTGGGGGGCCTGACAGCCGCCTCGGTCTAAGGCCATAGCACCCTGAACGTGCCCTATGTCCTCTGATCTGGGAAATTGAGTAGGGCCGGGCCTGGTCAGTACTTGCATGGGAGACCGCCTAGTAGTTAGGCGGTTTTGTGATTTTTCTGAATGCCTACTTCAGAAAGTGAGAATTGGATGACTGCACACAGGAAAACGAATAATGTTTTCGTACATAAACTTAAGAATCCAGCAGCTGGTCATTCTTTTTCCTGTCCTAACACAGCTAACTGGAAGTCAGTTACAGTAAGTTCTACTGACTTAAGACCCTCATCCCTAACGGAAGGTATATAGGAAAACCAATAGAATATCTAAATAAACATGAAAGATAGAACGATGAGAAAAAAAAAAAAAAATTCTCAGTGACATCTTAGTTGTTACATGAAACACGATGATTATGAAAGCACAACCCATAATCAAGTCCAGGCCATGGAAGCCTGTGACTTTCACTGAGTGTTGACTTCCCTTTCAGCTGAGGTTGTAAAAAGTGCTTTGTAAAATCCTGAGGATTGAAGCACTTGTAACCTCCTGAAGACACTGCAATCAGAAGGCTTTCTAGAATATCCTGTCGCTGTGGTGAGCTCATGCAATACATTCTGCAGAGGTCGGAAGACAGACATGTTGGGAAGTGGGGATGACTTCTACTGCACTTAGGGAGAAAGGGCATGTACAAGTGGAGAAGCAACACCTCAGTGACAGAATTTTTAAAGACTCCATACATGGAGAAGGAAATGGCAACCCACTACAGTATTCTTGCCTGGAAAAATCCATGGACAGAGGAGTCTGGCGGGCTGAAGTCCACGGGATTCCATGACTGATCGTGTGTGCACGAGGGTGGAGGGAGACGGGTTGGTAGCAAGAAACTGGTAGAAGTAAAAAATAAGAAAAAATATAAAATAAAGACTCGATAAATATGACAACGACTGGCAGGAATAAACCTTCAGAAGTGCCTTCTCAGACCTCCCGTCAGAAGCACAAGCGTAATAAAGACACTGAGTTTTCACGGTCTCACACAAAATTAGACTGGCTTATGACAATGGGCAGAGAGGCGCCTCTAAGACATCGGGGCTGGGCTTTACTGGAGGATGCACATCGATTGAGTGCATGGCTATGTGTTATGGAAATATGTCTTACTGGCTGGGCGAAGGCGTCTTCTTGAAAAACACAGCAAATAACACTACAAATTCAAGGAACTTGGCTACAATGAAATTAGCTGATTTCATGTCGGCTACTGCTTGGCAGAGCTGGGTTCGCCTCTCCCATTAAGTACCTCAGTGGCCAGCTGTGAATGTAGCCATTAGTTTCTCACTTAGAAACCGAACCTAATACTTGCCATGTGCACTAGCACAAGAACATTGAAAGCTCCGCGGAGAAGCAAGTCAGACAGACATGCTTCTGTTTTCTCACAGAAGCTGCTTATGACCGGCCCTGCTCACAGACAGATTTCTAATGCCCAATCGATAGACAGTTATGCAGATATTCTTTAGCAATTGAGCCACCAGGGAAGCCCTACTAGCTCAGTTGGTAAAGAATCTGCCTGCAACGCAGGAGACCCTGCTTTCAGTCGTGGGTCGGGAACATCCCCTGGAGAAGGGATAGGCTACCCACTCCAGTATTCTGGCCTAGAGAATTCCACGGACTCTATAGTCCATGGGGCCGCAAAGAGTCAGGCACGATCTGAGCCATTTTCAACTGCACATGCGGATATTACTTAGAAAAAGAAATGTGGTAACAGATCTAGTACCTCTGTCAAGCTCATGAGTGAGTACTATAAATATACAGAATCAGCTTTGTCCTGCATAGTTATTACCATCCTGTATTTGCTTTGAGAGGAGTTGAGCTAGTCTTGTGAAACAGGAATGATTCTTTACCAACTAAGCCACAAGGAAAGCCCACTACTACTGGAGTGTTTAGGTATCCCTTGTCCAGCGGATCTTCCTGACCCAGGAACTGAACCAGGGTCTCCTGCCTGAGTAACACATATTGGGTAAAAATCGGTGAGGGAGCATGACTATGGACATTGATTGGTAAACTCAGTTTTCCTTGTCCACATGGCTAGTGGAGGAGAAATAAACCTTGGCATGCATTTAAAAAATTCTTCTCATACTATATATAAAATTTACTAGTTCTCTGCAGAAGTCTTTCCTGAAGCACAGATATTGTCATTAGATTGCTTTAGTCATATCCGTCTTATCCACATTTATTTTTAAAAGTAACATAGTGTGGACTCAAATACTTGAAAACACGACAAAAGGTTTCTTTGGTCTCCATTCTAAACTGGATCGTGAGAAGGCAGTGGATCAGCATAATGCAGGAGCTCAAGATATTTTTGGCAAAAACTTGACTAGTCTGTTTAATGATATGGAAGAATGAGTTAAGGGTGGCAGCACGAAACAGCAGGCCATGCTAGAAGTACACAAGACCTTGTTTGGTAAGTCCAAACATGACTTTTTCTTTCAATTGAAGGATAGTTGCTTTACAGAATTTTGTTGCCAAACATCAGCATGAATGAGCCACAGGTATACATATGTCTCCTCCCTCCTGAACCTCTCTCCCATTTCCCTCCCCACTCCACCCCTAGCTTGTTGCAGAGCCCCTGTTTGAGTCCCCTGAGTCATACAGCAAATTTCATTGGCATCTGTTTATACGTATGGTAATATATTTTCATGTTACTCTGCATTCATCTGACCCTCTCCTTCCTCCCCCCTGCCCATGTCCATAAGTCTGTTCTCTACATCTGTGACTTCTTGGCTGCCCTGCAAATAATTTCATCAGTACCACCTTTAGTTCAAGCATTTTTTTTTCCCCCAAGCATTTCTTATTTCTTATTGTGAGGCTGCCAGGGTTAATTCCATGACAGGCAGCCTGGACCTAAGTTTTAGCTTTCCCCGAAATGGTAAGATTCCCCACCCCCATCAGGTAACCTGAAGCCAGCCAATCAATATGCGCCCAGTGAGAGACAAAGGGGAAAGCTGAAAAGCCCGTGAAAGCCCAGGTTTGAGAAAGCCCGCGAAAGCCCAGGTTTGAAAAAGCCCGCGAAAGTCTGTACCAATAGAATTGCTTTGTAGACATGTAACCAATCCGCTTAAGCCAGCTACTTATTGATTATGCATGTCTTATAAATTTCTGTAACAGCTTGGGCTCAGGGCTTTTCTGACCCTGCACCACTGTGATGGCGGAGGCAGAAGGCCCTGGCTCGAGTCAGTAATAAACTTCCCTTTTTTTGCGAGTTGCATTGCCTTGGAAGCCTTCTCTCTTCCCGCTCGGGGATTCGGACATCGGGCATAACATTTGGGGGCTCGTCCGGGATCCCTTGACCGGGAGAAGAGAACGCTTCCAGGACAAAGGGGGAAGGATAAATAATAACACCGGTGCTCAGGAAAGACCACAGTAAATTCAGGGCCCTGTTGGGGAGCAGGAGGGTGCGTATCTGGCACAGAAGGAAGGCTTTCTAGAAAGGGGATTAGCCGGCGTAAGGCCAAGGCCAGCGGACACGCTGGGAGGCAGCCGACTCTGCAGGGAAGGCTTTCTATAAAGGGGGGGGACCAGCCGGCGTAAGGCCAAGGCCAGCGGACGCGCTGGGAGGCAGCCGACTCCGCGCGGAAGAAAGTTCCTCTCCCGACCCCGAGTCTGGTGAACAGCGGACGCCATTCGGTAAGGTAAAATTCAGGGGGCCCGAAAATCCAGCGCTGTGTCGTCGGCCGACGTTTGTTTGTCCGTGTGTTTGTCTTCGGCTCTCCATGTTTTTGTGTGTGCCGGCATTGTCTCTATTCTCGTTCTCTTCTGGGGCATCGTTCTTTTCTCTTCTGACTTATTCTCCTTCTCTTCTTCTCCGATCTCCCCTCCACTCCTTTTCTTTTCGGGAGTTTCAGTGAACAGGCGAACGGTTGTGGGGCAATTGATGAATCCTGGCCAGGGCTACACTCTGGCGGACTCTGAAGGCCCTACAATAAGTGAGCCTCAGTAACTAGAGCCCGACCGGGTGAAACTCTCCTTTAACATCCCTAACTTAGGACGTGGCCTAAAATTCTTCTTGTGGGCACGGGTCAGGCACTTAAAGGCCATTAGGGCGCCTGCCACTTGAAGACTCCCGTGAGAGGATAAGGGGGTCACGGAACGGGCTAGAAACCCCTAGGGTGCCCGCCCCCAGCAAGAAAACTTCCGTGCAACGACGTAGGCACATAAACAGTTCCAAAAGCATACCATAAGCCCAACCTCTTGGCCGCCACCACTCCCGGTAGGATTTTTGGTGGTCGTTCTCAGTGACTTTCTCTCTCTTTCTTCCTTACCATTTATTTTAACCATGGGTCAGAGAGAATCTACCCCACTTTCTCTCATGACTGACCATTTTTCGGATGTCAGGGCCAGGGCCCATAACTTGTCTTTGCTAGTCAAGAAAAGTAAATTAATAACTTTTTGTTCTGCAGAGTGGCCCGCCTTTCGGGTAGGATGGCCTCCGGAAGGCACCTTTCAACCGTCCATCATACAGGCTGTGAAGGAGAAGATTATGGCTCCTGATCCCTGGGGCCATCCGAATCAGGTCCCCTATGTCATGGTCTGGCAGGATTTAGTGGAAAATCCACCTAAATGGTTAAAACCTTTTGTTTATACACTTCCTAGTTCCTCCAATTCACAGGTCCTGGTGATGGAGATCCCCCCGGAGGAAACCAAAAAGAAAGAAGACCCAAAACCAGTCCTTCAGGAATCATCTTATCCAAACCTGATAGATCTAGAAACGGAGATAAGGCCTCCGCCATATGTGCCCTCCTCGCAACCCCCTCCGAGGAGAGAAGCTCCCACGGGTGAACCGAGAGGTTTAAAAGGGCCAACGGGAACTGACCATGAGGGGGGACCGGCACTGGGGACCCGGGGGAGAACTAGGGGAGATAGAGGTGGGCAAGACCCTGGGGACCCAGAGTTACCTTCATCCACTGTTCAGGCGCTCCCCGTCCGAGTGGGACCAGCTAACCCGGACGGAGAGCGAACCTATCAGTACTGGCCCTTTTCCACGAGTGACCTGTACAATTGGAGAACCCAGAACCCTCCTTTCTCAGAGAAACCCCAAGGCCTCATTGACCTCTTAGATTCCATTTTGTTCACTCATAACCCCACCTGGGAAGATTGTCAGCAGCTGTTGCAGGTGCTCTTCACCACGGAAGAACGGGAGCGAATCCTGGCAGAGGCACGGAAACGGGTCCCGGGGGCCGACGGGAGACCAACCGCCCAGCCTCATCTCGTGGACGAGGGGTTTCCTCTGTTGCGGCCTAACTGGGATTTTGAGCGGGTGGAGGGTAGGGAGCATCTCCGAGTGTACCGCCAGACTCTAATGGCTGGCCTGCGGGCTGCAGCAAGAAAGCCGACGAATCTGGCAAAGGTAAATCTAGTAAGGCAAGAGCCCACTGAGAGCCCAGCAGCCTTCCTAGAGAGGCTGATGGAAGCTTTCAGGCAATATACACCTATGGACCCCCAGGCTGAGGAGTCACGCGCTGCAGTTCTGTTAGCGTTTGTAAATCAGGCAGCCCCAGATATTAGGAAGAAATTACAAAAGGTAGAGGGATTGGGAGAACAGACAATACAGGATTTACTGAAAGTAGCTGAAAAGGTATTTAATAATAGGGAGACCCCAGAAGAAAGGGAAGAACGAATTCGACGGGAGGAAAGGGAATTAGCTGAGAAGATCAGGAAAGAAGATAGGGAACATAGGGCGAGGGAAAACCGGAAGAACCAGAGGGAGCTAGCCCAGATCCTTTTTGCTGGGATAAAGGCCGGAACAGAATTGAGGGAACCTCGAGACCCCCGGATGGGAGAAAAAGAAAAACCAAAAAGGCAGGCCCTAAAGAAGGATCAGTGCGCCTACTGCAAAGAACAGGGGCACTGGAAAAACGAGTGCCCTAAGAGGGACTCAAAGAGAGGAATGACCCAGAGAGAAAAAATTTCCCCTGGAACTCGAGTTCTATATGCGGGGGAAGACAGTGACTAGGGGAGTCAAGACTCGGTGCCCCTCCCCGAGTCCTGGGTAACCATACATGTGGAGGGGAAACCCGTTGGCTTCATGGTAGATACTGGCGCCCAACACTCTGTTTTAAATAAAAAACTGGGACCAATGTCTAAAAAAACCAGCTTAGTGCAAGGAGCCACGGGGACAAAAAGATATTGTTGGACCACAGAACGGAAAGTAAATCTGGGGACCCACCAGGTGTCCCATTCGTTTTTGGTGATACCAGAATGCCCAGCCCCTCTACTTGGACGGGACTTGTTGACTAAAGTTAATGCTCAGATCCATTTTGACCCTGGGGGAATGTCAGTCACGGATGGACTTGGACAACCGATACATGTCTTGTCCCTAGCCTTAAGAGATGAATACAGACTTTTTGTGCCTAAGCCCTCAGAGACCATAGCACTAGATGTACAACCGTGGGTCCATAAATACCCATTGGCCTGGGCAGAAACGGCAGGGATGGGACTAGCCAAACAGAGACATCCGGTCGTCATCGAGCTAAAGGCAGAGGCAGTTCCTGTGAGGGTGAAACAGTACCCCATGAGCCAGGAAGCTCGGCGGGGGATCACTCCCCACATTCGACATCTCATGGATGCCGGAATTCTCAGGCGATGCCAATCCCCTTGGAACACCCCCTTACTGCCGGTGAAGAAGCCAGGGGGGACAGATTACAGACCTGTCCAAGACCTGCGAGAAGTCAACAAGCGGGTGAGTGACATACACCCCACTGTCCCTAACCCATATACCCTCCTGAGCAGTTTACTGCCTGAGTACACTTGGTATACTGTGTTGGACTTGAAGGATGCCTTTTTCAGCCTACCCCTGGCGGCCCAGAGCCAGGAGATATTTGCCTTTGAGTGGACTGAGGGGGAGGGCCAACCGGTAGTACAATTAACTTGGACCCGTCTCCCACAGGGGTTCAAGAACTCCCCTACCTTGTTTAATGAGGCTCTGAGTGAGGACCTCTGCGAATATCGGGCTTGCCACCCAGAGGTCATTCTGCTACAATATGTAGATGACCTCATGTTGGCTGGAACCACAGAGGAGGCATGCAGCCGTGCCACCGGGGACCTCTTACAGACCCTAGGCATCTTGGGGTATCGTGCTAGCGCAAAGAAGGCACAAATAGCCCGGTAAGAGGTCACCTATTTGGGGTATAAGATCCGGCAGGGACAAAGGTGGCTAACTCAGGCCATGAAAGAAACAATATTGCAGATACCAGAGCCCAAAACCCCTCGCCAGGTGAGAGAGTTTCTGGGGACTGTTGGATATTGCAGACTGTGGATCATGGGGTTTGCTGAGAAGGCCCGGCCCTTGTATGAGGGAAGTAAAGAGACCCCAAACTGGACTTGGACTGAGCCAATGAAAAAGGCTTTCCAGACGCTTAGACAGGCCCTACTAGAAGCCCCAGCCCTTGCCCTGCCTAACCCAAATAAGCCATTCCAGCTGTTTGTAGATGAGAAGCAAGGAATAGGAAAGGGGGTCTTGACGCAACAATGGGGACCATGGAAGCGGCCGGTAGCATACCTTTCGAAGCGATTAGACCCGGTGGCCGCTGGGTGGCCCCCTTGCCTTCGCATCATTGCAGCTACAGCCCTCCTCGTCCGCGACGCTGACAAGTTGACGTAGGGACAGCAACTCTCGGTGTGCACCCCCCACGCCATCGAAGGGGTTTTAAAGCAGCCGCCGGGTAAGTGGATCTCCAATGCCCACTTGACACACTACCAGGCCTTGCTGCTCGATGCCCCACGGGTGTGTTTTCAGACCCCTTGCTTCCTAAATCCGGCCACGCTCCTACCTAACCCAGAGAAGGACCGCCCTCTCCATGACTGCAATGAGATACTGGCTGAGGCCCTGGCGGCACGAAAAGACTTAACTGATGTTCCCTTAAGCAACAGTGAGCTAGTATGGTTCACCGATGGGAGCAGCTATGTAAAAGATGGGCAAAGGAAGGCGGGAGCCGCCATAGTTGATGATTCAGGGCAGACGATATGGGCTGAGACACTTCCCCCAAACACTTCTGCGCAAAAAGCAGAATTGATTGCCCTAATACAGGCTCTAGAGCAAGCCAAAGGGAAGAGAGTCGCCATTTATACTGACAGCCGATATGCTTTCAGCACTGCCCATATTCAAGGTCCCATATACCAAGAAAGGGGATTTCGGACAGCTGAGGGAAAAGAGGTCAAAAATCTGGCCGAGATCCGCAGGCTCCTGGAGGCTGTCCAACTGCCCCGGGCAGTAGCAATAGTACATGTCCCCGGTCACCAGAAAGGAGAAGACCTTAAGGCGCGGGGCAATCGTGCCGCTGATGCGGCCGCTCGAGAAGCGGCTAGCCGGGACTACGCCGCCCCCATATTAGCTGTGGGACTTCCACCTCCTGGTATGGGGACTCTGCCGCCAGTCCCCGACTATTCCCTCCCTGATCTCGCTTGGATCAACAAGGATGCCACCCTCCAGAAGGATGACCAAGATGGATGGTACCGGGACCAAAACAACAACCTGATATTGCCTGCCACCCTGGGTCGTCACCTGTGTGAACACCTGCACACAACTACCCACTTGGGAGAAAAAAAGACCCTAACGCTTCTCCAGACGGCCTGCCTGAGGTTCCCTCGACAAAATGCAGCTGTACGAGAGATAATTCAAGCCTGCGAAGCGTGCCAGCTGATGAGGGCAGAGAAGAAGCAGCACTCGGGAATGAGGTACCGGGGGGAGGAGCCAGGGCAACACTGGGAGATAGATTTCACTGAGGTAAGGCCAGGCAAGTACGGGTATCGCTATCTGTTGGTTCTGGTAGATACCTTCTCGGGGTGGGTAGAAGCTTTCCCCACTAAGGGAGAGACAGCAATAGTGGTTGCTAAGAAGATCTTAGAGGAGATAGTGCCTAGGTATGGGCTGCCGGTGACTATGGGCTCTGATAACGGACCTGCCTTTGTGAGCCAGATTGTACAAGGGCTGGCCCAAGCTCTGGGGACGAAATGGAAGTTACATTGCGAATATAATCCCCAGAGCTCAGGACAGGTTGAGAGAATGAATCGGACCCTAAAAGAAACTTTGACAAAGTTGGCAATAGAGACTGGCGGGGACTGGGTGACCCTCCTTCCCTTTGCACTCTTTCGGGCGCGTAACACCCCTTATAAGCTGAATCTTACTCCTTTTGAGATTTTATATGGGAGACCCCCTCCTGTGTATCCTATTTTCGAAGGAAAATGCCTGCCACCCCCTACTTTGGGACAATTCCAGCAAACTCTGATGGCATTAAGTAAGGTGCATAACCATGTTTGGAAATTGATTCGAGAGATACACGAGGGCCAAAACAGGAGGGCTCTTCCCTCACATAATATTGGCCCAGGTGATTGGGTTTGGGTAAAACGACACCAATCTAGAGTATTAGAACCTAGATGGAAAGGCCCTTATGTTGTTCTCCTTACCACTCCTACTGCTGTCAAGGTCGACGGAATTGGACCCTGGGTTCACTGCAATCACGTGCGGCAAGCCACGCCGGAAGAACAGGAAAAAGCACGAGCAGAATGGAAGGCGAGTCCTCACCCGTCAAATCCTTTGAAACTGAAACTCGCCCGCCGGGAGGCCTCCTAATTCTCCTGCTGATGGCAGCTCTCATCGACCCAGGAGCGACCAGTCATAACCCCCATCAACCTGCTAAGATCACCTGGAAACTCAACGACGGGCAAACTCATGAGCTGCTCAATGAGACATCAGGAATCCACCCTCCGAACACCTGGTGGCCGGACCTGAACTTCGACCTCTCAAGCCTCTTCGCAAAGCAGGACGGTCTCTATGATAAGTATTATAGGGATGGGATAAAAAACCATAGGTTGGGGTTCTGGGCTTGCCCGGGCTATGTAAGAAATAACTGGAAAACCTGTGGTGGCATAGAAAGCTATTATTGCAGGAGCTGGAGTTGTGTGACCTCTTGTGATGGACCCCAGAGGTGGGATGTCGGAAACAGAGATCTAGTTAGCTTCACCTTCAAGGACCGTAGACACCATGGCCCTCAGGTACGAGTACAATTTAACCAGGAACGGGCGAAAAAAGAAAACCGCTGAACCTCAGGACTGACTTGGGGTTTTCAGCTTCATGTAAATTGGCCCGGCCCCTACCCAGGCGAGCTTTTGATCATTAAACAGGTTATTGAGCCAGTGCAGGTACATAGTTTAGGTCCCAATCTGATCAAAACGTTACAGGGGCACAAGGCGACCCCCAAGCCAACTACCTTCAGACCAAGCTCGCCGGGAACATTTAACATCTCCTCTACTCCGAGCCTTAGAGGCAAATTGACAGAGACCCCTGGCCCTCTGGCTGTTACCATTAGCTCAACAATTCAGGACCCCCTATGGGCCTTAGTGAATGCAGCCTTTACGGTCTTAAACCATACCAACCCTAACGCGACCCAGTCCTGTTGGCTTTGTTATAATCTTCACCCACCCTTTTATGAGGCTATAGGCCTCAATGTCTCTTACCACTTGTCTTCAGGCCAGAACCCGCCCCAATGCCGATGGGAAGAACGCAAGGTTGGCCTCACAATGAATGAAGTTTGGGGACAGGGACTCTGTTTGGGCACAGTGCCACGTGATAAAACTCCCCTCTGTGCCCGGACTATCAGTAACCTACGCTTACATGGCAAAAATTGGATTGTGCCAGAGGCTGGGGGTTGGTGGATTTGTTCACATACTGGGCTAACCCCATGTTTAAATGTGAAGGTTTTTAACCAGAATCAAGAATTCTGTGTCCTGGTTGCTGTAATGCCAAAAATCTTATACCACTCTGAAGAGGTTATGTACTCACATTGGGACCGGGAATTGCTAAGACAAAAGAGAGAGCCAATCAGTGCGATTACCATGGCAGCCTTGTTCAGTCTTGGGCTGGCAGGAGCAGGGACAGGAATAGCTTCACTGTCTCTGCAAGGCCAAGGGTTTTCCTCCCTACGAGCCGCCATAGATGAAGATATAGCTCGCATAGAAAAATCAATCAGCCACTTAGAGAAGTCTCTGACTTCATTGTCTGAAGTGGTCTTGCAGAATAGGAGAGGATTAGACTTAATTTTTCTCCAACAGGGTGGGGTCTGCGCGGCTCTGGGAGAAGAATGTTGTTTCTATGCAGACCATACAGGAGTGGTAAGAGAATCTATGGCAAAAGTGAGAGAAGGGCTGGCGCAACGTAAGAGGGAACGAGAGGCCCAACAGGGATGGTTTGAGTCTTGGTTTCAACGCTCCCCCTGGCTGACCACCTTAGTTTCCACCCTCCTGGGGCCACTTATAGTGCTATTATTAACACTTACATTTGGCCCTTGTATTTTAAACCGGCTAATGTCATTTATTAAAGAACGTCTCAATACAATTCAGATTATGGTATTAAGGCAGCAATATCAGATGGTAGCCCAGGATGAAGAGAAAGATTCCTCTACAGGAACAAGAAGACAGGGGGGAATGTGAGGCTGCCAGGGTTAATTCCATGACAGGCAGCCTGGACCTAAGTTTTAGCTTTCCCCGAAATGGTAAGATTCCCCACCCCCATCAGGTAACCTGAAGCCAGCCAATCAATATGCGCCCAGTGAGAGACAAAGGGGAAAGCTGAAAAGCCCGCGAAAGCCCAGGTTTGAGAAAGCCCGCGAAAGCCCAGGTTTGAAAAAGCCCGCGAAAGTCTGTACCAATAGAATTGCTTTGTAGACATGTAACCAATCCGCTTAAGCCAGCTACTTATTGATTATGCATGTCTTATAAATTTCTGTAACAGCTTGGGCTCAGGGCTTTTCTGACCCTGCACCACTGTGATGGCGGAGGCAGAAGGCCCTGGCTCGAGTCAGTAATAAACTTCCCTTTTTTTGCGAGTTGCATTGCCTTGGAAGCCTTCTCTCTTCCCGCTCGGGGATTCGGACATCGGGCATAACATTATTCCAGTCTTACTGTCTTTAGTGTGAGACTGATTTTGAAACTGATATGAAAGTGTTATTCTCAGCATGGAAAATTTGGAAGATGCAAACATGAAAAATTTAAAAAGTCACACAGAGGCTAGTCACTCTAACCTAACCCCTAAAACATTTATTGACTGATTTCTAGTTTCTCTTCTTTAACCTTTTTTATCTACAATAATCCTGTGTATTCCTTTTAGTTAGGGATTCATTTTTAGACTATGCTGACTTTTCAACTAAGTTCCAGTTTTGGGTCTCATACCGTGAGACATGTGCCAAATGCTTCCTGAATACTATAGAACATATTTTATGTTTAAAATACTTCCATGCTTATGTAGTGAGTCAATGATTTTAAGTTTATTTGTTACACATTTCAATGTAAAAGTCAATGTGTGAACTAACATATTCACGATTTGGAAAAGGTGGCTTATTTTGTCGTGTGCTAGAACTCCTCACCCGACCAAAGGTCATGGAGAAGTCTATTGTTTTTCTAAAATGGTTATAGTGTTGTTTTCTTTCTTTTTTTTTTTGTAATTGAATTAGGGTGTGAGTTGCAAAGTTTGTGTTTCGGTTCATTTCATTCCATCTGTTTGGGTTTCTTTCTCTCTCCTGAGTCAGACAGTAATTTCCCATTGGTTGTCCAGTTACCAAGGTTGGTGTCCATGCATCCGTGCTGGTCTCTGCATTCATGTCCGGGTGTCCTGTGAAACACTAAGCTTAATTTATTTGGAAATGTCCTAGCTGTTAAATACACTGTCATCACTCAGTTGAGCACAAGGATAGAAATTCAGGTGACCAAACTCCGGAGAAGCTAGTGTCAGAGCGCCCGGGCGTGGCGTGCGTGCAGGGGGTTGGGAGAACGGGGGCGGGGTGCGGAGCGAGGAGATCTCAGGAGCCCTCGCACCCTGGGCCTCTCCATGCCCGCCCCTACTCAGCGGCTTCCCCCTGCCCCCATCGCATTCGCTGCTCAGGGCCGGGTGGCCTCTGCAGCTGCCCGGCATCCTGCCTGAGTCCCCCCCTGCCCACAAACTGTCTTCGAGTCTCTCTCTGAAACCTCGTCTCTTTCTGCCTCTGTCTCACCTGGCGTGGGTGCGTGCGAGTGCCTGTCCGTGTGCCTGGCTTTCGCTCGTCTGCTCTCTCAGGAAAGACTTTTGCTTGGCCGGCAGAGTGGGGGAAGGGCGGGTCTCGGTAGGGCAAAAAGGCGGGGCTGAGGCGCTCCAGGGGGTTTGCGCAGCGGGCAGGATGTGCGCCTGGGGCCCCGGCTGGGCTGCCTCTAAGCCCGCAGGAGGCTCCGGGGACCGCGGTCCCGGGCGGAAGCCCCGCTCGTCCGGAGCCACGTCACCCTGAGCAGCGAACGGGATGGTGGGGGGCAGGTAGTGAGGGGGCACCGAGACGTCCTCGCTGTTCTACCCACCCCACCTCCCCCCACACCAGGTCCCGCAGGCACGCCACTCCCCGGACGGGCCAGACGGGTGCTGGCCGGGGCTGGCGGTGTGCGGGGCCGTGGCGCCCTCCGCTGGCCCCCGAGCTGACGGCCCTGGTTGGTCGGAGTCCAGTCGCGGGTCGTGCGGCTCAAGTGCAGCGCACGCCATCTCGAGAGCTGTGGCCCCAGGCCCGAAGGGCAGGTCAGAACGCAAGGGAGGCGCAACGCGGAGCTCTTGGGGCACCTGACAGCCGCCTCGGTCTAAGGCCATAGCACCCTGAACGTGCTCTATCTCCTCTGATCTGGGAAATTGAGTAGGGCCGGGCCTGGTCAGTACTTGCATGGGATACCGCCTAGTAGTTAGGCGGTTTTGTGATTTTTCTGAATGCCTACTTCACAAAGTTAGTATTGGAAGACTGCACCCAGGAAAACGAATAATGTTTTCGTACATAATCTTAAGAATCCAGCAGCTGGTCATTCTTTTTCCTGTCCTAACACAGCTAACTGGAAGTCACTTGCTGTAAGTTCTACTGACTTAAGACCCTCATCCCTAATGGAAGGTATATAGGAAAACCCATAGTATATCTAAATAAACATGAAAGATAGAAAGATGAGAGAAAAAAAAAATTCTCAGTGACATCTTAGTTGGTATATGAAACACAATGATTATGAAAGCACAATCCATAATCAAGTCCAGGCCATGGAAGCCTGTGACTTTCACTGAGTGTTGACTTCCCTTTCAGCTGAGGTTGTAAAAAGTGCTTTGTAAAATCCTGAGGTTTGAAACACTTGTAACCTCCTGAGGAGACTGCAATCAGAAGGCTTTCTAGAATATCCTGACGCTGTGGTGAGCTCAAGCAAAACATTCTGCAGAGGTCGGAAGACAGACATGTTTGGATGTGGGGATGACTTCTACTGCACTTAGGGAGAAAGGGCATGTACAAGTGGAGAAGCAAAACCTCAGTGACGGAATCTTTAAAGACTCCATACATGGAGAAGGAAATGGCAACCCACTCCAGTATTCTTGCCTGGAAAAATCCATGGGCAGAGGAGTCTGGCGGGCTGAAGTCCACGGGATTCCATGACTGATCATGTGTGCACGAGGGTGGAGGGGGACGGGTTGGTAGCAAGAAACTGGTAGAACTAATAAATAAAACAACAACAACAAAAAAAAACTAAAGACTCGATAAAAATGACAATGACTGGTAGGAACAAACCTTCAGAAGTGCCTTCTCAGACCTCCCGTCTGAAGCACAAGCGTAATAAAGACATTGAGTTTTCATGGTCTCGGACAAAATTAGACTGGCTTATGACAATGGGCAGAGAGGCTCCTCTAAGACATCGGGGCTGGGCTTTACTGGAGGATGCACATCGATTGAGTGCATGGCTATGTGTTATGGAAATATGTCTTACTGGCAGTGCGAAGGCATCTTCTTGAAGAACACAGCAAATAACACTACAAATTCAAGGAACTTGGCTACAATGACAATAGCTGATTTCATGTTGGCTACTGCTTGGCAGAACTGGGTTCGCCTCTCCCATTAAGTACCTCAGTGGCCAGCTGTGAATGTAACCATTAGTTTCTCACTTAGAAACCGAACCTAATACTTGCCATGTGCACTAGTGCAAGAACAGTGCAATATCCAACAGGTAAAGGAACATGACAAGTGCCCACCAAGTCAAACAAAAGAGGAGGAGATAGGGAATCTATCTGAAAAACAATTTAGAATAATGATAATAAAAATGATCCAAATCTTGAAAACAAAATGGAGTTACAGATAAATAGCCTGGAGACAAAGATTGAAAAGATGCAGGAAATGCTTAACAAAGACCTAGAAGAAATAAAAGAGAGTCAATTAAAAATGAATAATGCAATGAATGAGATCAAAAACACTTTGGAGCGAACCAAGAGTAGAATAACGGAGACAGAAGATAGGATAAGTGAGGTAGACAATAGAATAGTGGAAATAAATGAAGCAGAGAGGAAAAAAGAAAAAATGATCAAAAGAAATGAGGACAACCTCAGGGACCTCTGGGACAATGTGAAACGCCCCAACATTCGAATCATAGGAGTCCCAGAAGAAGAAGACAAAAAGAAAGGCCATGAGAAAATACTCGAGGAGATAATAGCTGAAAACTTCCCTAAAATGGGGAAGGAAATAGCCACCCAAGTCCAAGAAACCCAGAGAGTGCCAAACAGGATAAACCCAAGGCGAAACACTCCAAGACACATATTAATCAAATTAACAAAGATCAAACACAAAGAACAAATACTAAAAGCAGCAAGGGAGAAACAACAAATAACACACAAAGGAATTCCCATAAGCATAACAGCTGATCTACCAATAGAAACCTTCCAGGCCAGAAGGGAATGGCAGGACATAATGAAAGTAATGAAAGAAAATAATCTACAACCTAGATTACTGTACCCAGCAAGGATCTCATTCAGATATGAAGGAGAAATCAAAAGCTTTACAGACAAGCAAAAGCTGAGAGAATTCAGCACCACCAAACCAGCTCTTCAACAAATGCTAAAGGACCTTCTCTAGACAGGAAATGCAGAAATGTTGTATAAACATGAACCCAAAACAACAAAGTAAATGGCAACGGGACCACACCTATCAATAATTACCTTAAATGTAAATGGGTTGAATGCCCCAACCAAAAGACAAAGATTGGCTGAATGGATACAAAAACAAGACACTTATATATGCTGTCTACAAGAGACCCACCTCAAAACCAGAGACACATACAGACTAAAAGTGAAGGGCTGGAAAAAAATATTTCACGCAAATGGAGACCAAAAGAAAGCAGGAGTCACAATACTCATATCAGATAAAATAGACTTTCAAATAAAGGATGTGAAAAGAGACAAAGAAGGACACTACATAATGATCAAAGGATCAATCCAAGAAGAAGATATAACAATTATAAATATATATGCACCCAACATAGGAGCACCGCAATATGTACGGCAAACGCTAATGAGTATGAAAGAGGAAATGAATAGTAACACAATAATAGTGGGAGACTTTAATACCCCACTCACAACTATGGATAGATCAACTAAACAGAAAATCAAAAAGGAAACACAAACCTTAAATGATACAATGGACCAGCTAGACCTAATTGATATCTATAGGACATTTCACCCCAAAACAATCAATTTCACCTTTTTCTCAAGTCCACACGGAACATTCTCCAGAATAGATCACATCCTGGGCTATTAATCTGGTCTTGGAAAATTCAGAAAAATTGAAATCATCCCAGTCATCTTTTCTGACCACAGTGCAGTAAGATTAGATCTCAATTACAGGAAAAAAAATTGTTAAAAATTCAAACATATGGAGGCTAAATAACACGCTTCTGAATAACCAAAAAATCATAGAAGAAATCAAAAAAGAAATCAAAATATGTATAGAAATGAATGAAAATGAAAACACAACAACCCAAAACCTATGGGACACTGTAAAAGCAGTGCTAAGGGGAAGGTTCATAGCATTACAGGCTTACATCAAGAAACAAGAAAAAAGCCAAATAAATAACCTAACTCTACACCTAAAGCAATTAGAGAAGGAAGAAATGAAAAACCCCAGGGTTAGCAGAAGAAAAGAAATCTTAAAAATTATGGCAGAAATAAATGCAAAAGAAACTAAAGAGACCATAGCAAAAATCAACAAAGCTAAAAGCTGGTTTTTTGAAAAAATAAACAAAATTGACAAACCATTAGCAAGACTCATTAAGAAACAAAGAGAGAAGAACCAAATTAACAAAATAAGAAATGAAAAGGGTGAGATCACAACAGACAACACTGAAATACAAAGGATCATAAGAGACTACTACCAGCAGCTCTATGCCAATAAAATTGACAACTTGGATGAAATGGACAAATTTTAGAAAAGTATAACTTTCCAAAACTGAACCAGGAAGAAATAGAAGATCTTAACAGACCCATCACAAGCAAGGAAATCGAAACTGTAATCAAAAATCTTCCAGGAAACAAAAGCCCAGTACCAGATGGCTTCACAGCTGAATTCTACCAAAAATTTAGAGAAGAGCTAACACCTATCTTACTCAAACTCTTCCAGAAAATTGCAGAAGAAGGTAAACTTCCAAACTCATTCTATGAGGCCACCATCACCCTAATTCCAAAACCACACAAAGATGCCACAAAAAAAAGAAAACTACAGGCCAATATCACTGATGAACATAGATGCAAAAATCCTTAGCAAAATTCTAGCAAATAGAATCCAACAACATCTTAAAAAAATCATACACCATGACCAAGTGGGCTTGGTCATGGTGGATTCTTCAATATCTGCAAAGGAATGCAAGGAATGCAAGGATTCTTCAATATCTGCAAATCAATCAATGTAATACACCACATTAACAAATTGAAAGATAAAAACCATATGATTATCTCAATAGATGCAGAGAAAGCCTTTGACAAAATTCAACACTCATTTATGATTAAAACTCTCCAGAAAGCAAGAATAGAGGGAACATACCTCAACATAATAAAAGCTATATATGACAAACCCACAGCAAGCATCACCCTCAATGGTTAAAAATTGAAAGCATTTCCCCTGAAATCAGGAACAAGACAAGGGTGCCCACTCTCACCACTATTATTCAACATAGTCTTGGAAGTTTTGGCCACAGCAATCAGAGCAGAAAAAGAAGTAAAAAGAATCCAGATAGGAAAAGAAGAAGTGAAACTCTCGTTGTTTGCAGTTGACATGATCCTCTACATAGAAAACCCTAAATACTCTTCCAGAAAATTACTAGAGCTAACCAATGAATATAGTAAAGTTGCAGGATATAAAATTAACACACAGAAATCCCTTGCATTCCTATATACTAACAATGAAAAAACAGAAAGAGAAATTAAGGAAACAATACCATTCTCCATTGCAACAAAAAGAATAAAATACTTAGGAGTATATCTACCTAAAGAAACAAAAGACCTGTACATAGAAAACTATAAAACACTGATGAAAGAAATCAAAGAGGACACAAACAGATGGAGAAACATACCGTGTTCATGGATTGGAAGAATCAATATTGTCAAAATGGCTATTCTACCCAAAGCAATCTATAGATTCAATGCAATCCCTATCAAACTACCAACGGTATTTTTCACAGAACTAGAACAAATAATTTCACAATTTGTATGGAAATACAGAAAACCACAAATAGCCAAAGTAATCTTGAGAAAGAAGAATGGAACTGGAGGAATCAACCTGTCTGACTTCAGTCTCTACTACAAAGCCACAGTCATCAAGACAGTATGGTACTGGCACAAAGACAGAACTATAGATCAATGGAACAGAATAGAAAGCCTAGACATAAATCCACGAACCTATGAACACCTTATCTTTGACAAAGGAGGCAAGGATATACAATGGAAAAAAGACAACTGCTTTAACAAGTGGTGCTGGGAAAACTGGTCAACCACCTGTAAAAGAATGAAACTAGAACACTTTCTAACACCACACACAAAAATAAACTCAAAATGGAGGAAAGATCTAAATGTAAGACCAGAAACTATAAAACTCCTAGAGGAGAACTTAGGCAAAACACTCTCCGACATGAATCACAGCAGGGTCCTCTATGACCCACCTCCCAGAATATTGGAAATAAAAGCAAAAATAAACAAATGGGACCTAATGAAACTTAAAAGCTTCTGCACTACAAAGGAAACTATAAGTAAGGTGAAAAGACAGCCCTCAGATTGGGAGAAAATAATAGCAAATGAAGAAACAGACAAAGGATTAATCTCAAAAATATACAAGAAACTCCTGAAGCTCAATTCCAGAAAAATAAATGACCCAATCAAAAAATGGGCCAAAGAACTAAACAGACATTTCTCCAAAGAAGACATACAGATGGCTAACAAACACATGAAAAGATGCTCAACATCACTCATTATTAGAGAAATGCAAATCAAAACCACAATGAGGTACCATTACACGCCAGTCAGGATGGCTGCTATCCAAAAGTCTACAAGCAATAAATGCTGGAGTGGGTGTGGAGAAAAGGGAACCCTCTTACACTGTTGGTGGGAATGCAAACTAGTACAGCCACTATGGAAAACAGTGTGGAGATTTCTTAAAAAACTGGAAATAGAACTGCCATTTGACCCAGCAATACCACTTCTGGGCATACACACCACGGAAACCAGATCTGAAAGAGACACGTGCACCCCATTGTTCATCGCAGCACTGTTTATAATAGCCAGGACATGGAAGCAGCCTAGATGCCCATCAGCAGATGAATGGATAAGGAAGCTGTGGTACATATACACCATGGAATATTACTCAGCCATTAAAAAGAATTCATTTGAATCAGTTCTAATGAGATGGATGAAACTGGAGCCCATTATTCAGAGTGAAGTAAGCCAGAAAAATAAAGAACATTACAGCATACTAACACATATATATGGAATTTAGAAAGATGGTAATGATAACCCTATATGCAAAACAGAAAAAGAGACACAGAAGTACAGAACAGACTTTTGGACTCTGTGGGAGAAGGTGAGGGTGGGATGTTTCAAAAGAACAGCATGTATTTTATCTATGGTGAAAGAGATCACTAGCCCAGGTGAGATGCATGAGACGAGTGCTCGGGCCTGGTGCACTGGGAGGACCCAGAGGAGTCGGGTGGAGAGTTAGGTGGGAGGGCGGATCGGGATGGGGAATACGTGTAACTCTATGGCTGATTCGTGTCAATGTATGACAAAACCCACTGAAATGTTGTGAAGTAATTGGCCTCCAACTAATAAAATAAAATTAAAAAAAAAAAAACTGAGCTATCCTAAAAATTAAAAAAAAAGCTACCTCTTCTATGCAACATCTGTGTGTCTTCTGTCTGTCTTCTTCCTCGCTGACGCCACTCATCCCTTGGGTATTCCTGGTCCTGCTGGGGCTGGACCTCGGCAATTTTGCTCAATGCTTTGGATCCTAGTGGAAAAACATGCTGTTAATCCTACTTTTGCGAGGATTAAAACCATCGTAAAAACTGGAATTTGTTTAAATATTTTTGGTTTAAATATATCTTGTGTATATAATTACCCAGATTACTGTTGGGTATTAGATTGCTATGTTACAATATGTATGGCATACATGAGTTCCACTGTTATTGATATGATATGTGGTGGAGAGGTATTTGGTGGTGCAAGTGATTTAAATGATGTGTTCACAGTGTTTATATTCCTGTTATGTGGTTAATGGGTCTTGGATTCACGTTTGAAATATGACTCCCTTGTCTTTTGTGATGCATGAGAAGTGCTGAAATTGAAGATGATGCAGGTTAAGTCTAGGGTTGAGGGTGTGAGTAGGGTGGGGGGGAGGGTGTGGGTTAGGTTAAGGGTGTGGATTAGGGTGTGGGTTACATTGTGGCTTAGGGGTTAGAAGTTAGGGGTGTGGGTGAGGGTGAGGGCTGAGGGGTGAAGGTGTTAGGTTAGGGTTGGGATGATGCGTTAGGGTTAGTGTGTCAGGTTAGGGTTAGGGGGTCGGGTTGGTGTTAGGTTCTGGGATAGGGTTACGGTGTTGGTTAGGGTTAGGGTGTCGTGTTGGGGTTAGGGTTAGGGCAAGGGCGAGGGCAATTTCGCCTGGGACCTTATGGAGGGGCCTCACAGTCAAAGGTAAAGGCAAAGTCACATCCACACTTCTGTTCCATCCCCTTTGCTCTATAGTCGAGCTCTAGTAAGCCTAGGCCTGGTAGGAAAACTCTTGGCTCCTGTGGGGACACATCCTGTGTGTGAATCTGCATACCAGACCTAGGGGCCACAGGGCGCCTGTTTTCTTCTGGGAGAGGGGACCCTGAAGCGGTGTTGCCTGGCAACAGCTTGAAAATCCATTAAATTGCACTTTACGTACCTCTGACAAAGCTAGATTTGCTCCACCTTTTCGCCATTTGGAAGCAAACCTTCCATACCCTCTCCCCAAGTAGGCAATGGGCCTACTTTGAGTAGAAAGTCCCCTTGAGGAGCTGAGCCCAGGAAGGCACCCAGTCATGTCAAACACACTCCAGCTGCTTACTTCCTCATGGGCAGTATCACTATCAGCTAGGAATGTCTTTGCAAGGATTGAAAAGGGAAGGGGAGATACATGGCCCTGCCTCTGAAATTTCAGTCCTCTGAGCAGAACTGGAATTCAATTGTATCAGCGAAACTGTGCCTTCCAAAGAGGCTTGCAAACACACCCCGAGTGGCTGCCTCTTCTTCCCTGAAGAAGGCTCCCTTTCCCTGCATCCTGCGGACTCCCTGTCCCAGCCTCCTGGAAAAGCGCTTCTTGGAGTTCCTTCTTGGAGTTCCTTTCTTAGTTGCAGTTATCCCTCAACTTGGGGCCATAGGGAGTAGCCCCACACTCACAGGGGAAGGCAGACCCACCTCCACACATCTCTTCCATCCCCTTTGCTCTGTAGGACAATTCTAGTGAGCCTAGGTCTGTCAGAAAATTCTTGGCTTTGACGGGAACACACCCTGTGTGTGAACCTGCATACCCGACCTAGGGGCCATAGGGCGCCTGTTTTGCTCGAGTGGGCCTTGAAGCAGTACAGCCTAGTGAGAGCTTGAAAATCCATCCAATTGCTCCTTTCTTACCTCTGACACCTAGCTTTGTTCCACCCTTTGGCAGTGTGGAGGGAAGAGGGCCCAACCCCGTCCTCAAGCGGACATGGGGCCTACTTTGAGAGGAAAGGCCCCCTTGAGGAGCTGAGCCCATCAAGGCACCCAGTCATGTCAAATATACTCCCACTGCTTGCTTCTTCATGGGTAGTACCACTATCAGCTTGGAATGTCTTTGCAAGGATCACAAAGGGAAGGGGAGATACACGACCCTGCCTCTGGAACTTTGGTCCTCTGAGCAGACCTGAGTGCTCTAGGGAGCCTAGGACTGTCAGGAAAATTCTTGGCTCCTACGGGGACACACCCCATATGTGAACCTGCATACCGGACCTCGGGGCCACAGTGTGCCTGCTTCTCTCGGTGTGCCTAAAGCGGTGCAGCCTAGCAACAGCTATTGAGCCTAGGTCTGTCTGGAACATTTTGGATCCTGTGGGGAAAACACCCTGTGCACACCCCTAGATACCGGGCCTAGGGGCCAAAATTCTCACATGTCTCCTGGGGAACCCTAACACAGTGTGACCTAGCAACTGCTTGAAAATCCATCCCATTGCTGTTTTCCTCCTTCTGATACAGCTAGCATTGCTCCTTGCTTTGGGATATCTCAAGCAAGGGGCGAGTCCATAACTGCTCTCCTGGGGCCCAATGGATGTGCAAGGTGCCCTCAACCAGGTGACCCCAGCATGCCACCTGGCCCCCTCAGACACACTCCCGCAGCCTTCTTCCTCATGGGAAGCACCTCTCTGACCCAGGAATGTGTTTGCAAGGCTCGGAATGTGCAGGGAGACACATGGCCCTGACTCTGGAATTGAGGTCCTTGGGGGAGGCCTGCAGGTCTGACATCTGAGAAGCAAAACACTTGCTGCAAATAGAGGCCTGAAAACACACTCTGTGTATGACTTTCCTTCCTCCAAGGAAGATAGCTTTCCCAGTCTCCTGCATGCTGAGTGTCACACAGCTGGAATGTGCTTGCGTGGAGGTCATGATTCAGTGGCAATGGCCCCTGAGGCCCTGTGCCCAGGTAGGGCGCCCACACTCACAGGCAAATCAAAGCAACTTCCAAATGAGTCAGCTCTTCACATCTAGTGGCCAAAGTATTGGAGTTTCAGGTTCAATATTAGTCTTTCCAATGTATATTCAGACCTGATTTCCTTTAGGATGGAGTGGTTGGGTCCTCTTATAGTCTAAGCAAACTTCAAGCATCTTCTTCAGCACCACAGTGCAAAAGCATCAAATCTTTGGCTGTCAACTTTCTTTATAGTCCATCTTTCACATCCATACATGACATGGAAAAACCTTAGCCTTGACTAGACGGATCTTTGTTGGCAAAGCAATGTCTCAGCTTTTTAATATGTTGTCTAGTTTGGTTATCACTTTCCTTCCAAGTCGTAAGCATCTTTTAATTTCATGGCTGCAGTCACCATCTGCAATGATTTCCGAGCCCCGAAAAATAAAATCTGCCACTGTTTCCACTGTTTTCTCATCTATTTGCCAAGAAGTGATGAGACTGGATGCAATGATCTTAGTTGTCTGAACGCTGAGCATTAAGCTACCTATTTCACTCTCCTCTTTCTCTTTCATCAAGAGGCTCTTTAGTTCTTCACTTTCTGCCATCAGGGTGGTGTCATCTGCATATCTGAGGTTATTGATATTTCTCCCAGCAATCTTGATTCCAGTTTGTGCTTCATCCAGTGCAGCATTTCTCACGATGCCCTATATATAAGCAGATATAAGTTAAATAAGCAGGGTGCCAATATACAGCCTTGACATATTCCTTTTCCTATTTAGAACCAGTCTGTTGGTCCAGGTCCAGTTCTGTTTCTTCCTGACCTGCATATAGGTCTTTCAAGAGGCAGGTCAGGTGATCTGGTATTCTTATCTCTTTCAGAATTTTCCCCAGTTTATTGTGATACACACAGTCAAAGGCTTTGGCATGGTCAACAAAGCAGAAATAAGTGTTTTTCTGGAACTCTCTTGCTTTTTCAATTATCCAGTGGATTTTGGCAATTTGATCTCTGGTTCCTCTGCCTTTTCTAAATCCATCTTGAACATTTGGAATTTCACGGTTGACATATTGCTGAAGCCTGGCTTGGAGAATTTTGAGTGTTACTTTACTAGCATGTGAGATGAGTCCAGTTGTGTGACAGTTTGAACATTCTTTGTCATTGCCTTTCTTTGAGACTGGAATGAAAACTGAGCTAACAACCTAGATGTTTTCAATCGCATATGCTAAAAGAACTGCCTTTGCAGTTTCCAAGGGAAAAAAGTTTCATTTTAACCAATTTTCTCTGAAGTTCAAGGAATATCATGGGCATCCTCCATCAAAAAGTCATCTTTCTTTTATGTAATCACAGTTTCATGCCTAAATTATAGACCAACTCATGCTCAAATTGACTCTGATATCAGGGGCAGATCAGCTAGCTGATAAAAAGCTTGGATTGTCCCTCTGGAGGAAAGTGAGACCTTGGTCCCAAGAGAAGAATCTGAGGGCTTAAGGGAATTTGCAGGAGTGGGGAAATCTTGGTCCATCCTACATGTACCGTACTTAAATAATGCTTATTTATTTTACGGAAGTAAAAAAAAAAAAAAAACACAGATGATAAAAACAAATATAAATCACTGAAAGGTAAATAAATTCATCATCTGTGATTGAAAGCTGCATTCTAAGAAAGCTGTGTTCTCTTAACCTAGAGAGTAGACTAAATTCCAGTCTGGTACCAGCTTACCAGATAACAAACAAAAAGCGTTGTTTATGGGTAAGCTCAGGAAAGTCTTTTCCATGTATCTTGAGGTAGCAGTATTTTTGCAAAGGCATCAGTGTGAAACCATGGAAGGCATGTTTAAAACCTGATTAGATAAAAATTGACAAAATAAAAATTGACAAAATTGACAAAATAAAAATTGACCAAAAAAGTGACAAAATAGTCACTGCTGTGACTTGAAACACTTTAATATGATAACTAGAATTATAACTGACAGCATTTTACCAGGACATATCAGATTTTCATGGATGTCACATAGTTTCTAGGATACCTACATTAGTAACTGAAGGAGTCTTTGGGCTTAGAAAAGAAAACAACAGTCTCAAAGGCCCTTGCTTGTATCATTTAACATTGGAGAAAACAAAATCGAACTTTAGGTCCCACCCTGAGGCTCCAGGCCGGTTATATCTATCTATTTTCCCATGCAGCGTAGTGCCTGCTGGAAGTCCAAGGGATTTATCCTGCCTGGTAATTTCACCAGCTGGGACTCCACAACCCTTAGTCTGGCCGGCTGACCCAGCCCTGCTTCCAGCACTTTGCAGGCCATCAGGCCCTTGACCACCTGCTGGGACAGGAAAGGGAAGGGTCCACGAATTGCATCCTAGAAACTTAGTAGGGTGCATGTATTTAAAAACCTGGTGGCCACCCAGGCAGGAGAGAAGGGAGGAGGGCACCTTGCTGCCCTTTCATGGGGGAATCTGTGGCTGTCCTGCTGAGAGGGGGCCTTTCCATGGGGACCCTGTGCAATAAGTTTGGTGTTTTGGAACTGAATAATTAGAACGTGTAAAATTTTTAATTTATGTGGTGCTTTAATTAAAAAAAAAAAACAAGCAGCTCCAAGTTTTCTGCAAATTGAGGCCTCAAACTTGAAGGCCTATTTTCCTTCCACTGTGGCATTCTATGAAGAAATGTGCGTTTTTTAAAGAAAAGGGTCAGAAAAGTGAGGGAAACAGAAAAGCCAGAGGTGCCCCAGGAGTTTGGTGAAGGTCTTAGGAGGTCACTTGTAAATGCTGCTGGCCATCGGGAGGCAGTCTCTTGTGACCAATGGGCACAGAGCTCTGCAGGCTTGTCCTTTGCATGGATGTTCTTGTTTGTGGAAATCCAGCTCAGAACCATCTCCTGATGTGTAAGAATTTCCCAGACTAGACCCCTAGGCAAATCCCACAGGGCCAGGGACTCCTTTCTTCATTGTATTTGTCTGTTTGACTGAAAACCAGAAATGGCATATTTTTCTTTCAATCTGGTCTATCATCCAGGCCTTGGAGTAATATTTCCCCTCCCCCTCAATAGGCTTGGGTTCCGGTGATGAATTATAGTCAGTTGTCCATGATTTCACAGATGAGGAAACTGAGAGTCGGAGAGGGCGGAGGACTGTCCAAGGGAGAATGGGATATCCTTCCAGGAACACTGGCTCCTGGGTTTTTAATGAGCTTCCTACCCAGCATGGTCATTAAGTGGCAAGGGTTGACATTGAGAATAAACTATTGGTGGAAATGAAAAAGGCTTTTTGAAAGAATGTGCCTACCAGCTGTGCATCTTATGGAGTATTTTCATTGTACTTCCCAGCCCTTGGAAAGTGCTGGGCACAGGGCAGATGCTTCATCATTTTTATTGAATAAGTTCAATGTCACACAATTGTATCTGTAGTGTCAGCAACACTATGAGGTATATTAGAACAGTGATGGTCCCAGTTGGTACCCACAAGGATATTTTTAAAAAATGAAACAAATCTCTCTGATCATCACCAAGGCTATCAGAGGTCTATTGCAGACTCCACACAAGGGAGGGTCTACCTCTTGGGACATCCCCACTTCAGCATCTCCCTAAACCAGCAATCTAGGACAGCTGAGTACACTTGAAGTTCCTTCCTTGACCTTGGGAGTTTTTTTGGAAGACAATTTTTTGACAGACAGGGGTGGGGCAAGGTTTTGGGATGTTTCAAGTGCAGTCCATTTATTGTGCACTCTATTTCTGTTTCTGTTCCCTGGAGGCTCAGTTGGTAAAGAGTCTGCCTGCAATGAGGGAGACCCGGGTTTAATCCCTGGGTCAGGGAAATCCCCTGGAGAAGGAAATGACAGCCCACTCCAGTATTCTTGCCTGAAGAATTCAATGGACTGAGGAGCCTGGTGGGCTACCAAGGGCTGGACATGGCTGAGTGATCAAACTCTTATTTCTATTATTATTTCACCAGCTCCACCTCAGATCATCAGGCATTAGATCCTAGAGGTTGGGGGCCCCTGCTTTAGTTCCCTCTTTCATCTTCAACACAGCTCCAGCATGCTTCCTCCTCCTCTTCCACCTGCAGAACTACCTGCTGGGCTTCTCTGAGTGTGATTAAGAGTTTCCTTCCCTCACTGTCTTTCCTCTGAGTCCCTTTTCCTAAATGGGTTTCCATGATCTCCTTTAGGCACTTTTTCCCCAGGTGGTGCTAGTGGTAAAGAACCTACCTGCCAATGCAGGAATCCTATCCCTGGGTTGGGAAGATCCCCTGGAGGAGGGCACCCAGCCCACTCCAGTATTCTTGCCTGGAAAATTCCCATGGACAGAGGAGCCTGGTGGGCTCTGACAGTCAGACGTGATTGAAGCGACTTAGCACAGCATACCATAGGACCTTTGAACTGCAGACTCATGTGATTGTTTGGATTCTTTGGAGTCCCTTGTTATTCCACGTGTATGTTAGGGTCAGCTTGTATATTGCTTCCTAAAGGCCTGGAGAGGGTAATAGGCAGGAAGGCCAGGGGTCTCCAGACAGAGGGAATAGGCTGCAAGTGTCAGACGTTTTTTCATCTCTCAAGCAGCTGGAGGAACGAAACGAGTGCTACATTTTTTCCCCTTCTCAATACAAATTTAAGAGGTTTCTCTTAAAATTTTGTGTTGCTATGACGACTCCTGGCTCCACCTGAACTTAACTTTTCTCAAACCTTCAGCTAAGCAATGCATTTTGTCTTAAGGAAAGGTTTGTCTTAAGCTATGTTAATATACTACGTATTTCTGCTAGACTCTGTCTTCAGGTCGGTTCCCCCTAAAGGCTCAGAACCGACTTGACAAACCAATATGTTTTACTCATACCTGTTCTCCTAATCTATGTTAATGAAATGATATATTTGCTTGGAAATCTGCCTTTCTTCAAAATTCATGTCAATCATTCTATGGCCCGGGATGACGCACCTGCTGTCAATATTATCTCAATGCATGTTGTGGGTGAGGGGCCTGGTGTCATTCTCTGAGACATTGCCTTTCTTTCATTAGCAGACTGCTAGTGGCTGTATAACATCTGCCTAAAGACTAGCAGGGGGTACTCTTACTGCCCCCGTCTGATGTCTATGTCAGCAGCTTTCTCTATCTCTTTTATACTTTAATAAAACTTTATGACACAAAAGCTCTGAGCGATCAAGCTTTGTCAACTGGCCCTGGATTGAATTCTTCTCCTCTGGAGGCCAAAAATCCTGGCGCCTTTTGTGGTTCAGCAATGACCTTTCAGTCTTTTGTAATTCATATTGAATCTTCATTTCAGATTGAAGATGCATTCCATGGTATTGCCATCTTAAGTCTTTCCATCGCTATGGAATATCTGTGCATGTATTCAGGATATTTTTCAGCAATCGTGTATAATTTCCAATGTGCCAGTCTTGTCATCCTCATTACACCCATGGCAAAATATTTTATTAATGTTGACACTATCAAAAGGAAATTGTTTTTTTAAATTCCTTTTCAGATTATTATTTGCTAGTGTATACAGATAAAACTGTGTAATCATTCATTTTTATCAGCTTGGACAGCTTGATAGTTGTCTTTACTTTCTTTACTTCCTCATACTTTAAGATTATCCTAGCTTATATATTTACTGTCTCGCCCCTAGTCTCAATCGTTTATTCAAAGAATTTCTGTCCTTTTTTTTAAACACTGAATTATTTTTGACAATGCTGGGTCTTTGTAGCTAGATGCCTAGTTGTAGTGAGCAGAGGCTACCCTCTAGTTGACTTGCCATGGCTTCTCATTGCAGCGCTTTCTCTGGTTGCAGAACTTGGGCTCTGGAGCATGCAAGTACTTCAAAAGTTGTACGGGGGCTTAGTTGCCCCTGGGCATGTGGAATCCTCTAGGACCAGGGGTTGAACCAGTGTTCCCTGCATTGGTAGGCAGATCCTTTACCACTGGGCCACCAGGGACATTTCCTGTTCTTTTTCATTATAGAGTGATATTTAAAACATACATGTAGGAGCTAAATATGCTCAGCTGACAATATTTGGAAATATATACATGTATTCCAGCATATATATTCAGTTGAAGGTAATTTGTGATGATGTCTCCATGAATCTTGTAACCTTTCCTTTTGTTTATCCACAACTTAGCATTCCAATGGTAAGATACCTGGCTTCCACCACTTGTCATGTATGGAATTCAGTGCTTGTCCCATGTGGTTACTGAAACAACTGTCAGACTGTCTTCCAAAGGGGGCTGTGCATGCATCCCACCAGTATCTTGAGTATGTTTCTGTAGGAGAGTTTACTATCAGTATACCCTCCGTGGCCAGGTGTTTATTTCAATCTTTACCAGTTATGAATGGGCTTGTTTGCTCTAGTGTTCTTGGACAATTTGAGGACTCCTGTCTAGTTATGAGGGACACAGGAATCTCCTTGAGGCTTGGCAGGGCAATCAGCACACTTCTCGAGGTGAGGAGGGAGACCCAGGGTCCCTTTCCAGTTGCCATAGGGATATTGGGATTCCTACCAATTTTCAAGAGGAGTCAGGCATCATCACCTTTTGAATCATTGAATTCTGCATGCCTCTCGAGGTGTCAACGGGATGTGAGGCCTCCTGTCGATAAGAGGCGGGGACCTAGGACTTTCTCTATGCTCTCCATAGGGGATTCACACATCCCTTCATCCTGTGAGATGAAAGATGAGCCTGCATTCAAGCCACTGTAGGGAAATCAGACCTTCTTTCGAGTCAGGGCGTCTCAGGGTCAATTCCACTTGAGGCAGCAAACTCAGGGTCCCTCCCACATACTTACTGCTGAGAGACACCGCCTCTGGTTGTGCTTGTGGAATGGTGGCATACCTCTTGAGTGGAAGCCAGGGAATCAGCTCTCATTTCAAGATGATTTGGGGTACATGGAGCTTTCCTCGAGTTGCTGTGCTGAACTTGGTGTTCTTCTAGACTTGGGACAGTGTTCTCGGGGAATCTCTGCAGTTGCCTAAAGGAAGCCAACCCACTTGTCGTGTTTGATGCGGAACACGGGATGGCTCTGAAGCCAATGCAGTGGAATAGGGACTCATCTCGAGTTGATTTGGGATACACGAAGCTATTTCCCATTGCTGCAGTGACATCAGGGTCCCTCTGGACTTGAGACAGTGTTCTTGGGGACTCTCTGGAATTCCATCAAGCAAGTAATGGGTCCTTACGTATTTGATGGGGAACATGGAATTGCTCTGCATGCAATGCAGGGGAATCAAGCCTCATCTCGCGGCGAGAAGGCAGTCTCATGGTTTCTCTCGAGTTGCGGCGCGAACCTGGGGTATATTCTCCAGGTACGGCGGGGATGGCCCTTCAAAACTCATGTTTGTTCAGCGACGTCAGGACTCCTGTCTAGTTACGAGGGACACCTCAGGAATCTCTTCGAGGCTTGGCAGGGCAATAGGGACGCTTCTCAATGTGAGGGGGGAGACCCAGGGTTCCTTTCCAGTTGCCACAGTGAGACTGGGATTCCTATCAATTTTCAAGAGGAGTCAGGCGTCATCACCTTTTGAAACATTGAATTCCGCCTACTTCCATGTCAAAGGGATGTGAGACCTCCTGGCGTGATGAGGCCAGGACTTAAGGCTTTCTCTAGGGTCTCCGTATTGGATTCAGACATCCCTTCATCTTGTACAATGAAAGACGAACCTGCATTCAAGCCACTGCAGGGAAATCCGGCCTTCTTTCTTGTCAGGGCATTCGGACTCCATTCCACTTGAGGCAGCAAACTCAGGGTCCCTCCCCCATATCTATTGATGAGAGAAGCCTCCTCTTGGGGTGCTTGTGGAAAGTTGGCATACCTCTTAAGTTGAATCCTGGGAATCTGCTCTCATCTCGAGATGATTTGGGGTACATAGAGCTTTCCTCAAGTTGCTGTGCTGAACCTGGTGTTCCTCTAGACATGGGACGGTGTTTTCGGGGAGTCTCTGGAGTTGCCTAAAGAAAGTGAAGCAACTTGTCTTGCTTGATGGGGAAAGCGGAATTTCTCTGGAGCTAATGTGGCAGAATCGGGCCTCATCTCCAGTTGATTTGGTGTACACGGAATTATTTCGCGTTGCTGCAGTGACCTCAGGGTCCCTCTAGGCTTGTGAGTGTGTTCTTGGGGACTCTCTGGAGTTCCATCAAGCAAGTCAAGGCTCCTACGCATTTCATGGGGAAAACGGAATTGCTTTGCACGCAATGCAGAGGAATCTGGCCTCATATAGTGGCGAGGGGATGTCTCATGCTTTTTCGCGAGTTGCGCTGGGAACCTGGAGTATATTCTCGAGTTACAGTGGGGATGGCCCTTCAAAAGTCGTGTTTGTTCAGCGACGTCAGGACTCCTGTCTAGTTATGAGGGACACCTCAGGAATCTCTTCGAGGGTTGACACATCAATAGGGACGCTGCTAGAGGTGAGGCGGGAGACCCAGGGTCCCTTTCCAGTTGCCACAGGGATACTGGGATTCCTATCACTTTTCAAGAGGAGTCAGGCATCGTCACCTCTTGAAGCAATGAACTCTTGGTGCCTCTCTAGGTGTCAAAGGCATGTGAGGCCTCCTGTCGAGAGGAGGAGGGGAACTAGGGCTTTCTCTAGGGTCTCCACAAGGGATTCAGACATCCCATTGCCTGGTGAGATGAAAGACAAGCTTCCATTCAAGCCACTGCAGGGAAATCAGGCCTTCTTTTGAGTCAGGGCATCTCGGTGTCCATTCCTTTTGACGCAGCAAACTCAGGGTCCAACTCACATACCTATTGCTGAGAGAAGCCTCCTCTAGAGGTGCTTGTGGAAAGTTGCCATACCACTTGAGTCAAAGCCAGGAAATCAGCTCTAATCTCGAGATGATTTGGGGTACATGGGGCTTTCTTCGAGGTGCTGTGTTGCAACTGGTGTTCCTCCAGACTTGGGACGGTGTTCTCGGGGAATCTCTGGAGTTGCCTAAAGGAAGTAAAGCCACTACTCCTGTTTGATGGGGAACACGGGATGGCTCTGGAGCAAATGCAGGGGAATTGGGCCTCGGCTCGAGTTGATTTGCAGTATGGAGCTATTTCGCATTGCTGCGGTGACACAAGGGTCCCTCTAGACTTGTGACAGTGTTCTTGGGGACTCTCTGGAATGCCATCAAGCAAGTCAAGATTCCTTACGTGTTTGATGGGGAACACGGAATTGCTCTGCAATGCAGAGCAATCAGGCCTCATCTTGCGGCCAGGGGGAAGTCTCATGGTTTATCTCAAGTTGCAGTGGGAACGTGAGGCATATTCTCGAGTTAAGGTGGGGATAGACTTTCAAAACTCCTGTTTGTTAAGCGACATCAGGACTCTTGTCTAGTTATGAGAGACACCTCAGGAATCTCTTTGAGGCTTGGCAGGGCAATAGGGACGCTTCTTGAAGTGAGGCGGGAGACCCTGGGTCCAATTCCAGTTGCCACAGTGATATTGGGATCCCTATCACATTTCAAGAGGAGTCAGGCATCGTCACCTTCTAAGCATTGAACTCCGCGTGCCTCTCGAGATGTCAAAGGGATGTGAGGCCTCCTGTCGAGATGAGGCGGGGACATAGGGTTTCCTCTAGGTCCTCCACAGGGGATTCAGACATCCCTTCATCTTGTGAGATGAAAGACGAGCCTACATTAAAGCCACTGCAGGGAAATCTGGCCTTCTTTTGAGTCAGGTCATCTTGGTGTTCATTCCACTTCAGGAAGCAAACTCAGGGTCCAACTCACATACATATTGCTGAGAGAAGCCTCCTCTTGAGGTGCTTGCAGAAAGTTGGCATACCTCTTGAGTCGAAGCAGGGAAATCAGCTCTAAATCTCAAGACGATTTGGGGTACATGGGGCTTTCCTCGAGTTGCTGTGTTGCACCTGGTGTTCCTCTACACTTGGGACAGTGTTCTCGGGGAATCTCTGGAGTTGCTTAATGAAGTCATGCCACTTGTGTTTGATGGGGAATGCAGAATGACTCTGGAGCCAATGCAGGGGAATGGGGCAGCATCTCGAGTTGATTTGGGGTAGACGGATCTATTTCCCGTTTCTGCACTAACCTCACGGTCACTCTAGACTTGTTACAGTGTTCTTGGGTACTCTCTGGTGTCCCATCAAGCAAGTCAAGGCTCCTTACATGTTTGATGGGGAACACAGAATTGCTCTGCATGCAATGCAGAGGAACCGGGGCTCATCTCGTGGCCAGGGAGAAGTATCATGGTTTTTCTCGAGTTGCGGTGGGATCCTGGGGTATATTCTCGAGTTACGGTGGGGATGGCCCTTCAAAACTCGGATTTGTTCAGCTATGTCAGGACTCCTGTCTAGTTAAGAGGGACACCTCGGGAATCTCTTCGAGGCTTGGCAGGCAATAGGGACGCTTTTGGAGATGAGGCGGGAGACCCAAAATCCCTTTCCACTTGTGACATGGATATTGGGATTCCTATCACTTTTCAAGAGGAGTCAGGCATCGTCACCTCTTGAAGCAATGAACTCTTGGTGCCTCTCTAGGTATCAAAGTCATGTGAGGCCTCCTGTCGAGATGAGATGGGGAACTAGGGCTTTCTCTAGGGTCTCCACAGGGGATTCAGACATCCTTTCATCTGGTGAGATGAAAGACGAGCCTGCATTAAAGCCACTGCAGAGAAATCGGGCCTTCTTTTGAGTCAGGGCATCTCGGGGCCCATTCCACTTCAGGCAGCAAACTCAGGGTCCAACTTACATACCTATTGCTGAGAGAAGCCTCCTCTAGAGGTGCTTGTGGAAAGTTGGCATACCTCTTGAGTTGAAGCCAGGAAATCAATCTAATCTTGAGACGATTTGGGGTACATGGCGCTTTCCTCGAGTTGCTGTGTTACGCTTGGTGTTCCTCTAGACTTATGACAGTGTTCTCGGGGATTCCCTGGAGTTGCCTAAAGGAAGTCAAGCGCCTTGTCGTGTTTGATGGGGAAAGTGGGATGGCTCTGGAGCCAATGAAGGGGAATCGGGCCTCATCTCGAGTTGAAATGAGTGAATCACGTGTGAATCACGTGTGCATCAAGTGTGAATCACGTGTCCATCATGTGTGTGTCACGTGTGTGTCACGTGTGCATCACGTGTGTGTGACATGTCCATCACGTGTGAGTCACGTGTTCATCAGGTGTGTGTCACGTGTCCATGACGGGTGAATCACGTGTTCATCACATGTGTGTCACTTGTGTGTCACGTGTGCATCACGTGTGTGCACGTGGGAATCACGTGTGCATCACGGGTGCGTCATGTGTGCATCACGTGTCCATCACGTGTGCATCACTGGTGCATCACGTGTCCATCACGTGTGTGTTACGTGTGCGTCACGAGTTCATCATGTGTGCGACATGTGTTCGTCACGTGTTCATCACGTGTGCATCACGTGTGCATCAAGTTTGTGTCACGTGTGAATCACGTGTTCGTCACGTGTGTGTCACATGTTCATCACGTGTCCATCATGTGTACATCACGTGTGAGTTACATGTGCGTCTCGTGTGCATCACATGTTCGTCATGTGTGCATCACGTGTTCGTCACGTGTGTGTCACGTCTGCATCACGTATTCATCACATATGTGTTACGTGTGCGTCACGTGCGCATCACGTGTGCATCAAGTTTGCGTCATGTGTGAATCATGTGTTCATCACGTGTGTGTCACGTGTTGATCACGTGTCCATCATGTGTGCATCACATGTGCGTCACGTGTGCATCTCGTGTGCATCACGTGTTCGTCACGTGTGCGTCACGTGTGTGTCATGTGTGCATCACGTATTCATCACATATGGGTTATGTGTGCATCACGTGTTCATCACGTGTGAGTCACATGTGTATCACGCGTGAATCACGTGTGCATCACGTGTGCATCACGTGTTCATGACTTGTTCATCACATGTGCCTCACGTGTTGTTCACTTGTTCACAACGTCTGTGTGACGTGTGCATCATGTTTTCATCACGTGTGCATCACGTGTTCATCATGTGTGAGGCACGTGTTCATCACATGTGAGTCACGTGTTCTTCACGTGTGAATCATATGTCCATCACATGTGCATCACTTGTGCAACACGTGTTCGTCACGTGTGCGCCACGTGTGCATCACCTGTGAATCACTTGTTCATCACGTATTCATCACGTGTGTGTTATGTGTGCATCACGTGTTCATCACATGTGTATCACGTGTGAATCACGTGTGCATCACCTGTTCATTACATGTGCATCACGTGTGAATCACGTGTTCATCACGTGTGCCTCACTTGTGCACCACATGTTCATCACATGAGCATCACGTGTGCATCACGTGTTCATCACGTGGGCATCACGTGTGCACCTCATGTGCACCTTGTGTGCATCACGTGTGAATCAGGAAAAGAACTGAATGGGATAGACTAGAGATCTCTTCAAGAAAATTAGAGATACCAAGGGAACACTTCATGCAAAACTGGGTTTGATAAAAGATAGAAATGCTATGGACCTAGCAGAAGCATAAGCTATTAAGAAGATGTGGCAAGAATACACAGAAGTACTGTAGAAAATATCTTCATGACCCAGATAATCACAACGGTGTGATCACTCACCTAGAGCGAGACATCCTGGAGTGTGAAGTCAAGTGGCAATTAGAAAGCATCGTAAGAACAAAGCTAGTGGAGTTGATGGAATTCCAGTTGAAGTGTTTCAAATACTGAAAGATGATGCTGTGAAAGTGCTGCACTCATAATGCCTGCAAATTTGGAAATCTCAGCAGTGGCCACAGGACTGGAAAAGGTCAGTTTTCATTCCAAATAGAAAGAAAGGTAATCCCAAAGAATGCTCAAAATACCACACAATTATGCTCATCTCACACGCTAGTAAAGTAATGCTCAAAATTCTCCAAGCCAGGCTTCAGCAATACGTGAACTGTGAACTTCCAGATGTTCAAGCTAGCTTTAGAAAAGGCAGAGGAACCAGAGATCAAACTGCCAACATCTGCTGGATCATTGAAAAAGCAAGAGAGTCCCAGAAAAAAAAATCTATTTCTGATTTATTGACTACACCAAAGCCTTTGACTGTGTGGATCACAATTAACTGTGGAAAATTCTGAAAGAGATGGGACTACCAGACCACCTGACCTGCCTCTTGAGAAACCTGTATGCAGGTCAGGAAGCAACAGTTAGAACTGGACATGGAACAACAGACTGGTTCCAAATAGGAAAAGGAGTACGTCAAGACTGTACGTTGTCACCCTGCTTATTTAACTTATATGCCGAGTACATCATGAGAAATGCTGGGCTGGAAGAAGCACAAGCTGGAATTAAGATTGCCAAGAGAAATATCAATAATCTCAGACATGCAGATGACACCACCCTTATGGCAGAAAGTGAAGAAGAACTAAAAAGCCTCTTGATGAAAGTGAAAGAGGAGAGTGAAAAAGTTGGCTTACAGCTCAACATTCAAAAAACTAAGATCATGGCAACAGGTCCCATCACTCCATGGGAAATCGATGGGGAAACAGTGGAAGCAGTGTAAGATTTTATCTTTTTGGGCTCCAAAATCACTGCAGATGGTGATTGCAGCCATGAAATTAAAAGAAAATTACTCCTTGGAAGGAAAGTTATGACCAACCTAGATAGCATAATAAAAAGCAGAGACACTACTTTGCCAACAAAGGTCCCTCTGTTCAAGGCTATGGTTTTTCCAGTGGTCATGTACAGATGTGAGAATTGGACTGTGAAGAAAGTTGAGCACCGAAGAGTTTATGCTTTTGAACTGTGGTGTTGGAGAGGACTCTTGAGAGTTCCTTGAACTGCAAGGGCATCCAACTAGTACATCCTAAAGGAGATCAGTCCAGGGTGTTCATTGGAACGACTGATTCTGAAGCTGAAACTCCCATAATTTGGCCACCTGGTGCGAAGAGCTGACTCATTGGAAAATACCCTGATGCTGTAAGGGATTGGGGACAGGAGGAAAGGGGGATGACAGAGGATGAGATGGCTGCATGGCATCACCGACTCGATGTACATGAGTTCGAGAAATCTCCGGGAGTTGGTGACTGACAGGGAGGCTTGGCGTGCTGTGATTCATGGGGTCCCAAAGAGTCAGACATGACTGAGCGACTGAACGGAACTGAACTGATATGAATAACTAATTAAAAGTAAAGTAAAGTTGCTCAGTCATGTCCAACTCTTTGTGGCCCCATGGACTGTAGCCTACCAGGCTCCTCTGTCCATGGGGTTTTCCAGGCAAATGTACTGGAGTGGGTGGCCATTTCCTTCTCCAGGAGATCTTCCTGACCCAGGGATCTAACCTGGGTCTCCAGCATTGCAGACAGATGCTTTACCATTTGAGCCATATAATTCCATTGCTAACACGTGCAAGGGGCTACTCTTTCTGCCCTCTTCTGATGCCTATGTCAGAAGATTTCTCTATCTCCTTTATACTTTAATACAACTTTATTACACAAAAGCTCTAAGCAATCAAGCCTCGTCTCTGGACCTGAATTGAATTCATCTCCTCTGGAGGCCAAGAATTCCAGTGTCTTTTCGTGGTTCAGCAATACCTTTCAAGATCATCCTGGAGATTCTGGCCATGTACCTCAGGAACATGGTCAGATAGGAGGTCACCCTTGAGACTGTGGGCTTTTGACCCAGGTGCAGGGTGTTGGAGTGGCGGGAATCCTGGATAATTTGCACATGTGACCCCAGGTAAAGGGTCTGGGAGGTAAGGTCACCTTGGAGACTGTGAATATGCTACCCAAGGTGCAGGGTGTGGGAAATAATGTCACCCTGGAGAATGTAGACTTCTAGCACAAGGGATGAGTTCTTGACATTGGGGTCTCATGGGAGACTGGATGATTCCGCTCAGACAGTGTGTGGGGATGGGATTCACCCTGGAGACTGTAGATATGTGATCTCAGGTACAGGATTTCCGAGGGGGTCACCCTGGAGCCTGTGAATATGTGATTCCAGGTGCAGAGTCTGCAAGGGAGTCACCATGGAACCTGTGTTTGTGTGACTCCAGGTGAGGTCTACAAAGTTTTGACAAACAGGAGACTGTGGACATGTGACCCCTATTACAGGGTCTTGGAGGGGGGAACCTTTGTGGCCAGGGTCATGGGATGCAAGGTTATATGTCTGGGAGGTGGGGATACCCTGAGAGTATGGAAGTGTGACCCCAGGTACAGGTTCTGGGAGTTGGTGCCATCCTGAAAATGGTGGACATTTCACCCGAGGTATGGTTTCTGGGAGGTGGGGTCACCCTGAAGACTCTGGACATGTGACCCCAAATGCAGGGTCTGGGAGGTAGACTCACCATGGAAAAAGTGGACTTGTGACCCCAGATACAGGATCTTGAGGGTGGGGTCACCTGGAGGCTGTGGACTTGTGACACCAAGTACAGGTTATACAGGGGGCCACCTTCGAGACTGTGGACATGTGATCACAGGTGTATGGTATGGGAAGTTTGGTAACCTAGGAGATTGTGGATATATGACAGTAGGTACAGGGTCTCAGGTATGTCCCCATGGAAAGTGTGGACATGTGACCCCAGGTGCAGGTTTGGGTGGGGTCACCCTGGAGACTGTGGTCGTGTGACCCAAAGTTCAGGGTAGGAAAAGGGTTTCACCCTGTAGACTGTGGATCTATGACCACAGGTACAGGATCTGGTGGTAGTCACTGTGGCGATGATGGACGTATGAAACCTAGTACAAGTTCACGGAGGGGGTCACCCTCCAAGACTGTGTACATGTGACCCTCGTTTCAGGGTCTGGGTTGAGGTCACTCTGGAAACTATTTGCCGTGTGACTTAGATGCAGGGTTAGGGGACGCGTTTACTTTGAAGATTGTGGTCATGTGACCTCAAATGCACCATTTGGGAGGCAAATCATCTTGGAGACTGGATACGTGACCGTAGATCCAGGGTCTGAATGGGATTCCCCAAGGTGAGATTGTGAATATGTGACTCCAGGTGCAGGGCCTGCGAGGGAGTCACCTTGGAACCTGTGTTTGTGTGACTCCAGGTGGAGGGTCTGGGAAGTGACGACACTCTGGAGACTGTGAACATGTGACCCCATTACAGGGTCTTGGAGGGGGTAACCCTGGCATCCAAGATCATGGGACACCATGTTAAATGTCTTGGCGTGTGGTAACCGAGACTATGGAAGTGGGACCCCAGGTACAGGTTCTGGGAATTGGGGCCAACCTGAGTGACTGTGGATGTTTCACCCTAGGTACAGTTTCTGGGAGGTGGGGTCACCCTGGAGACTCTCGACAAGTGACCCCAAGTGCAGAGTCTGGGAGGGGTCTCACCCTGGAAACAGTGGACTTGTGACCCTAGGTACAGGGTCTTAACGGTAGAGTCATCCTGGAGTCTGTCGACTTGTGACACCAGGTACAGGTTTAGGAGGGGGATCACCCTGGATACTGTGGATGTGTGATCACAGGTGCATGGTATTGGAAGTGGGGAAGTCCAGGAGACTGTATATATGACACTAGGTACAGGGTCTGGGGGATGACACCATGGAGAATATGGACTTGTGATCCCAGGTGCAGGTTCACAAGGTTCAGGGTACAAAATGGGTCTCATCAGGCAGACTGTTGAACTGTGACCACAAGTTCAGGATCTGCTGGTGGTCACTGTGGCATTGGTGATCGTGTGAAATCTGGAACAAGTTCAGGGAAGAGGTCACCCGTGAGAGAGTGGACATCACTCTGGAGACTGTGGATGTGTGAGTAAGGTGCAGGGTTAGGGGATGGGGTCACTTTGAAGATTGTGGACATATGACCCCAGATGCACTGATTGGGGAGGCAAGTCATCCTGGATAGTGGGCATTCGACCCTAGATGCAAGGTCTGACCTGGGTCCCCCAAGACACTAGGATATCTGAACCCAGGTACAGGGTCTAGGATGGGGGTGATCCAGGAAACTCTGTATATGTGACCTCAGGTACAGTGTCTGGGAGGTACGGGGTCACTCTGGGGACTGCAGGCATTTAATGGCAGGGAAATGGTCTGGAAGGGGTGTCACCCTGCATGATGTGGATATGTGAGCCCAGGTGCAGTGGGCAAAGTGGGGTTCACGCTGGAAACTGTTGACATGTGACTCCAGGTGCAGGGTATGGGAGGGCGAACATCCTGGAGATTGTGGATGTGTGTAAATAAGCACAGGGCCTGGCAGGGGAGGGTTACCCTGGAATCTCTGGCCAAGTCACCAAAGGTATAGGGCATGAGAGGTCGGGTCACACCGGATACTGAGAACATGTGACCCAAGTTACAGAGACCAGGAAGGGGGTCACCACGGAGCCTGTGAATCTGTTAGTACATGTGCAGAGTCTGGGAAATGACATCACACAAAAGTCTAGGGACATGGGATGCCAGGTGAACGGTCTGGGAGGGAGTCACCCTGGAGTCAGTTGACGTGTGACCCTGGGTACAGGCACTTGTGGGTGGGGAAAGCCTCGAGACTGTGGACATGTGATCCCAGTTACTAGCCCTTGAATGTGGGTAAATCCAGGAGACTCTGGACATGTGACCCCAGGTATAGGGTGGGGAAGTTGGAGTCACCCTGGCGACTGTGCCAATGTAATCACGTGTACAGAGTCTGGGGAGGCGTGTATTCCTGGCCAACATGTACATGTAACCCCAGGTAGAGGGTTAGAGATACGGGGTCACCCTGGAGACTGGGGCAATGTGACCAGAATTACAATATTCTGTGAGGTGTAGTCACCCTGGAGACTGCGGAGGTGTGAGACCTGGTGCATGATCTGGGAGGGGTTGCCACCCAGGAGACCATGGATGTGTGACCCTAGCTAGGTTCACGGGCTTGGAATTGGTGTCACCCTAGAACCAGTGGGTGTTTGAACCGAGTACAATTGTTTGACAGGTGGTGTTACCCTGGGCGCTGCGGACATATGAACCCAGGTGCAAGTTCTGGCAAGTGGGGTCACCCTGAGACTATCTACGTGTGACCCTAGGTACAGGGTTTGGGAGTTGGTGAATGTGCCCATGTGACACCATGTACAGTGTCTAGGAGGGTGTTCACCCTAGAGACTGTGGGTATGTGTCCCAAGGTACAGTGTCTGGAGTGTGAGGCCATGCTAGAATCTGTGGACATGTGACACTGGGTGCTGGGGTCAATAGTCCAGCATCTGGAAGACTGTGGTTATGTGAGCCCTGGTACAGTGATTTGGATGAGTCACCTGTGAGACTGTGGATATGTGGCTCCAAGTGCAGGGTCTATGAGGGAGTCATCCTGGAACCTCTGTTTGTGTGCCTGCAGGTGAAGGTTCTGGGAAGTGATGACATACAGGAGACTGTGGACATGTAAACCACATTACAGGGTCTTGGAGGGTGTAACCCTGTGGACCAGGGGCATGGAACAGCCTCAATGTCTATGGAAGAGTGACTCCAGGTACCGTTTCAGGGAGTTGGGACCATCCTGAAAACAGTAGACGTTTATCCCCAGGTAAAGTTTCTGGGAGGTGAGATCACACTGGAGACAGGAGTGTGACCCCAGGTATGGGATCTTGAGGGTGGGGCCATCCTGGTGGCTGTGGACTTGTGACACAAGGTACAGGAATGGGATCGGGGTCCCCTTGCAGACTGAGCATGTGATCCCAGGTGCATGATATGGGAAGTGGGGTAAGCCGGGAAACTGTGGATATATGACACTACGTATAGGGTCTGCGCAGATATATGACACTAGGTACTGGAGTGGGCAACCCACTCCAGTACTCTTGCTTGGAAAATCCCATGGATGGAGGAGCCTGGTAGGCTGCAGTCTATGGGGTCCCTAAGAGTCAGACATGACTGAGTGACTTCATTTTCCCTTTTCACTCTCATGCTTTGGAGAAGGAAATGGCAACCCACTCCAGTGTTCTTGCCTGGAGAATCTCAGGGATGGGGGAGCCTGGTGGGCTGCCATCTATGGGGTCGCAGAGTTGGACACGACTGGCATGACTTAGCAGCATCAGCAACAGCAGCAGCAGTACAGGGCCTGGGGGATGTCACCATGGAGAGTATGGACATGTGACCCCAGGTGCAGGTTTGGCAGGGATGACCCTGGAGACTGGCTAGGTGAACCAAGGTTTAAGGTACAAAATGGTCTCACCCTGCAGACTGCGGACCCTGACCACAGCTACAGGATCTGGTGGTGGTCACTGTGGAGATGGTGCATGTGTGAAACCTGATAGAAGTTCAAGGAGGGGGTCAATATGGAGAAGGTGGAGGTATGACCCTATGTGCAGGGTCTGGAGTGAGGTCATTCTGGAAACTGTGGCTGTGTGACTAAGGTTCAGGGTTAGGGACTGGGGTCACTTTGCAGAATGTGGACATGTGACTCCACATGCACCGTTTGGGTCATCCTGGAAACTGTGGACAAGTCACCAAAGTACAAGGTATGAGAGGCGGTGTCACACTGGAGACTGAGGATATGGGATCCAAATTACAGGGTCTGGGAAGGGGATCACCATGGAGACTGTGGATCTGTGACCACAGGTATAGGGTCTGGGAAGTGATATCACACAGGAGACTGTGGACATAGGATGCCAGGTGAAGGGTCTGGGAGGGAGTCACCCTGGAGTCTGTGGACGTATGACCCCAGGTAAAGGCTCTTGAGGGTGGGGAAAGCCTGGTGACTGCGACCTGTGACCCCAGGTACAGGGTTGGGAATATAGCATCGCCCTGGAGACTGTGCAAATGCGACCCCAGGTACAGGGTCTGGGGAGAGGTGTCATCCTGGACACCGTTGATATGTAACCTCAAGTACAGTGTCTGAGATATAGGGTCACCCTGGAGACTGAGGCCATGTGGCCATAGGTACAATAGTCAGTGAGGTGGGTTCACCTTGGAGACTGTGGATGTGTAACCCCAGCTGCAGTGTCTGGGAGGGGTGTCAACCTGGAGACTGAGGACATGTGAGACCAGGTGCATGATCTGGGAGGGGTTGCGAACCAGAAGACTATGGATCTGTGTCCCCAATATCAGACTTTGGTGTAGATGTTACCATGGAGACTGTGGATGTTTGACACCAGGTGAAGGGACAGGGAAGGGCATCACCCTCGAGACCCTGGAGGTAGGATCCCAGGTTCAGAGTCTGGGAAGGGAGTTCTTCAGGAGTCTGTGGAAATGTTATGTCAGAAAAAGGGCCTGCAGTGGTTACCCTGGTGACTATGTACATGTGACACATAATACAAATACTGAGATTGGGGGTCATCCTGCAGACTGGAGAAATGTAACCACAGGTGCAGATTCTGAGGACGGGGTCACCTTGGAGACTGTTGACATGTGACATCAGGTGCTTCATCTTGGAGGTAGATCATTCTGGAGATTCTGGACATGTGACCCCAGGAACAGGGTCTGAGAGGGGGTCACCCTTGAGATTGTGGGCTTTTGACCCAGGTACAGCATGTTGGAAGGGTGGTAACCCTGGAGAATGTGCACATTTGACACCATGTACAGGCTCTGGGAGGTGAGTTCACCCTGCTGACTATGGCTATGTGACCCAAGGTGTGACTCTGGAGACTGTGGATATGTGATCCAAGGTGTGAGTCTGGAGACTATGGATATTTCTCACCCAAATCAGGTCTGGGGATGGGGATCACACTGGAGGCTGTAGATATGTGACCCCAGGTGCAGGGTCTGCAAGAGGTACACCCTGGAGCCTGTGGATATGTGACCCTGGGTGCAGGATCTGGGTGCTTGGGTCACCCTGGAGACTGTAGTCATGTGAGCCCCAGTGTGGGGTTTTGAATGAGTCACCCTGGAGACTGTGGATAAGTGACTCCAGGTGCAGGGTCTGCAAAGGAGTAACCTGGAAACTGTGATTGTGACTCTAGGTGAAGGGTCTGGGAAGTGACGACACACAGCAGACTGTGGACATGTGATCCCCATTACAGGGTCATGGAGAGGGTAACCTTGGCTAACAGGGACATGGGAAACCAGGTTCAATGTGTGGGAGGTGGGGTAACCCTTAGAATTTGGAAGTGTGACCCCAGCTACAGGTTCTGGGAATTGGGTCCATCCTTAAAACTGTGGATGCTTCACACCAGTAGCTTCGGGGAGGTGGGGTCACCCTGAAGTCTCTGGACATGTGACCACAAGTTCAAGTTCTTGGAGGTGGACTCGACATGGAAATAGTGGACTTGTGACCCCAGGTACAGGATCTTGAGGGTAGGGTCATCCTGGAGACTGTGGATTCGTGACACCAGGTATAGATTTTGGAGGGTTCACACTGGAGACTCTGGATGTATGTTTCCTCTGCAGGAGAGCTCCAGTGAACCTAGGTCTGTCTGAAAAATTCTTGGATCATGTGGGGAAACACCCTGTGCGTTAATCTGGACACCCAGGTTCAAATTTGCATATTTTTCTCGGGTGGCCCTAAAGTGGTGTAACCTATCCACATCTTGAAAATCCGTCCAATTGCCATTTTCTTACTTTTGACAGAGCTAACTTTGTTCCACCCCTGGGGTTTCTGAAACACATGGGCGGCTCGCAACTCCTATCTTTGGGCCTATTTACACTGGAGTGTCACCTTACAGAGGTGACCACAGTAAGGGACCCAGCACTCTGAGACATATTCCCACAGTCTGCTTCCTCAAGGGCAGTACCAGTATCACCTAGATATGTGTTTGAAAGGTGGGAAAATGCACCAAGACACAGGGCACAGGCTCTCGAATTTAGGTCCTCTGAGCAGAACTAGAGGGTTCATGTCTTAGGAGCTAAAGAGTTCCTGCAAGGGACAGGTTTGAAAACACACTCTCTGTGGATGCCTTTCCTTCCTTGAAGAAATATAGGTTTGCCAGTATCCTGCGAACTGAGAGTCACACAGTGCTTGAAAAGTGCTCGCTTAGACATGAGTTTTCAATGGTAATTTCCACTTGGGGCTGTAGTCAAACAGAGGGGTTCCACACTCACTGGGAAAGACAAGGCAATATCTAAATGTCTGTTCCATCCCGTTTTCTCTGTAGGAGAACTCTAGTGAGCGTAAGTCTGTCTGGAAAATTCTTGGATCCTTTGGGGACACACCCTGTTTGTGAACCAGGATACCAGAATGAGGGGGCACAATTTGTGTTTCTCTCTGTGGACCTTAAAGCAATGTAGCCTAGCAATAGCTTGAAAATCCATCCACTTGCTCTTTTCTTGATTCTGAGAGAGCTAGATTTGCTCCTTCCTTTTTGATTTCTGAAGCAAGTGGGTGAATTTCAACTCCCAGCTGTGGGCCTTTTTACAGTGGAATGCCACCTCGCTGAAGTGAGTATAGTGAGGAACCTAGCCCTCTTGGACACACTCTCGCAGACTGCTTCCTCATGTGCAGTACTGGTATAACCTAGGAATGGCTTTGCAAGGCTTGGAAAGTGCAGGGAGAAACATGGCCTTGACTCTGGAATTTAGTTCCTCTGAGCACTACTGGAGGCCTCCCATCTGGGAAGCTAAACAGTTCCTGCAAGATAGAGGGTTGAGAATACACTCTCTTTTGATGCCTTTCTTTCCTTGAGGGAAGATATCTTTCCCTGCATTCTGTGAACTGAGAGTCACACACTGCTTGAAAAGTGCTTGCTTGGAGGTCATCTTTCAGGGGCACTTTCTCCTTGAGTCTGTGACAATAGGGAGGGGCAAACCAACTTCCAATGTCTGTTCCATCCCATTTTCCCAGCAGGAGAGGTCTAGTGAGCCTAGTTCTGTGGAAAATTCTTGGATCCTGCTGGGACACACCCTGTGTTTGAACCTGGATACCTGACCTACAGGGCACAATTCACATTTTTCTCTCAGGGGGCCCTAAAGTGGTTCGGCCTAGCAACAGCTTGAAAATCCGTCCAATTGCTCTTTTCTTACCTCTGACAGAGCTAGCTTTGCTCTACCTTTTGGGGTTTCTGAAGCAAGCGGGTGGCTCACACCTTGGAGCTTTGAGCCTGTCACTGGAATGTCACCTCACACAGTTGACCACAGTAAGGCACTCAGCCCTTTCAGACACACTCCTGCTGCCAGCTTTCTCATGGTCAGTACCGTTATGATCTAGGAATGTGTTTGTCAGACTCGGAAATTACAGGGAGACACACGGCCCTGACTCAGGAATATAGGTCCTCTCAGCAGACCTGCTGGTCTCATGTTTTAGAAGCTCAAAATTTCCTGCAAGATAGAGGTTTGAAAACACACTCTCTGTGGACGTCTTTCCTTCCTCAAAGGAAGATAGCTTTCTTCACATTCTGCGACCTGAGAGTCACACTCTGCTTGAAAAGTGCTTGCTTGCGAGTCTATTTTCAGTGGCAATATCTCCTTGAGGCTGTGACCATAAGTAGCGGCCCCACACTCACAGGGAAAGGCAAAGCAACATCCAAATGGCTGTTCCAACCAGTTTTCTCTGTAGAAGAACTCTGGGGAGCAAAGGTCTGTCTGGAAATTTCTTGAATCACGAGGGAACACATCCCGTGTGTGAACCTGAATAAAGGGCCTAGGGTGCACAATTTGTATTTATCTCTCTGGGGCCATAAAGAGGTGTGGCTAGCAATTGCTTGAAAATCCACCCAATTACTTTTTTCTTACTTCTGACAGTGCAAACTTTAGTCCACCATTCAAGATTGCTGAAGCAAGTTGATGGCTCACAACTCCTGGTCACGTGCCGATTTGCCATGGAAAGTTACCTCATCTAGGTAAGCACAGTATGGTACTCAGCACCCTCAGACACACACCTGAAGCCTGTTTTCTCATGAGCAGACCTGGCGTTACTCAGAAATGTGTTTACAAAGCTCAGAAAATGCTCAAAAACACACTGCCCTTGCTCTGAAATTTAGGTCCTCTGTACCAACCTAGAGGTCTCATATCTTAGTATCTAAGACAGTTCCTCATATAGAGAGCCTGTTTCCTCATGGGCAGTCCTGGTATGACCAAGAAATGTATTTACAAAGCTCAAAAAGTGCAGGAAAACACATTGCCCTGACTTTGGAATTGAGGTCCTCTGGGCAAATATGGAGAATTCACATCTTTGAAGCTAGACAGTTCCTAATAGACAGATTCTTGAAAACACACTGTCTATAAATACATTTCCTTCCTCAATGGAACGTAGGTTTCCAGTATTCCATGTCCATAGAGTCACATACTGCTTGAAAACACTTGTTGGAAGTCCTTTTTCATTAGCAATTGCTCCTGATAGTGTGACCATAGGGAAGGCCACCAAACTCACAGGAAAAGGAAAAGCAACAACCAAAGGTCAGTTCCATCATGTTTTCTCTGTAGTGGAGATTCAGTGTGCCTAGGTCTGTCTGGGAAATTCTTGGATCCTGAGTGGACACATCCTAGGTGTGAACATGGACAGTGGACCTTGGTGGCAAAATTCACCTTTCTCTCTCAGTTGGCCAAAAACAGTAGAGCATAACAACTACCTGGAAATGCATTTAGCTGCTGGTTTCTTACTTCTGGCAGTGATCACTTGGTACACCCTTTGGGATTTCTGAAGCAAGTAAGCAGCTAGCAACTCGTAGCCGCTCGCCCAATTACAGTGGAATGCTACATCATCTTGGTAAGTGCAGCATGGCACCCAGCAATCTCAGAAATCTTCCTGCAGCCTGTTTTTTCTTAAGGGCACTTCTGGTATGACCTAGGAATGTGTTTACAATGCTCAGAAAGAGTTCAGTTCCGTTCAGACGCTCAGCTGTATTCGACTCTTTGGGACCCCATGAATCGAAGCACACCAGGCCTCCCTGTCCATCACCAACTCCCGGAGCTTACACAAACTCATGACCATCGAGTTGGTGATGACATCCAGCCATCTCATCCTCTGTCATCCTCTTCTCCTCCTGCCCCCAAGCCCTCCCAGCATCAGGGTCTTTTCCAATGAGTCAACTCTTCACATCAGGTGGCCAAAGTACTGGAGTTTCAGTTTCAGCATCAGTCTTTCCAATGAACACCCAGGACTGATCTCCTTTAGGATGGACTGGTTGGATGTCCTTGCAGTCCAAGGGACTCTCAAGAGTCTTCTCCAACACCACAGTTCAAAAGCATCAATTCTTCAGTGCTCAGCTTTCTTCACAGTCCAACTCGTACATCCATACATGACCACTGGATAAACCATAGCCTTGACCAGATGGAGCTTTGTTGGCAAAGAAATGTCTCCACTTTTTAATATGCTATCTAGGTTGGTCTTAACCCTTCCAAGAAGTAAGCATCTTCTAATTTCATGGCTGCAATCACCATCTGCAGTGATTTTGGAGCCCCCCAAAATAAAGTATGACACTGTTTCTACTGTTTCCCAATCTCTTTCTCATGAAGTGATGGGACCAGATGCCATGATCTTAGTTTTCTGAATATTGAGCTGTAAGCCAACTTTTTCACTCTCCTCTTTCACTTTCATCAAGAGGTTTTTTAGTTCCTCTTCACTTTCTGCCATAAGGGTGGTATCATATGCATATCTGAGGTTACTGATGTTTTTCCTGGCAGTCTTGATTCCAGCTTGTGCTTCTTCCAACCCAGTGTTTCTCATGATGTACTCGGCATATAAGTTAAATAAGCAGGGAGACAATATACAGCCTTGACATACTCCTTTTCCTATTTGGAACCAATCTGTTGTTCCATGTCCAGTTCTAACTGTTGCTTCCTGACTTGCACATAGGTTTCTCAAGAGACAGGTCAGGTGGTCTGGTAGTCCCATCTCTTTCAGAATTTTCCACAGTTTATTGTGATACACACAATCAAAGGCTTTGGCGTAGTCAATATAGCAGAAATATATGTTTTCTGGGACTCTCTTGCTTTTTCAATGATCCAGCAGATGTTGGCAGTTTGATCTCTGGTTCCTCTGCCTTTTCTAAAACCAGCTTGAACATCTGGAAGTTCACGGCTCATGTATTACTGAAGCCTGGCTTGGAGAATTTTGAGCATTACTTTACTAGCGTGTGAGATGAGTGCAATTGTGCAGTAGTTTGAGCATTCTTTGTTATTGCCTTTCTTTGGAATTGGAATGAAAACTGATCTTTTCCAGTCATGTGGCCACTGCTGAGTTTTCCAAATTTGCTGACCTATTGAGTACAGCACTTTCACAGCATCATCTTTTAGGATTTGAAATAGCTTAACTGGAAGTCCATCACCTCCACTAGTTTTGTTTGTAGTGATGCTTTCTAAGGCCCACTTGACCTCACATTCCAGGATGTCTGGCTCTAGGTGACTGATCACGCCATCATAATTATCTGGGTCATGGAGATCTTTTTTTGTACAGTTGTTCTGTGTATTCTTGCCACCTCTTCTTAACAGCTTCTGCTTCTGTTAGATGCATAGCATTTCTGTCCTTTATTGAACCCAATCTTCGCATGGAATGTTCCTTTGGTATCTCTAATTTTCTTGAAGAGATCTCTAGTCTTTCCCATTCTGTTGTTATTCTCCATTTCTTTGCATTGATCAGAGTAAGGCTTTCTTATCTCTCCTTGCTATTCTTTGGAACTCGGCATTCAAATGGTGCAGGCTGTGACGGACCATGCAGAAGCATGGCCATGAGGAGCTATCTCTCGCCCAAGGTCAGAGGTAGTGGCTGAGGGGAGCCACCCCATGTCCGAGACCAGGGGCAGCGGCCGAGAGGAGCTACCTCATGCCTGAGGTCAGGGGAGGTGGCTGAGATGAGCTACCCCATGCCCAAGGTCAGGGGCTGTGGCCAAGAGGAGCAATCCCACGTCCACAGAGCAGCAGCTGCACGGGTGCAGGAGGACCGAGAGGAGCTACTCCACATTCAAGGTCAGGAGGGGCGGCCTGAGGAGATACCCATTGTCCAAGGTAAGGAGGAGTGGCTGTGCTTTGCTGGAGCAGCTGTAAAGAGATACCCCACGTCCAAGGTAAGAGAAACTCAAATAAGATGGTAGGTGTTGTGAGAGGGCATCAAAGGGCAGACACTGAAATCATAATCACAGAAAACTAGCCAATCTGATCACATGGACCATAACCTTGTCTAACTCAATGAAACTAAGCCATGACGTGTGGAGCCACCCAAGACGGACGGGTCATGGTGGACAGGTCTGACAGAATGTAGTCCACTGGAGAAGGGAATGGCAAACCACTTCAGTATTCTTGCCTTGAGGACCCCATGAACAGTATGAAAAGGCAAAATGATAGGATACTGAAAGAGGAACTCCCCAGGTCGGTAGGTGTCCAATATCCTACTGGAGCTCAGTGGAGAAATAACTCCAGAAAGAATGAAGGGATGGAGCCAAAGCAAAAACAGTACCCAGTTGTGGATGTGACTGGTGATAGAAGCAAGGTCCAATGCTGTAAAGAGCAATATCGCATAGGAACCTGGAATGTTAGGTCCTTGAATCAAGGCAAATTGGAAGTGGTCAAACAGGATGTGGCAAGAGTGAATGTCGACATTCTAGGAATCAGCAAATTATAATGGACAGGAATGGGTGAATTTAACTCAGATGACCATTATATCTACTACTGTGGGCAGGAACCGCTTAAAAGAAATGGAGTAGCCATCATGGTCAACAATCGAGTCCAAAATATGGTACTTGGATGCAATCTCAGAAAGTGTAGGGAAATACAATGCTCTGACTCTGGAATTTGGGTCCTCAGGGCAAACCTGGAAGTCTCACATCTTTGAGTCTATACAGTTTGTGATACACAGAGGCCTGATAAAACACTCTCTGTTGATGCCTTACCTTCCTGGATGGAACATAATTTTCCCAGCTTTTTGTGTGCTCAGAGTCACAAACTGCTTGAAAAGGCTTGTTAGAAGTAATTTTTCAGTAGCAACTTCCCCTGATGTTGTGACCTTAGGGAAGACCGCCACACCCACAGGAAAAGGCAAAGGATCATCCAGACGTCTGCTCAATCACGTTTTCTTGATAGGAGCAATCCATTCAACCTAACTGTCTAGAATGCTCATGGATACTGTTCCTACACACCCTATGTTTGAACCTGGATACTGGACCTTGGCAGCAAAATTTCCATTGTTTTCTCAGTTGGCCCTAAAACGGTTAAACCTAGTTACTGCCTGAAAATGCATCTAATTGCTGTTTTCTTACTTCTGACAGTGATAGTGTTGGTGCACCCTTTGGGATTTATGAATCAAGCAGGAGGCTCTCCACTCCAAGCCACTGGCCCCTTTCCAGGGAGATGTCATCTCATCTAGGTTAGCACAATATGTCACCCAGCACTCTGAGACACACTCTTGCAGCATGAATTTTATGGTCAGATCTGGTTTGACCTAGGAATGTGTTTACAAATCTCAGAAAGTGGTGGGAAACACACTGCCCTGACTCTGGTATTTAGGTCCTCTGGGAAACTTGGAGGACTCACATGTTTGAATCTAGACAGTTCATGACAGGTAGAGGCCTGATAACATATTCTCTCGAGATGCCTTTCCTTCCTCAAAGGAATATAGCTTTCTCAACATTCTGTGTGCTGAGTGTCACACACTCCTTGAAAACGCTTGTTGGAGGTCATTTTTCATTAGCAATTTCCCCTGGAGGTGTGACTGTAGGGAAGGCGCCACACTCACAGGTAAGTTCAAAAGCACTTCCAAACATCTGTTCAATCACGTTTTCTTGGTGGGGCCATTCATCAATGTAAGTCTATTTAGAAAATCCGTGGACACTGCGGGGAAACACCTATGTTTGAATCTGGATACCAGACGTTGGTGTTAAAATATGCATTTTTCTCTCACTTGGCCCTAAAAGAGTGCCGCCGAGCAACTGCTTGAAATTCCATCTGAATGTTGTTTTCTTCCTTCTGACAATGCTAGCTTTGGTTCACCCTTTGGGATTTTTGAAGCATGTGAATGACTTGCAACTCCTAGCTGCAGGCCCATTTCCAGTGGAATGACACCTCATCTATGTGACCACAGTATTTCACCCAGCACAGTCTGATACACTCCCTCAGCATCCTTCCTTAGGAGCAGACCTGGTATGCCCTAGGAATGCATTTAGAAGTCTCAGAAAGTGCAGCAAGACACACTGTCCTGACTCTGGAACTTAGGTCCTTTAATCAGGCCTGAGCTCTCACATCTTAGAAGCTGAACAGTTCCTGCTATAAAAAACACACTCTCTGTTGATGCCTTTCCTTCATTGAAGGAACATAACTTTCCCAATGTACTGTGTGCTGAGAGTCACACACTGCTTGAAAACATTTGCTTGGAGTTCACTTTTCAGTGGCAATTTCCCCTGAGACTGTGACAGTAGGGAAGCGCCCACAATCACAAGACAAGCAAGCATCCAAATACCTGTTCCATCACGTTTTCTCTGTTAGAGAGGTCCAGTGAACCCAGGTCTATCTGGAAAAGTTTGGATCCTGTGGGGTCACATCCTGAGTGTGAACCTGAATACAGGACAAAATTCACCTTTTTCTCTCAGTTGGCACTAAAATGGTTTGGCATAGCCACTGCTTAAATATCCATCCAGTACTTGTTTTCTTATTTCTGACAGTGACAGATATGGTTCACCCATGTAATTTCTGAAGCAAGCAGTCTGCTTGCCACTTCTATCTGGTGGTCCCTTTCCTGTGAAATGTCACATAATATAGGTAGCACCACATGGCACCCAGCTCTCTCAGACACACTCTGACAGCCTGTTTCCTCCTTGGCAGTCCTGGTATGACCTAGGAATGTATTTACAAGGCTCAGAGATTGTATGGAAACATATCCCCTGACTCGGGATGTTAGGTCATCTGGGCAAGACTGGAGGTCTCACGTCTTACAATCTAGACAGTTCCTAATAGATAGAGGCCTGGAAACACACTCTCTGGTGACGCCTTTCCTTACTCAAAGGGCCATTGCTTTCCCAACATTTTAGGGCCAACCTAGAGGAAAATGCGAAATTTGCCACCAAGATCCATTACCCAGGTTCACACGCAGGATGTGTCCCCACAGCACTGAAGAATTTTCAAGACAGACCTAGGCTAACCCTAACCCTAACCCTAACCCTAGGATCTCTCCTACAGAGAAACATGATGGAACAGACGTTTGGATGATGTTTTGCCTTTTCCTGTGAGTGTGGTGGACTTCCCTATGGTCAAACCATCAAGGGAAATTGCTACTGAAAAACAACTTCCAGGCAAGCATTTTCAAGCAGTATGTGACTCTCAGCACACAGAATGCTGGGAAAGCTACGTTCATTTGAGGAAGGAAAGGCATCAACAGAGAGTGTGTTTTCAGGCCTCTATCTATCAGGATCTGTCTATATTCTAAGATGTGAGATCTCCAGGCTTGTCCAGAGGACCCATCTTCCAGGAAACACTGGGCAGTGTTTCCCTGCAAATTTTGAGCCTTGTAAGCACATTCCAAGATCACTCAGGAATGTCCATGATGAAACAGGCGATGGAAGAGTGTCCGTGTGTGCTGTGTGTCATTCTGCCCTTACCAAATGAACTGACATTCCACTGGAAATGGGCCAGGGACTAGGAGTTATGAACCGCCTGTTGCTTCAGAAATCCAGAAAGCTGGAACAAAGCTATCATTGTCAGAAGTAAGAAAACAGATATTAAATGAACTTTCAAGCAGTTGTTAGGCCACAACGTTTTAAGCCCAATGGAGAGGATAATGCAAATTTTGCCACCAAGATCTGCTATCAAGATTCACATTCATGATGTGTCCCTGCAGTATCCAAGAATTTTCCAGATAGGACTAGGCTCACTATATCTCACCTACAGAGCAAACGTGATGGAACAGACATTTGAATGTGGTTCCCTTTTACTGTGTTTGTGGGGCTTTCCCTCCAGTCACATCTTCAGGGGAAATTCTTAGTGATAAATGACCTCCAAGCAAGTGTGTGACACTCAGGAAGCAGAATGTTGGGAAAACAATGTTCCTTCAAGGAAAGACAGGCATCAGCAGAGAATGAATTTTCAGTCCTTTATCTATCAAGAATTGTCTAGATTTCTAAGATGTGAGACCTCCAGTCTTACCCTGAGGACCTAACTTGCAGAGTCAGGGCAGTGTGTTTCCCTGCACTAACCCAGGCTTTTAACCACCTTCCTACATCATCCCAGAACTGCCCATGAGGAAACAGGCTGCAGGAATGTGTTCAGACTGCAGGGTGCCATGCTGTTGTTACCCAGGTGAGGTGACATTCCATTGCAAATAGGCCATCAGCAGCACTTGCGAGCTGCCTTCTTGCTTCTGAAATCCCAAAGGTGGGTCAAAAGTGACCACTGTTAGAAATTAAAAAAAAAAAAAAAAAGCAATTGTATGGATTTTCTAGCAGTTGCAAATTTGACCATCAAGTTCCGGTATCCACTGTCAGACTCAGGAGGTGTCTCTGCTGTATCTACCCATATTTCACAAAGACCTAGGCTCACTGGCTGCTCTGATAGAGAAAATGTGATGGAACAGATGTTTGGATCTTGGATTGCCTTACCCTGTGAGTGTAGAGGACATCCTTACTGTCACAACATCACAAGAAATTGCTACTGAAAAATGACCTGCAAGCAAACGGTTTCAAGCAATGTGTGACTCTCAGTTCACAGAATACTGGGAAAGTACTGTTTCTTCGAGGAAGGAAGGGTATCAACAGAGAGTGTGTTTTCAGGCCTCTATCTATGAAGAACTGTCTTGATTCTAACAAGAGCCCTCCAGCCTTCCCAGAGAACGGAACTTCCAGAGTCAGGGCAGTGTCTTCCTTGCCCTTTTAATGCTTTGTAAACATATTCCTAGGTCACACTGGGACTGTCCATGAGGACTCAGACTGTGGGCGTGTGTCTGAGTATACAGAGGGGCCATTATGTGCTTACTTAGATAAGGTGACATTCCACTGGAAATAGGCCCATGACTAGGAGTGGTGATCTCCTTGCTTGCTTCAGAAATCCCAAAGGGTGAACCAAAGTTATTGCTCTTCAAAGTAAGAAAACAGCAATTAGATGGATTTTCAAGCAGGTGCCAGGCCACACAGTTTTAGGACAAACCGAAAGAGAAATGTGAATTGTGCCACCAGTTCCAGTATCCAGGTTCACACTTAGGATGTGGTCCTGCAGTATACACGATTTTCCAGACAGACCTAGGCTCTCTGGATCACTCCTAGAGACAAAATGTGATGCAACAGAAGTTTGGATGTTGGTTTGCCTTTTCCAGTGAGTGTGGGGGCCTTCCCTAAGGTTACACTGTCAGAGGAAGTTTCTACTGAAAAATGACCTCCAAAGAGCGTTCTCAAGCAGTGTGTGATCCCCAGTACAGAGAATGCAGGGAAAAGTATGTTTCTTCAAGGAAGAAAAGGCATCAACAGAGAGTGTGTTATTAGGCCTATATCTATTAGTAACTGTCTAGAATCTAACATTGACCTCCAGGCTTGTCCAGGGGACCTAACTACCAGAGTCAAGGCACTATTTTTCCTACACCTTCCAAGCCTCCCAAAGACATCCTAGCTCATATAGGGATGGCCCATGAGGAAACAGACTGTAGGAGAGTGTCTGAGATTGTATGGTACCAATACTGTGCTTACCTAGATGAGATGACATTCCTCTGGGAATGGGCCAGAGGGTAGGAGTGGTGAGTCGCCTGCTTGATTCAGAAATCCCAAAGGATGGACCAAAGCTATCATTGTCAGAAGGAAGAAAACAGCAATTGGATGGATTTCCAAGCAGTTGCAAGGCCGTAACATTTTCCCAAATCAAGAGAAAAAATATTATTTTTGCCCCAAAAATCCGGTATCCATGTCCAGACTCAGGATGTCTCCATGCAGTATCCACAAAGTTTCCAGACAGAACTAGTCTCAGTGGATCGATCCTACTGAGAAAATGTGATGGAACAGACGTTTGAATGCTAATTTGTCTTTCTCTAAAAATGGAGAGTGTGGCATCCCCATGGTCACACCATCAGGGGAAAGTGCTACTGAAAAATGACCTCCATGCCAGCATATTCAAGCCGTGTGTGTCTCTCTGCACACAAAATGTTTGGAAAGTTATGTTCCTTCAAGAAAAGAAATGCATCAACAGAGAGTGCTTTCAGCCCTCTATCTATCAGGAGATGTCTACATTCTAAGTCGTGAAACCTTCAGTCTTTCTTAGGGATCCTAACACCCAGAGTCAGGGCAGTATGTTTCCATGAACTTTTCAAGCCTTGTAAACATTTTCCAAGTATATACTGGGACTGCTCCTGAAGAAACAGGCTGCACGAGTGTATCCGAGTGTGTTGGGCAGCATACTGTGCTTACCTGGATGAGGTGCCAGTACAATGGAAATCAGTTAGTGGCTGGAGTGGTGAGCAACCTGCTTGCTTCAGAAATTCCAAAGGGTGGACAAATCTATCACTGTCAAAAGTAAGAAAACAGCAATTGGATGGATTTTCAAGGATTTGCTACACTGCACCATTTTAGAACCAATGTGGTCCCAAAATGAGTGTGGGAGATGAAAATGAGAATTTTGCCACCAAGTTCATATATACAAGTTCACACTCATGATGTGTCCCCACAATACCCACGAATTCTCCAGACAGACCTAGGCTCACTTGATCGCACCTAAAGACAAAATGTTATGGAGTACACGTTTGGATGTTGGTTTGCCTTTCCCAGTGAGTGTGGGAGCCTTCCCTACCATTGCACCTTCAGGGGAATTTTCTACTGACCAATGGCCTACAAGCAAGTGTTTTCAAGCACCGTGTGACTCTCAGCACACAGAATGTTGGGAAAGCTATGTTTCTTCGAGGACAGAAAGGCATCCATACGGAGTGTATTTTTAGGCCTCTATCTATCAGGAACTGTCTAGAACTCAAGGCATGAGACTTCAAGGCTTTCCCAGGGTCCTAACTTCCAGAGTTAGGGTACTGTGTTTCCCCGCACCTTCCAAGGCTTTAAACACATTCCTTATTCAAACTGGGCCTGCCCATGAGGAAACAGGATGCAGGAGTATGTCTGAGAGGGCTGGGTGCCATACAGTGCTTAACTAGATGAGGTGACATTACACTGGAAATGGGCCAGCAGATAGGAGTAGTGAGCCGCCTGCTTGCTTTAGAAACCTCAAAGGTTTGACCAATGTTATCACTGTCATTATTAGGAAGAGACCAATTGGATGAATCTTCAGGCAGTTGCTAAGGCCGCACTCTTTTAGATCCAACCGACAAAATTTGCTAATTTTGTCAACAGATTCAAGGATGCAGATTCACACTCAGTATGTGTCCCTGTAGTATCCAAGAATTTTCCAGACAGGCAGAGGATCATTGGATCTCTCCTAAAGAGAAAACTTTATAGAATAGACATTTGGTTGGTTGTTTTCTTTTTCCTGTGAGTTTGGGGGTCTTCCCTACAGTAACACAGTCATGGGAAATTGTTACTGAAAAATCACCTTCAAGCAAGGATTTTCAACCAGTGTGTTACTCTCATCACACAGAAATCTGGGATAACTATGTTACTTAAATGCATGAAAGACATAAAAGTGGGTGTTTTTCAGGCATCTATCTGTCAGGAACTATCTAAAGTCTAAGATGTGAGAACTCCAGGTTTGCACACAGGGCCTAATTTCCAAAGTCATAGCCAGTATATTTCATTGCACTTTCAGAGCCTTATGAACACATTCCTGGCTCCTATTGGGTCTGATTCAGAGGAAACTGGCTGTGAAATTATCTAAGATTGCTGAGAGCCATACTGTTGTTACCTAGATTATTTGACATTTTAATGGAAATGATCCAGCTCGATGGGGTTGCAAGCCACCTGCTTGTGTCAGAAACCTGAAAGATTTGACCAAACCTATTGATGTCAGAAGTAGGAAAATATCAATTGGATGGATTTTCAGGCAGCTGCCAGCGCACATCCTGTTAGTGCCAAAAGAGAGACAATGCTAATTTTGCCAAGAAGGTCAAATATTCAGGTTCACAGTCAGTATGTTTCCCTTGCAGTATCCAAGAAATTTCCAGAGAGACCTGGGGCCATTGGATCCTTCTGACAGAGAAAAATTGATGGAAGAGACATTTTGATGTTTGCTTGCTTTTCCCTGTGAGTGTGGGAGCCTTCCCTAGTGTAACACACGTGAGGGGAAATTTTTACTTAAAAATGACTTCCAGGCAAGGGTTTCCACTTAGCGGGTTACTCTCAGCAAACAGAATGCTGGGACACCTGTGTTCACTCGTGGAATGAGCGGCAATGAATAGGGTGCTTTTCAGGCATCTCTCTATCCATGACTGCTGTCTGGATTCTAAGATGTGAGAAGACCACGCTTCCACAGATGCCCTCAATTCCAGAGACACAGCCAGTAAGTTTCCCTGAACTTTCCATGGTTCATGAGCACAGTACTCTATCTTACTGGGACACACCATGAGGAGAGAGTCTGGAGGAGTGTGTCTGACACAGCTGAGTGCCATACTGTTTCTAAGTAGTTTAATTGGCATTCCAATGGAAATGATCTTGCCACAAGGAGTTGCACGCTGCCTGCTTGCTTCAGCAATTCCAGTGTTTTGACCAAAGCTATTGCTGTCGTTAGTGGGAAAAGAGCAAGTGTACTGATTTTCAAGGAGTTGCTAAACCCCAGCCTACTGTGGCCAACACAGAGAAAATTCTAATTTGCCAACAAGGTCCAGAATCCAGGTTCACACTGAGCATGTGTCCAAGCACTATCCAAGAATTTTCCAGACAGACTTAGGATCACTGGATCCATCCTACAGGGGACTTCACGGAACAGATGTTTTGACATTTGTTTACTTTTCTCTGTCAGTGTGGGGGCATTTCCCATGGTAACACAGGGGAGGGGAAATTGTTACTTCAAAATGACTTCCAGGCAAGAATTTCCAAGCAGTCTGTCACTCTCAGCAAACATAATGCTGTGAAATCTGTGTTTCTTTGAGGAATGAAAGGCAAAAAATAAAAAGGAGTGTATTTCAGACATCTATCAGAAACTGTCTAGATTCTAAAATGTTAAAACTCCAGATTTACACAGAGCACCTAATTTTCAGAGTCACAGCCAGTATGTTTGCTCACATTTCTGATACTAGCGAACCCATTCCTAGGTCATCCTGGGACTGTCTATGAAGAAACAGGCTGTAGGAGTGTGTCTGAGAGTGCTGAATGCCATCGAGTCTGGTTACCTAATGAGTTTACCTGCCATTGGAAATGATCCAGTGGCAAGGAATTGAAAGTCCCATGTTTGCTGCAGAAATCCAAGAGGTCTGACCAAAGATATTGCTGTCACAAGTAAGAAAACAGCAATTGGATGGATCTTCAGGCAGTTGCTACTCTGCACCATTTTAGGACCACCTGAAAGAAAATGCTGATTTAGCCAACAAGGTCCAGGATCCAGCTTCACACTCAGTATGTGTCCATGCACTACCCAAGCATTTTCCAGACAGACCTAGGATCACTGGATCTCTCCTACAGAGAAAACCTGATGGAACAAACGTTTGGATGCTAGTTTGCTTTTTCCCTGTGAGTGTGGGACCGTCCTGACTGTAACACAGTCAGGGGAAGTTCTTACTGAAAAATGAAGTCCAAGCAAGCATTTTAGAGCAGTGAGTTACTCTCAGCACACAGAATGCTAGGAACTCCATGTTCCTTTGATGAAAGAAAAACATAAAAGTAGAGTGTTTTTCATGCATCTGTCTATCAGGAACTGTCTAGATTGTAAGATGTCAGAACTCCAGGTTTGCACAGAGACCCTAATTTCCAGTCATAGCCAGTGTATTTTCCTGCACTTTCTGAGCCTTTTGAACACATTCCTAGCTCATATTGGGTCTGTCCCTCAAGAAAAAGGCTTAGGAAATTATATCTAAATGTGTTGAGTGTCATAATGTTGTTACCTTGATTAGTTGACAATCTATTGGAAATGATCCTGCCACAAGGTGTTGCAAGCTGCCTGTTTGCATAGAAATAGAAATAATTTGACCAAACTCATTTATGTTGTAAATAGGAAATTGTCAATTGGATGGATTCTCAGGTAGCTGTCAGCCCACACCCTTTTAATGCCAACAGAGAGAAAAGGTGAGTTTTGCCAACAAGGTTCAATATCCAGTTTCACACTCAGTATGTGTCCCTGCAGTGTCCAAGACTTTTCCAAACAGATCTAGGATCACTAGATCTCTCCTGCAGAGAAAACTTGATGGAACTTTTACTCTGAAGCAGGGTCAGTCTTGTTGAGGTGACTCCTTCCCCAAGGCCACAACTGGGAGTCCTCACACCAAGGCCATAGAAGTGGGCCCCAGAACCAAGGTCACCTGTGAATCGGACTGGGCCCCCTTTGCAACTGTTGCCAAAAGCACCTGATCATCGCTAATGAGCTTCCTGACTCCCTACCAGGCAAGGATGCCCACTCCAGTAAACACCCTATGGTACCCCACCCAATCACCTAATATCAACCTTCCAGTAAGAATTTTCTTTGCCTTGAAACTGTAAAAATTGGCTCTTAACCCAGGAAATCAGTCAACTTTCCCTAGTCTGTCAGGTGGTTGGCCCCCTGAGCCCACAGTGCCCACTTTATCTCTGCTCTTTGTTCTTAATACAAACTCACTCCCTTCTGAAATGCTCTATGTCTGAACATTCTTTTCCAACTCGTACTCAGACGGCCTCAACAAGCCTCCCATCACCAGAGCCACTTTCCTAGATCACACTCACCACTTGCTTGTCCACTCCCAACTCAGAGCAGAAAGGCCCCCTCAGCCTGGTCCTTCCCTCTCACTTCCCGTGCCTGGTCGCCAGGGGCTCACACCGTCCCTGGGCAGGCTGCCTTCTGTGTCCTGCAGAGGCCTCTGTGGTGTCAGGTGAAGAAACAAGAGGCACCCATGAAACCTCCCACCCCAGCACAGCAACCAGTACCCACCTACTGAACTCTTCACTCTGGATGGGCCTGGGGGTGTTTCAGGGAACGTCCCCCAACATGTCCTTGTTCTCATCTAATTCCAGCACTGCCCACATGAGAGTCACTAAGCTAATCTGTGATAACTGTACAGAGAGAATACTTGTTCACTCGCCCCTCCCAGGATACATGGTTCTTATGGGCAGGTGCCTCCCAGGATATGGGGCTCACCTGGGCAGGTATCCTGCAGGGCTCAGCACCCAGGAGCTGTTCACAGAGCCCTCACTGCAAAGAGCCCCCAGCTCCTCTGTTGGACAGATCTGACCTTGAGACCCTCAGAGGAGGACCTGAGGTAACATACAGCAGCTTCAGGATAGTTTTGTGACCTTGGGCTTCACTTGTTGCATCCTCCTTCCAGCAGGTTTTACAGAGGGTCCCATAGCACCTGGGCACTGAGTCTGTCTCCACCCACCACCCATCCTCTCCCTGACCCCTGGGTCCCTCTCATTAGAAGAAGGCCTTCCTGAAATCCTCTCCCACTTATAGGTCAGATAAAAAGATGAGAAAACAAGTCAGAGCAGCAGCCCCATATCCATCCTGACCCAAAGGACCCACACCTGTTCCTGGAACCCTGGCCAGGACAACGAGGCCCATTTTCTGAAACCACAAGCCCAGGTGGGCAGATTGGCTGACCTGACTGGCCTGCCCTTTGGATGTGTGCCTGGGTTGAGGTCTATATAAACCCCCTCAAGTGCCTGCAGCTGTACCTGATGCTGTCTTTCTGCTTAGATCTTGCAGGGTTGGCTTGATAAGAGAGAGTGAGGGCCCATAGTGTTTCGGGGGATTGGGTCTGTGTTGGGCTCTGCTGGACCTTCTGCAGGAGGTGCTAAGCTGTCACTTCCTAAGGATGGGCTGTGTCACCTGTTCCTGCTGTTGGAAATCTTCTCAGGCAGAAATGAGGAAGCAAGAAAACAGGCAATGGGAGCAGCACAGGAGGAGTAACTCAGGTAGGAAAGTGCAAAGCTTCCAGATCACCCAGGCCAGGACCATTCTGCCTGACCTACAGGAGCCACGTCAGTAAGCATGCTGTTGCTGGAGTGGCTCCACTTTTCTCCAGCCTGTGAGGTCTTTGCACATATTCAAGTGTTTTATCTATGAAGGGTGGATGAGGTTCAGGAATGGCTAGCCTGGGGGTCAGCCAGCATTTACTTAGAGATGACTCCGTGTAGTCTCCCAGCTTCCCACTGAGGTCCCTCCTTGGGAGGGGAGGGGGTGGGGTATGTGCAAGGGCTGCTGGCTGGCTACACATGAGTAAGTCCCCATCCCTGACCATCTTCAGAATTGCTCATCCCTGAAGCAAGTGCCCTAATTGGGCTTTCACCTGTGCAACTGGTGGCTTCTTAATTAGCAATGTGGCCATTGATATTAAATGTCCTCCATCAAGACTGAGATGTTACACCACATGTACTGGTGTAAGAACCCGGGGAGGCGTGTGCACCCAGTACCCCTAGGCACAGGCTTCAGACTTGACCCCTCAACATTCTGGAGCCCAGCCACTGCTTTAGCATTTCTGAGGGTCCAGAGCTGATTTTAAGTGTTCTGTAATCCACCCTTCATCTGCTTTAATGAGACCCACATTTCTAGGATCCTACAGAGCAGGGTCTGTGTGGCTGCTCTGTGGCTTCTCTAACATGATCACATGCTGGGTGGTTTAAAACAACAGGAGTTCATCCTCTCTCAGTCCTGGAGACCAGACACCGGAAATCAAGGTGGCACAGGGCTGAGGTCCCTCCAGAGGCTCCAGGACAGGATCATTCCTGCCTTTTCCAACTTCAGGGGCTCCAGGGGTCCCTGGGCTTGTGGCCCCCTCCCTCCCATCTCTGCCTCTGCCTTTAAGAGGCTTCCCCTTTGTGTCCTCTTTCGTCTCTTTGAAGGAGTCTGTCAGTTGGATTGAAGGTCACCCTAACCCTAGATGACCTTACCTTGCTATCCTTAACTACATCTACAAAGACTCTTTTCCCAGATACGGCCCTGTTCTGGGGGGACACATCTTTGGTGGCCACCATTTACCCCATTCTCTCTCTGTCAAATAACCCTCATTTTAGGAGATCACCACATGCCCATAAAGACGGGCACAGAGAGCGGCCACACACATGGAGAGAATGAGGCCCTTGGAGTCACCTGGAACGAATGAAGACCTGGCTTCATCAGGTGAGGGGAATCACAGGGAGGAGAGGAGGATGGTCTTGTTTAGGCTTCAAAAAGACCACGTTGGGGTGGGATGTGAGATGCACAATGGGGGCGGGGAGCTTCATCAGGGCCTGAGGGGGAGGTTAGGCTTGGGCCAGGGCCATGGGTATAGAGGGGACTTAGTGTGGGGGTTGGTCATACACCCAGAAGGAAGAGCTCACAGTCACTGGGGCACAAGGACCTGGGAACCTGGGAGGGCTTCATCTTTCTGAACCTGAAGAGGAAACGTTAAAATTTTACATCACCTCCTGCTCCTTCTGCCTCTGTAACTCAGCTTGCTCCTTGCAAAGTCTGGATCATGTAGGTCACGCAATCTCAGAAAGTGGGGACTTAGAATACTCGGAGCTGGAGCTTATCTCCCTTGTCCTTGCCCTGGCCCCTGCAAACCTTCTTGATCATGCCTATTCATGATAATGAGGAGCCCGCCCCCCTGACACTCTCCTCACCCCAGGGGGAACTCCCCACTCTGCTGGAGCACCTGGCTGTTGGTGGCCACTGACAGCACTCTGGTCTCCTCAGGACCCAGCTTCAGGATACTCTGAGGTTCAGGTCAGGCAGATGGAATCTGGTCTTCTCAGAACCCACTGGGGCTTCAGTTTGGGGGCATTGTGGGGTTTAGTTCAGGTTGATGGAATCTGGTCTCCTCAGGACCTGCTGGGTGTTCAGCTTTGGGACATTGTGGGGTTCAGTTCAGGCTGACAGGAGATGGGTCACCACAGGATCCATTGTATTTTGGCTTTGGGGCATTATGGGGTTTAGTTTTGGCTGATGGAATCTAGTTTCCTCAGGACCCATGATCTCCTCAGAACCCATTGGGGCTTCAGCTTTGGGACATTGTGGGGTTCAGTTGAGTCTGACGGGAGTCTGGTTTCCTCAAGATTCCTGCAACGATGTGCTGCTGAAAGAAAAAGTGAGGAAAATTGGGAAGAAGCTTCTGTGTGTGGCTGTTGCTGAAAGTCTGTCTTAAGAGGACCCAAGACTGTTAGGGCTTGATGTGGAAAGTTGTGGGATTTTAGTCAGTTTTTGTCTGTAGTATAAGATGGTGTCCTATATTGTTCCTTGGTGTGTGGTTTCCATTTTTCCCAGCACGGTTTATTGAGGGGGGTGGGGGGGACTGTCCTTTCCCGCGTATATATTTTTAGTTCCTTTCTTGTAAATTAATTACCATGCACCTGTAGGTTTACTTCTGAGCTCTCTTGACTATTTCTGTGCCAATTCCACACGTCTTCTAGTGACTTTAGGTACATACTCTAGATTGAAGTCAGGGATAGACATGCCACCAGCCTGTTCTGCTTTCTCAGGATCCCTTTGGCTCTTCTGGTTCCTTTGTGGCTCCACACAGATGTAAAGATTGCTTTTGTTTCTGTGAAAAATGTCATTGAAATGTTGGCAGTGATTGCATGAATGTGTACGTTGCTTTGTTTAGAATGGATATTTTAATGGTATTTTCACCCATAAGCATGGGATATCTTTTTACTTGTATCCATTTAGTTTCTTTGATCATTGTCTTGTAGTTTTTAGCTTTCAGGTCTTTCAAGTCCTTGGTTAGATTTCTAGTTATGTGGGGGAGGGGATGCAATTGTAAAAGGAATTATTTTCTTAATTTCTCTTTCTGATAGTTCATTATTAGTGTAGAGAATCACAAATGATCTTGCAGTTCTGCTGACTTTCTTTTTTCTTTTTTTTGGCCCCACAGCTCGACATGTTGGATCTTAGTTCTCTGACCAAGGATCAAACCTGTACCCCCTGCAGTGGAAGTGCAGTCTTAACTACTGGACTGCCAGGCAAGTCTGTGAATTTGCTTTTTAGTTCTGACAGTTGCTTTGGTGTAGTGTTATGTGGAAAACTAGAATTAAGACATCTAATAGTTTCAGTTCCATCTGGTCATCCACAGCACCCAGGGCATGGTGTCTACTAATATACTCTTCCTATGGTGCCTTTTAATACCATGTGGACTAGTACAAGGCAATTAGCATCAAACTACTTTAGCTGAATTTAGTTAGGTTAACTCTTGGCCTCTATTGCAATGTTCGATGTCATCTCTGATTTTCTGGCATGTGACTTACATGGCTGTATTGAAAAGTAACTTACTTTCTAGTAAAATTTCAAACGTGTCTACTTTAAATAGTGGTACAAAGTTTTCTACATTCACACCAAATACCGCAATGTGTTTTACCCAAAACATGGTCACTTTCCCAGGAACCAGCCCACAACCCCAAAATGGGGGATAATTATGGTTTCCACATTACAATCCTATCCATAGGACCAGTTCAACTTTCATCAGCTGCCCAAGCTTTGTGCAACTGTCTTTCTTCATTCTAATGCAGTTTTCTTTTTCTGGAGCCATCACTGGGGCTTTCCCTCATGTTAAAAACCTTCATGGATTTAAAGTGACAAGATGACTATGATCTGGGTGGCTTTTCAGTGTGGTTTCTTTCACTGAGAATGTTTTTAGTGCTTTTCCATGTTGTGCCATGTGTCATTGTTTTCACTGTGCTTACAAACATATAACAACATTTATTATTTGAGTCATTTTAAGTATGAACTTCTATAGCATTAACTGCACTCTCATTGTAAAAATTTCCCCACCATTCATCTCCAGAATCTTTCCCTTTTCCTGAAGTGACACTGTAACCATTAAATACTCATAACCCCCAATCCCTGGCCATCTTACTCTACTTGGAATTTGTCTTATATGGATATCTCATACTAGTGGAATCATAGAACATTTTTCCTTTTGTGTCAGGCTTGTTTCACTTCACCTAATGACTTGAAGTTTCATCTACATTATAGCATGTATGAGTTATCTTGTTTTTAAAGGTTGAATCAGATCCCACTGTGTATATACTACATCGTGCTTATCCAGTCATCTGTTGAACACTTGTGCTGCTGCCACCTTTTGGTTACTATGAATAATGCTGCTATGAATATGGGGTTTGAATATCTGTTTCAGTATTTGGTTTTAAATATCTTGAGTGTATAACCTGGACCGGAATTGATGGATTCTATGTTAACTCTGTGTTTAAGTTTTTGTAAAGCCCCCTACTATTTTCTGAAGCTGTGGCATTATTTTACTATATTCCTTTATATGGCAGAGTAATGCATCTCATGGATGGAACTGCCCTATTTGCTCTTCCATTCACTTGTTGGTGGACATTTTCATTGTTTTTAACTTGGATTATCAAGAACACTGCTGCTGTAAATATTGGTGTACAAGTATATATTTGAGCACCTCTTTTAAATTCTTTGGATGTATATCTAGGAGTGGAGTTACCAAAACATATGATATTTCAGTTCAGTCACTCACTCATGTCCGACTCTTTGTGACCCCGTGGACTGCAGCACACCAGGCTCCCCTATCCATCACCAACTCCCAGAGCTTGCTCAAACTCATGTCTATCGAGTTGGTGATGCCATCAACCATCTCATCCTCTGTTATCCCCTTCTGCTCCTGCCTTCAATCTTTCCCAGCATCAGGGTCTTTTCCAATGAGTCAGTTCTTCACATTAGGTGGCCAAAGTATTGCAGTTTCAGCTTCAGCATCAGTCCTTCCAATGAATATTCAGGGTTGATTTCCCTTAGGATTGACTTGTTGGATCTCCTTGCAGTCCAAGTGATGCTCAAGAGTCTTCTCCAACACCACAGTTCCAAAGCATCACTTCTTCGGTGCTCAGTTTTCTTTGTAGTCCAGCTGTAACGTCTATACATGACTATTGGAACAACCATAGCTTTGAGTACATGGACCTTTGTTGGTAATGTCTCTGCTTTTTAATATGCTGTCTAGGTTGGTCATAACTTTTATTCCAAGGAGCAGGTGTCTTTTAATTTCATGGCTGCAGTCACCATCTTCAGTGATTTTTGAGCCCCCCCCCCCACAATAAATTCTGTCACCATTTCCATTGTTTTCCTATCTATTTGCCATGAAGTGATGGGGCCAGATGCCATGATCTTAGTTTTCTGAATACTGATTTTTAAGCCAACTTTTTCACTCTCCTCTTTCACTTTCATCAAGAGACTCTTTAGTTCTTCTTTGCTTTCTGCCATAAGAGTGGTGTCCTCTGTGTATCTGAAATTATTGATATTTCTCCTGGCAATTTTGATTCCAGCTTGTGCCTCATCCAGACCCGAGATTTCACATGATATACTCTGCATACAAGTTAAATAAGCAGGGTGCTGTACTCCTTTCCTGATTTGGAACCAGTCCATTGTTCCATGTCTAGTTCTAATTGTTGCTTCTTCACCTGCATACAGATTTCTCAGGAGGCAGGTAAGGCAGTGTGGTATTCCCATACCTTTCAGAATTTTCCACAGTTTGTGGTGATCTGCAGAGTCAAAGGCTTTGGCATTGTTAACAAAGCAGAAGTAAATATTTTTCTGGATGTTTTTCTCTCTTGCTCTTTCAGTGATGCAACGGGTGTTGGCAATTTGATCTCTGGTCCCTCTGTCTTTTCTAAATCCAGCTTGAACATCTAGAAATTCATGGTTCACTTACTGTTGAAGCCTGGCTTGGAGAAATTTGATCATTACTTTGTTAACATGTGAGATGAGTGCAACTGTGTGGCAGTTGGAACATTCTTTGGCTTTGCCTTTCTTTGGGATTGGAATGAAAACTGACCTTTTCCAGTCCTGTGGCCACTACTGAGTGATATAATTACATTTTTATGTTTTCGAGAAAATGCTTGTTTTGGACACATTGATTGCACCATTTTACCTCTCCACAAGTAAAGTTTTGAGTTTCAATTTCGTACATTTTCGCCAACATTTGTTATTTGTCTTTATTGTTGATTTTCCTCACGTCCATCCTGAGTGCCTTATTAAGGAGGAAGTCATAATGCAGGACCCACATTTGAGGAGAGGAGAGTTAGCTTCATATACTTGATGGACAGCTGAGTCTGTATCAATTATTTAGAATCTTTCTGTGTGAGATTTTTATTCAACATTACTCATAAAAGCTAATTTTTACTTTTTACCAGTTTGGACACCTGAAAATTATTTTAAACTTTTGGGAGCTTCCCTGGTGGCTCAGCCTGTAAAAGCATATGCTTGCAATGCAGGATACCTGGGTTCAATCCCTGGGTGGGGAAGATCCCCTGGAGAAGGAAATGGCAACCCACTCCAGTACTCTTGCCTGGAAAATTTCATGAATGGAGGCGCCTCATAGCTTACAGTCCATGGGGTTGCAAAGAGTCAGACACGACTGAGCAACTTCACCTTCACTTCCTTTTGGCTATAATCCAGCCAATTAGACTGCTTAGTTCATTCTAGCTTTGGCTATTGAGAGCTTTTTCCATACTCTCCTGCTTTTATTTTACATAATTCAGCTTTTATGGGGCTTTTTGGTCCTTCTTTCTCACATTTTAAGATTATGCTGCTTTACATATTTATTGTCTCAGTCCTAGTATCAGACACATATTTAAAGAGTCCTTGTCCCTTTTTGTTAGAGCATATTAATAAAAACTTGTATGTGGGAACTTAATAATCTCAGCAGACAATGCATGGAAATACACATGCATGTATCCAGACTATGCATACAGACAGTTATGAAGATTTTCACATGGAGTTATATGTTTCTGCATTAGGCTAAAGATAGTTTATAATGATGTCTCCAACCTGATCTCTTATGACACAGGTATTATAACCTTCTCCTTTTGTCTGCCTGTAACTTCCCACTCCAATGGTAAGAAACCTGGCTTCCACTACTCATCACTTATCAAATTCAGGGCTTGCTCCTTCAATAACTGATATGGTAGTTTCAGTCCTGTTAGCTACAAACCCCCGTGGAAAGAACTTACAGAGCCCATTGTTTATGTATGGTACATTTGCCTTTGGCCTGCAGATTCCATTCATTTACACAGTGAACTTAGGTCAGATAATTTTGTCCTAAGAGTGAGAGTGGCCTTTTAAAATTTTTCTTCTTCCTTTTAAATCTTTTGGCTGTGCCACGTCATGTGGGGTTTTAGGTCCCTGACCAGGAATTGAACCCATATTTCCTGCACTGGCAACGTGGAGTCTTAACCACTGGGCCCCTAGGGAAGTCTGAAGCTTTTCATTTATTTCTCAATCTGTTATATTCTTTGTTAAATTCTGCATTCCAGTCTTTAGCACTCCATACCATAAATAAATAAATGTGAATAGGTAATAAATTACTTGTGTTCTGAAAACAGAAATCTATGTGCTTAGACAAATGCATAGTGGCAGGTATTCCTCACTAAAGTACCATGTGAAATATATCAACCATATATTCCATAAACTCTTTATCATGTCTGTTTTACCTTTGCTAGAATGTCTTATACGATCATACAGTGTGTAGCACTTGAGGCTGGATTCCCTCACTCAGTAATGTAAGTGTTAGATTCATGCTTTCCTTTATTTTTATTTTAAATTGGTCTGTGGTTCATTCCTCTATATCTCTGAGTGCTATTTTATTGCATTAGATGAGAGGAAAGATAATTTTCCCCCTAGCCTCAATGTTCTTCACTGAGATGTTCATAATGAAAGGAAGATGGATTGGAGAAAAACAATCAGAAGTTTAATATATGACATGCATACCTCCTATATAGTTGAAAGATACCTGGGAAAACTGTCACTTTCTGAAATGGTCCAAGACTTTACCTTAAATGCTATCATCAGCTGAGAATGAAAGAAGGAGGTTAAGGAATGGAAGAAGCTATTTAAGGGAGATTATTAGGTGAAGCACAGTAAACAAAGACATGGTGGTATGCAGATTAACTTCCAGGTCCATTCCATAGACCTTCTTGATATTTAGTCAAGTCATTTAGTGATATCAAGTCAGTCTTGATACTTAGTCCATTCTTGATATTTAGCCATCCTCTATTTCCTGGTCCAGACAGGGACACGTCCTTAAAGATGGAGATATCCTTAACAAATGTAAATCTACTTCATAAAATGGAATTTCGACTTGGTTTTCAAAGATCCTCCTGGGGCGGCTGTTTGTTTTTTTCTTTTGTTTTGTTTTGTTTTGTTTTTAATTAATCAGTCCAAAATAACCCTTTTGTCAAATGTGCATATTTTGGGTGTGCTTTTTGTGCTCCCCTTGAAATGTGCATTCAGGGGAGGAGTGTCACCGTGGAGACTGTTGATATGTGACCCCATGGACAGGGACTGGGTTGGTCACCCTGAAGAATGTGGATATGTGACCCCAGGGGAATGGTCAGAAGGAATTCACCCTGGAGACTGTGGAATTGTGAGCCCAGTTGCAAGGCTTGGGAAGGGGTCACCGTGGAGACTGTGGATGTGTGACTCCAGATACAGTGTCTGGGAGGGATCACCCAGGGGACTGTAGATATGTGATCCTAGATATAGGGTTTGGGAGAATGTCACCCTGCAGACTGTGGACATGTGACCCCAGGTGCATGGTCCAGTGTGTTGTGATCACCCTGGAGATTGTGGAAGCGTGACCACAGGTACTGGGTCTGGGAAGTGGCGTCATCCTGGAGATGTGCACATGTGATTACAGACACAGGATATTTCAGGTGGAGTCACCTTGGAAACTGGAGGAGTGACCCCAGGTGCAGGGTCTGGGGTGAGGTTCAGTGACGTCAGGACTCTTGTCTTGTTGGGAGAGACACATCAGGATTCTCCTCGAGATGTTGCAATGCAATACGGACGCCTCTCAAGGTGAGGGGGGAGACCAAGTTTGCCTTTGCAGTTGCCAGAGCAATACTGTGACTCCTGTCAGTTTTCAAGAGGAGACAGGTTTCATCTCCTTTTGAAGCATTGAACTCCACGTGCCTCTCGTGTTGTCAAAGGGATGTGAGGCCTCCTGTCAAAATGAGGCGGGGAACTAGGGCATTCTCTAGGGTCTCCACAGGGGATTCAGACGTCCCTTCCTCTTATGAGATGAAAGACGAACCTACATTCAAGTCACTGCAGGGAAATCCGGCCTTATTTCAAACCAGGGCATCTTGGTGTCCATTCCACGTGAGGCAGCAAACTCAGGGTCCCTCTCACATATCTATAGCTGAGAGAAGCCTCCTCTTTAGGTGTTGTTTAAACCTGGCATTCCTCTTGAGTCAAAGCCAGGAAATCAGGTCTCATCTCGAGATGATTTGAGGTACACGGAGCTGTTTTCTAGTTGCTGTGCTGAACAGGGTGTTCCTCTATACTTAGGACAGTGTTTTCGGGGAATCTCTGGAGTTGCCTAAAGGAAGTCAAGCCACATGTCGTGTTTGATGGGGAACGCCAGATGGCTCTGGAACCAATGAAGGGGAATCTGGCCTCATCTTGAGTTGATTTGGAGTACACGGAGTGCTTTCATGTTGCTGCGGGGACCTCAGGGTCCCTCTAGACTTGTATCAGTGTTCTTGGGGACTCTCTAGAGTTCCATCAAGGACGTCAAGGCTCCTTTCATGTTTGATGGGGAACACGGACTTGCTCTGCACTCAATGCAGGGGAATCTGATCTCATCTCTCATCGAGTGGGAAGTCTCATGGTTTTTCTCGAGTTGCGGAGGGAACCTGGGGTATATTCTCGAGTGACGACAGGGATGGACTCTTAAAACTCCTGTTTGTTCAATGATGTCAGGACGCCTGTCTAGTTGTGAGGGTCACCTCGGGATTCTCCTCGAAACTTGGTTGGACAATAGGGATGCCTCTCGAGATGAGTAGGGAAACCCACTGTCACTTTCAAGTTGTTACAGGAATACTGGGATTCCTTCAATTTTCAAGAGGAGTCAGTCATCGTCTACTTTTGAAGCATTGAACTCCGTGTTCCTCTCGAGTTGTCAAAGGGATGTGAGACCTCCTGTGGAAATGAGGTGGGGAACTAGGGCTTTCTCTAGGGTCTCCACAGGGGATTCAGACATCCCTTCATCTTTTGAGATGAAAGACAAGCCTGCATTCATGTCACTGCAGGGAAATCCGGCCTTATGTCGAGTCACGGCATCTCGGTGTCCATTCCACTTGAGGCAGCAAACTCAGGGTCCCACTCACGTACCTATAGCTGAGAGAAGCTTCCCCGTGAGGGGGTTCTGGAAAGTTGGCATTCCTCTTGATTCGAAGCCAGGGAATCAACTCTCATCTCGAGATGATTTGAGGTACACGGAGCTGTTTTCTAATTGCTGTGCTGAACGTGGTGTTCCTCTATACTTAGGACAGTGTTTTCAGGGAATCTCTGGAGTTGCCTAAAGGAAGTCAAGCCACTTGTCGTGTTTGATGGGGAACGCCGGATGGCTCTGGAGCCAATGTAGTGTAATCTGGCCTCATCTCACGTTGATTTGCAGTACACTGAGCACTTTCGTGTTGCTGCGGTGACCTCAGGGTCACTCTAGACTTGTATCAGTGTTCTTGGGGACTCTCTGGAGTTCCATCAAGGAAGTCAAGGCTCCTTTCATGTTTGATGGTGCACATGGAATTGCTCTGCACGCAATGCAGGGGAATTTGATCTCATCTCTCTTCGAGTGGAAAGTCTCATGGACTTTCTCGCGTTGCGGAAGGAACCTGGGTTATATTCTCGAGTGACGAAGGGGATGGACCCTCATAACGCGTGTTTGTTCAGCGACATCAGGCCTCCAGTCTCGTTGCGAGGGACAACTCGAGATTCACTTCGAGACTTGGCAAGTCAATAAGGAGGACACCTCTCGAGGTGAGGCGGGAGACCCAGTGTCCTTTCAAGTTGCCACAGGGATACTGGGATTCCTGTCAATTTTCAAGAGGACTCAGTCATCGTCTACTTTTGAAGCATTGAATTCCACTTTCCATTCGTGTTGTCAAAGGGATGTGAGGCCACATGTCAAGATGAGGTGGGGAAATAGGGCTTTCTATAGGGTCTTCAAGGGGATTCAGGAATCCCTTCATCTGATGAGATGAAAGACGAGCCTGCACTCAAGTCACTGCAGGGAATTCCGGCCTTATTTCGAGTCAGGGCATCTCGGTGTCCATTACACTTGAGGCAGCAAACTGAGGGTCCCTCTCACATACCTAGAGCTGAGAAAAGCCTCCGCTTGAGCTGCTGTGGAAAGTGGGCATTCCTCTTGATTCGAAGCCAGGAAATCAGCTCTCATCTCGAAATGATTTGGGGTACACGGAGCTTTTCTCGAGTTGCTGTGCTGAACTTGGTGTTCTTCTATACTTGGGACGGTGTTCTCAGGGAATCTCTGGAGTTGCCTAAAAGAAGTCAAGCCACTTGTCCTGCTTGATGAGGAATGCTGGATTGCTCGAGAGCCAATGCAGGGAAATCAGGCCTCACCTCAAGTTGATTTGAGGTAAACGGGGATATTTCGTGTTGCTGCGTTGACCTCAGGGTCCCACTAGACATGTGACAGAGTTATTGGGGACTATGTGGAGTTTCATCTAGGAAGTCAAGGCTCCTTTCGTGTTTGATGGGGAACACCGACTTGCTTTGCATGCAATGCAGGGGAATCAGGCCTCGTCTCACGGTGAGGGGGAATTCTCATGGTTTTCTCGAGTTGTGGCGGGAAACTGGGTTATATTCTCGAGTTACAGCTGGGATGGCCCTTCAAAACTTGTGTTGGTTCAGTGATATCAGGACTCCTGTCTAGTTGTGAGGGACACATCGAGATTCTCCTCGAAGCTTGGCAGGGCAATAGGGACGCCTCTCAATGTGAGAGGGGCAACCCAAGGTCCTTTCCAGTTGCCACAGCAATTTTGGGATTCCTATCAATTTTCAAGAGGAGGGAGCGATACTCCCCTTTTGAAGCATTTAAATCCACGTGCCTCTCGAGTTTCAAAAGGATGTGAGGCCTCCTGTTGAGATGAGCCGGGGAACTAGGGCTGTCTCTAGGGTCTCCACAGGGGATTCAGACATCCCTTCATCTTGTTTGATGAAAGACGAGCCTGCATTCAAGTCACTCCAGGGAATTCCGGCCTTATTATGAGTCAGGGCATCTCGGTGTTCATTCCACTTGAGGCAGCAAACTCAGGGTCCCTCTCACATACATATACCTGACAGAAGCCTCCTCGTCAGGTGCTTGTGTAAAGTTGACATCCCTCTTGAGTCAAAGCCAGGGAATCAGCTCTCATCTCGAGATGATTTGGGGTACACAGAGCTTTTCTCGAGTTTCTGTGCTGAACTTGGTGTTCCTCTAGTCTTGAGATGGTAGTCTCGGGTAATCTCTGGAGTAGCCTAACGGAAATCAAGCCACTTTGTGTGTCTGATGGGGAACGAGTGATGTCTCTGGAGACAATGCAGGGGAATCGGGTCTCATCTCGAGTTGATTTGAAGTACACGGTGCACTTTCATGTTGCTGCAGGGGACCTCAGGGTCTCTCTAGACTTGTGACAGTGTTCCTGGGGACTCTCTGGAGTTCCATCAAGGAAGTCAAGGCTCCTTTCGTGTTTGATGGGGAACACGGACTTGCTCTGAATGCAGTCCAGGGGAATCGGGCCTCATCTTGAGTTGATTTGGAGTACACGGAGCCCTTTCATGTTGCTGCGGGGACCTCAGGGTCCCTGTAGACTTCTGACAGTGTTCTTGGGGTCTCTCTGGAGGTCCTTCAAAGAAGTCAAGTCTCCTTTCCTTTTGATTGGGAACACGGACTTAACCTGCATACATTGCATGGGAACTGGGCCTCATCTCGCGGTGAGGAGAAAGTCTCATTGTTTTTCTGGAGTTGTGGAGGGAACCTGGTTATGTTCTAGAGTTACGGCGGGGATGGCCCTTCAAAACTCATGTTTGTTCAGCGATGTGTGAACTCCTGTCTAGTTGCGAGGGACACCTTGAGATTCTCCTCAAGGCTTGGCAGGACAATAGTGACGCCTCTCGAGGTGACGGGGGAGACCCAGTGTCCTTTCAAGTTGCAACAGACATACTGGGATTCCTGTCAATTTTCAAGAGGACTCAGTCATCGTCTCCTTATGAAGCATTGAATTCCGCATTCGACTCGTGTTGTCAAAGGGATGTAAGGTCACCTGTCGAGATGAGGTGGGGAAATAGGGCTTTGTCTAGGGTCTCCACAGGGGATTCAGACATCACTTCATCTTTTGAGATGAAAGACAAGCCTGCATTCAAGTCACTGCAGGGAAATCCAGCCTTATGTCGAGTCAGGGAATCTCGGTGTCCATTCCACTTGTGGCAGCAAATTCAGGGTCCCTCTCACATACCTATAGTTGAGAAAAGCATCCGCTTGAGCTGCTTGTGGAAAGTTGGCATTCCTCTTGAGTCGAAGCCAGGGAATCAGCTCTCATCTCGAAATGTTTTGGGGTACACGGAGCTTTTCTCGAGTTGCTGTGCTGAACTTGGTGTTCCTCTAGACTGGTGGCGGTATTCTCATAGAGTCTCTGGAGTTGCCTAAAAGAAGTCAAGCGACTTGTGCTCTTTGATGAGGAATGCAGGATTGTTCTGGAGCCAATGCAGGGAAATCAGGCTACATCTCGAGTTGATTTGTGGTACACGGGGCTCTGTCGTGTTGCTGCATTGATCTCAGGGTCCCTCTAGACTTCTGACAGAGTTCTTGGGGACTATGGAGAGTTTCATCTAGGAAGTCAAGGCTCCTTTCATGTTTGATGGGGAACACGGACTTGCTCTGCATGCAATGCAGGGGAATCGGGCCTCATCTCACGGTGAGGGGAAAGTCTCATTGTTTTTCTGGAGTTGTGGTGTGGAACCTGGGTTATATTCTCCAGTTACGGCAGAGTTGGCCCTTCAAAACTCGTGTTTGTTCAGCGACGTCAGGACTCCTGTCTAGTTCCGAGGGACACCTTAGGATTCTTCTCGAGGCTTGGCAGGACAATTGGGATGCCTCTCGAAGTGAGGCGGGACACCAGGTTTCCCTTTGCAGTTGCCAGAGCCATACTGTGACTCCTGTCAGTTTTCAAGAAGAGTCAGGCTTCGTCTCCTTTTGAAGCATTGAACTCCGCTTGCCTCTCATGTTGTCAAAGGGATGTGAGGCCTCCTGTCGAGATGAGGCTGGGAACTAGCGTATTCTCTAGGGTCTCCACAGGGGATTCAAACATCCCTTCATCTGTGAGATGAAAGACAATCCTGCATTCAAATCACTGCAGGGACATCCGGCCTTATTTCAAGTCAGGGCATCTCGGTGTCCATTCCACTTGAGGCAGCAAACTCAGGGTCCCACTCACGTACTTATAGCTGAGAGAAGCCTCCTCTTTAGGTGTTGTTTAAAGCTGGCATTCCTCTTGAGTCAAAGCCAGGGAATCAAGTCTCATCTCGAGATGATTTGAGGTACACGGAGCTGTTTTCTAGTTGCTGTGCTGAACGTGGTGTTCCTCTATACTCAGGACGTTGTTCTCGGGGAATCTCTGGAGTTGCTTAAAGGAAGTCAAGTCACTTGTCATGTTTGATGGGGAACGCCGGATGGCTCTGGAGCCAATGAAGGGGAATCTGGACTCATCTCGAGTTGATTTGGGGTACACCGAACTATTTCATGTTGCTGCAGTGACCTCAGGGTTCCTCTAGACATTTATCAGTGTTCTTGGGGACTCTCTGGAGTTCCATCAAGGAAGTCAAGGCTCCTTTCATGTTTGATGGGGAACACGGAATTGCTCTTCACTCAGTGCAGGGGAATCTGATCTCATCTCTCATCGAGCGGGAAGTCTCATGGATTTTCTCGAGTTGTGGAGGGAACCTGGGTTATATTCTCAAGTGACGATGGGGATGGCCCGTCAAAACTCGTGTTTTTTCAGCTACGTCAGGACTCCTGTCTAGTTGCGATGGACAACTCGGGATTGTCCTCGAGTCTTGGCAGGGCAATAGGGATGCCTCTCGAGGTGAGGCGGGAGACCCAGTGTCCTTTCAAGTTGCCACGCGGATACTGGGACTTCTGTCAATTTTCAAGAGGACTCAATCATTGTCTACTTTTGAAGCACTGAACTCCGTGTTCTACTCGTGTTGTCAAAGGGATGTGAGGCCTCCTGTCGAGATGAGGCGGGGAACTAGGGCTTTCTCTAGGGTCTTCATAGGGGATTCAGATATCCCTTCATCTTTTGAGATGAAGGATGAGCCGGCATTCAAGTCACTGCAGGGAATTCCGGCCTTATTTCGAGTCAGGGCATCTCGGTGTCCATTCCACTTGAAGCAGCAAACTCAGGGTGCCTCTCACATACCAAGAGCTGAGAAAAGCCTCCACTTGAGCTGCTTGTGGAAAGTTGGCATTGCTCTTGTTTCAAAGCCAGGGAATCTGCTCTCATCTCGAAATGATTTGGGCTACACGGAGCTTTTCTCGAGTTGCTGTGCTGAACTTGGTGTTGCTCTAGACTTGGGATGGTGTTCTCGGGGAATCTTGGAGTTGCCCAAAAGAAGTCAAGCCACTTGTGCTCTTTGATGAGGAATGCAGGATTGCTCTGGAGCCAGTGCAGGGGAATCGGGCCTCATCTCGAGTTGATTTGTGGTACACGGTGCTCTTTCCTATTGTTGCACTGACCTCAGGGTCGCTCTAGACTTCTGACACAGTTCTTGGGGACTATGTGGAGTTTCATCTAGGAAGTCAAGGCTCCTTTCGTTTTTGATGGGGAACATGGACTTGCTCTGCATGCAATGCAGGGGAATCGGGCCTCATCTCATGGCAAGGGGGAATTCTCACGGTTTTCTTGAGCTGTGGCGGGAACCTGAGTTATGTTCTCAAGTTATGGTTGGGATGGCCCTTCAAACTCGTGTTGATTCAGTGACATTAGGACTCCTGTCTAGCTGCAAGGGACAACTCGGGATTCTATTCAAGGCTTGGTAGGGCAATAAGGATGCCTCTCGAGGTGAGGGGGGAGACCCAGGGTCCATTCCAGTTGCCACAGTAATTTGGGGATTCCTATCAATTTTCAAGAGGAGGCAGCCATGCTCTCCTTTTGAAGCATTTAAATCCATGTGCCTCTGGAGGTTTCTAAAGACTGTGAGTCCTCCTGTCGAGATGAGCCGGGGAACTAGGGTTTTCTCTAGGGTCTCCACAGGGGATTCAGACATCACTTCATCATGTGTGATGAAAGACGAGCCTGCATTAAAGTCACTGCAGGGAAATCCAACCTTATTTCGAGTCATGGCATCTGGGTAACCATTCCACTTGATGCAGCAAACTCAGGGTCCCTCTCACATACCTAGAGCTGAAAGAAGCCTCCTCTTGAGGGGCTTGTGGAAAGTTGGCATTCCTCTTGAGTCGAAGCCAGGGAATCAGCTCTCATCTCGAGATGATTTGGGGTACACGGAATTTTCTCGAGTTGCTGTGCTGAACTTGGTATTCCTCTTGTCTTGAGATGGTATTCTCAGGTAATCTCTGGAGTTGCCTAAAGGAAGTCAAGCCACTTGTTGTGTTTGATGGGGAATGAGTGATGGCTCTGGAGCTAATGCAGGGGAATCGGGCCTCATCTCGAGTTGATTTGAAGCACACAGTGCACTTTCATGTTGCTGTGGGGTTCTCAGGGTCCCTCTAGACTTTTCAAAGTGTTCCTGGGGACTCTCTGGATTTCCATCAAGGAAGTCAAGGCTCCTTTCGTGTTTTATGGGGAACACAGACTTGCTTTGCATGCAGTGCATGGGAAGCGGGCCTCATCTCGAGTTGATTTCAAGTACACAGTGCATTTTCTTGTTGCTCCGGGGACCTCAGGGACCCTCGAAACTTGTGACAGTGTTCCTGGGGACTCTCTGGATTTCCATCAGGGAAGTCAAAGCTCCTTTCGTGTTTGATGGGGAACACAGACTTGCTCTGAACGCAGTGCAGGGGAATCGGGCCTCATCTCGAGTTGTTTTGGAGTACACAGAGCCTTTACATGTTGCTCTGTGTTCCTCTCGAGTTGTCAAAGGGATGTGAGGCCTCCTTTTAAGATGAGGCTGGGAACTAGGGTATTCTCTAGGGTCTCCACAGGGGATTCAGACATCCCTTCATCTTGTGAGATGAGAGATGAGCCTGCATTCAAGCCACTGCAGGGACACCTGGCCTTATTTTGAGTCAGGGCTTCTCAGTGTCCATGTCACTTGAGGCAGCAAACTCAGGGTCCCTCTCACATACCTATAGCTGAGAGAAGCCTCCTCTTTAGGTGTTGTTTAAAGCTGGCATTCCTCTTGAGTCAAAGCCAGGGAATCAGCGCTCATCTCGAGATGATTTGAGGTACACAGAGATGTTTTCTAGTTGCTGTGCTGAACGTGGTGTTCCTCTATACTTAGGACGGTGTTCTCGGGTAAACTCTGGAGTTGCCTAAAGGAAGACAAGCCACTTGTCGTGTTTGATGGGGAATGCTGGATGGCTCTGGAGACCATGCAGGGGAATCAGGCCTCACCTCGTGTTGATTTGAAGTACACGGAGCGCTTTCGTGTTGCTGTGGGGAACTCAGTGTCCCTCTATACCAGTGACAGTGTTCCTGGGGACTCTTTGGAGTTCCATCAAGGAAGTCAAGGCTCCTTTCGTGTTCATGGGGAACAGGGAATTGCTCTGCCTGCAGTGCAGGGGATTCAGGCCTCATCTCACGGCCAGGTGAAAGCCTCATGGTTTTTCTCGAGTTGCGGCAAGAACCTGGGTTATGTTTTCTAGTTACGACGAGGATGGACCTTCAAAACTTGTGTTGGATCAGCAACGTCAAGATTCCTCTCTAGTTGCGAGGGACACCTCGGAATTCTCCTCGAGGCTTGCATGGGCAATAGGGATGCCTCTCAAAGTGAGGCGAGAGACCCAGGGTTCCTGTCCAGTTGCCACAGGGATATCGTGATTCCTATCAATTTTGAAAAGGAGTCAGGCTTCATCTCCTTTTGAAGCACTGAACTTCGAATGCCTCTCGAGTTTTCAAAGGGAAGTCAGGCCTCATGTCGAGATAAGGCAGGGAACTAGTCTCTAGGGTCTCCACAAGGGATTCAGACATCCCTTCTTTATGTGAGATGAAAGATGAGCCTGCATTCAAGTCAATGCAGGGAAATCCGGCCTTATTTTGAATCAGGGTATCTCGATGTCCATTCCACTTGAAGCAGCAAAATCAGGTTCCCTTTCACATACATATAGCTGAGAGAAGCCTCCTCTTGAGTTGCTTGTGGAACGTTGGCATTCCTCTTGAGTCCAATCCAGGGAATCAGCTCTCATCTTGAGATGATTTGTGGTACACGGAGCTTTTGTCGAGTTGCTGTGCTGAACTTGGTGTTCCTCTAGATATGGGACGGTGCTCTCGGTTAATCTCTGGGGTTGCTAAAAGAAGTCAAGCTACTTGATCTGTTTGATGGGGAATGCACGATGGCTCTGGAGCCAATGGAGGGGAATCCGGCCTCATGTCAAGTTGATTTGTAGTACACGAAGCTCTTATGTGTTGCTGTGGTGGCCTCAGCACCTCTAGACTTGTGAGGTGCTGAAGTCCCCAGTCTTCTTGGGGACTATGTGGAATTTCATCTAGGAAGTCAAGGCTCCTTTAGTGTTTGATGGGGAACTCAGATGTGGTCTGCATGCAATGCAGGGGAATCACACCTCATCTCGAGTCGATCTGGGGTACACGATGCTCTTTTGTGTTGCTGCGGGGACCTCAGGGTCCCGCTAGACTTGTGATAGTGTTCTTGGGGACTTTCTGGAGGTCCATCAAGGAAGTCAAGGCTCCTTTTGTGTTTAATGAGGAACACAGACTTGCTCTGCACGCAGCATTGCAATCGGGCTTCATCTCGCAGCGATGGGGAAGTCTCATGGTTTTTCTTGAGTTTCAGCGGGAATCTGGGGTATGTTCTCGTATTACGGCGGGGATGGCCTTTCAAAACTCATGTTGGTTCAGCGACTTCAGGACTCATGTCTAATTGCCAGGGATACCTCGGGATTCTCCTTGAGGCTTGGCAGGGCAATAGGGACGCCTCTCGAGGTGAGACAGGAGACCCAGACTTCCTTCGCAGTTGCCAGAGGGATATTGGGATCCCTATCAATTTTCAAGGTGAGTCAGGCGTCGTCTCCTTTTGACGCCTTGAACTCTGCACTCCTCTCGAGTTGTCAAAGGGATGTGTGGCCTCCTGTCGAGATGAGTCGGGGAACAAGGGCTTTCTTTAGGGTCTCCACGGGGGATTCAGATATCCCTTCATCTTGTGAGTTGAAAGACGAGCCTGCATTCACGTCACTGCAGGGAAATCCGGCCTTTTTTCGAGTCTGGGAATCTCATTGTACATTCCACTTGAGGCAGCAAGCTCAGGGTCCCACTATGATACTTATAGCTGAGAGAAGCCTCCTCTTGAGGTGCTTGTGGAAAGTTGGAATTCCCTTTGAGTCGAGTTCAGCGAATCAGCTCTCATCTCGAGATGATTTGGGGTACATGGAGCTTTTCTCGAGTTGCTCTGCAGAACTTGGTGTTCCTCTGGACTTGGAATGATGTTCTCATGGAATCTCTGGAGTTGCGTAAAGGAGGTCAAGCCACATGTTGTATTTGATGGGGAACGTGTGATGGCTCTGGACCCAATTCAGGTGAATTGGGCCTCATCTCGAGTTGATTTGGGGTACACGAGCTCTTTCATGTTGCTGCGGAGTCCGCAGGGTCCCTCTAGCTTTGTAACAGTGTTCTTGGGGACTCTCTGGAGTTCCATCAAGGAAGTCAAAACTCTTTTCAAGTATGATGGGGAACACACACATGCTCTGCATGCAATGCAGGGGAATCAGACCTCATCTCACGGCGAGGGGGATGTCTCATGGTTTTTCTCGAGTTGCGGTGGGAACCTGGGGTATGTTCTTGAGTTGCGGTGGGGATGGACCTTCAAAACTTGTGTTGGGTCAGCGACGTCAGGACACCTGTCTAGTTGCGAGGGACACCTCGGGATTCTCCTCGGGGCTTGGGAGGGCAATAGGGAAGTCTCTCGAGGTAAAGTGGAGACCCAGGGTCCCTTTCCAGTTGCCACAGAGATATTGAGATTCCTATCAATTTTCAAGAGGAGGCAGGCATCATCTACTTTTGAGGCATTGAACTCCACGTGCCTCTCAAAGTTTCAAAGGGATGTGAGGCCTCCTGTCGAGATGAGGCAGGGAACTTGGGCTTTCTCTAGGGTATCCACAGGGGATTTAGACATCCCTTCTTCTTGTGAGATGATAGACGAGACTGCATTCAAGTCACTGCAGGGAAATCCGGCCTTATTTCGAGTAAGGGCATTTCGGTGTCCATTCCACACGAGGCAGCAAACTCAGGATCCCTCTCACATACCTATAGCTCAGAGTAGCCTCCTCTTGAGGTGCTTGTGGAAAGTTTCCATTCCTCCTGTGTCATAACTCTCATCTCGAAATGTTTTGGGGTACACGGAGCTTTTGTCGAGTTGCTGTGCTGAACTTGGTGTTCCTCTAGATATGGGACGGTGCTCTCGGTGAATCTCTGGGGTTGCCTAAAGGAAGTCAGGCTATTTGCCCTGTTTAATGGGGAATGAGGGATGTCTCTGGAGTCAATGCAGGGGAATCGGGTCTCATCTAGAGTTGATTTGAGTTAAACGAGTTCTTTCGTGCTGCTGCTGTCACTTCAGGGTCCCTGCAGAACTGTGACAGTGTTCTTGGGGACTATGTGGAGTTTCATCTAGGAAGTAAGGCTCTTTTCGTGTTTGATGGGGAACATGGACTTGCTCTGCATGCAGTGCAGGGGAATCAGGCCTCATCTCGAGTTGATTTGGAGTACATGGAGCGCTTTCATGTTGTTTCGGGGACCTCAGGGTCCCTCTAGACTTGTGAAAGTGTTCCTGGGGACTCTCTGGAGTGCCATCAAAGAAGTCAAGGCTCCTTTCCTGTTTGATGGGGAACACGGACTTGCTCTGCATGCAGTGCAGGGGAATCGGGCCTCATCTCGTGGCGAGGGGAAAGTGTCATTGTTTTTCTCGAGTTGCGGTGGGAACCTGGATTATGTTCTCGTGTTATGACGAGGATGGCCCTTCAAAACTCGGGTTGGATCAGTGATGTCAGGACTCCTGTCTAGTTGCGAGGGACACCTCGGGATTCTCCTCGGGGCTTGGGAGGGCAATAGGGACGCCTCTCAAGGTGAGAGGGGAAACCCAGGTTCCATTTGCAGTGGCCACAGGAATTTTGGGATTCCTATCATTTTTCAAGAAGAGTCAGCCATCGTCTCCTTTTGAAGCATTTAACTCCGTGTGCCTCTCGAGTTTTCACAGGGATGTGAGGTCTCATGTTGGGATGAGGCCAGGAACTAGGGCTTTCTCTAGGGTCACCACAGGGGATTCAGACATCCCTTCATCTCGTGAGATGAAAGACGAGCCTGCATTCAAGTCACTGCAGGGAAATCCAGCCTTATTTCGAGTCAGGACATCTCGGTGTCCATTTCACTTGAGGCCACAAACTCAGGGCCCATCTCACATACATATAACTGAGAGAAGCCTCCTCTTGAGGTACTTGTGGACAGTTGGCATTCCTCTTGAGTTGAATCCAGGGAAGCAGCTCTCAACTCGAGATGATTTGGGGGTACAGGGAGCTTTTCTCGAGTTGCAGTGCTGAACTTTGTGTTCCTTTAGATATTGGACGGTACTCTTGGTGAATCTCTGGAGTTGCCTAAAGGAAGTCAAGCCACTTGTCATGTTTGATGGGGAATGCGAGATGGCTCTGGAGCCAATGCAGGGCAATCGCGCCTCATCTCGAGTTGATTTCATTTACACGAATTCTTTTGTTTTGCTGCGGTGACCTCAGGGTCCCTCTCGACCTCTGGCAGTGTTCTTGGGGACTATGTGGGGTTTCATCTAGGAAGTGAAGCCTCCTTTCATGTTTGATGGGGAACACGGATTTGCTCTGCACTCAGTGCAGGGGAATCGGGCCTCACCTCGCGGCCAGGGGGAAGTCTCATGGTTTATGTTGAGTTGCGGCTGGGACCTAGGGTATGTTCTTGGGTTACGGCGAGGATGGCCCTTCAAAACCCGTGTTGGTTGAGCGGCGAGAGGACTCCTGTCTAGTTTTGAAGGACACCTCGGGATTCTCCTCGAGGCTTGGCAGGGCAATAGGGATGCCTCTCGAGGTGAGGTGTTGACCCAGCTTCCCTTTGCAGTTGCCACAGGGATATTGCTATTCCTATCAAATTTCAAGAGGTGTTAGGCATCGTCTCCTTTTGAAGCATTGAACTCCATGTTCCTCTCGAGTTGTCAAAGGGATGTAAGGCCTCCTGTCGAGATGAGGTGGGGAACTAGGGCTTTCTTTAGGGTCTCCACAGGGGACTCAGACATCTCTTCATCTTGTGAGATGAAAGACGAGCCTGCATTCAAGTCACTGCAGGGAAATCCAGCCTTATTTCGAGTCACGGCATCTCGGTGTCTATTCCACTTGAGGCAGCAAACTCAGGGTCCCTCTCACATACCTAGAGCTGAGAAAAGCCTCCGCTTGAGCTGCTTGTGGAAAGTTGGCATTCCTCTTGAGTCGAAGCCAGGGAATCAGCTCTCATCTCGAATGTTTTGGGGTACACGGAGCTTTTCTCGAGTTGCTGTGCTGAACTTGGTGTTCCTCTAGACTTGGGACGGTGCTCTCGGGGAATCTCTGGAGTTGCCTAAGGGAAGTCAAGCCACTTGTCTAGTTTGATGAGGAAAGCGGGATTGCTCTGGAGCCAGTGCAGGGGAATCGGGTCTCATCTCGAGTTGATCTGGGTACTTGGAGCACTTTCGTGTTCCTGCGGGGACCTCAGTGTCCCTCTACACTTGCGACAGTGTTCTTGGGGACTCTCTGGAGTTCCATCACGGAAGTCAAGGCTCATATCCTGTTTTATGGGGAACACGGAATTGCTTTACATGCGATGCAGTGGAATTGGGCCTCATCTCATGGCGAGGGTGAATTCTCCTGGGTTTTCTTGAGTTGTGGTGGGGACCTGGGGTATCTTCTCGAGTTACGGCGGGAATGACCCTTCAAAACTCATGTTGTTCAATGACATCAGGACTCCTGCCTAGATGTTAGGGACACCTTGGTATTCTCATCGAGGCTTGATAGGGCAATAGGGACCCCTCTCAAGGTGAGGCGAGAGACCCAGGGTTCCTGTCCAGTTGCCACAGGGATATTGGGATTCCTATCAATTTTCAAGAGGAGTCAGGAATCGTCTCCTTTTGAGGCATTGACCTCCGCGTGACTCTCGAGTTTTGAAAGGAGTGTGAGGCCTCCTGTTGAGATGATACGTGGAACTAGGGCTTTCTCTAGGGTCTCCACAGGGGATTCAGACATCCCTTCATCTCGTGAGATGAAAGACGAGCTTGCATTCAGGTCACTGCAGGGAAATCCGGCCTTATCTCGAGTCACGGCATCTCGGTGTCCATTCCACTTGAGGCAGCAAACTCAGGGTCCCTCTCACATACCTATAGCTGAGAGAAGTCTCCTCTTGAGGTGCTTGTGGAAAGTTGGCATTCCTCTTGAGTCAAAGCCAGAGAATCAGCTCTCATCTCGAGATGATTTGCTGTACACGGAGCTTCTCTCTAGTTGCTGTGCTGAACTCGTGTTCCTCTAGACTTGGGATGGTGTTCTCGTGGAATCTATGGAGTTGCCTAAAGGAAGGCAAGCCACTTGCTGTGTTTGCAGGGGAACGCCTGCTAGCTCTGGAGCCATTGCAGGGGAATCAGGCCTCATCTTGAGTTGATTTGTGGTACATGGTGCTCTTTTGTGTGATTGTGGTGACCTCAGGTCCCTCTAGACTTGTGACAGTGTTCTTGGGGCCTCTCTGGAGTTCCATCAAGGAAGTCAAGGCTCCTTTCTTGTTTGATGGGGAACACGGAATTGGTCTTCACGCAATGCTGGGGAATTGGGGTTCATCTCGTAGCGAGGGGGAAGCCTCATGTTTTTTCTCGAGTTGCAGCGGGCACCTGAGGTATATTCTCCAGTTGATTTTTGGCTGCACCAGACCACTGAGGAAGTTACCTTTTGACTATCCTTGATGACTGTTGTTAAATCCATCAAATTCTTTACATTTAATAGTGGAAACAAATGTGGTTAATGTAAGTTTGAAGTCAAGAATGCCAAATTAATTTGCCTCTCTATCCCTGTGTTCCCCTTCACAGCTAAAATTTTCACCAGAGCACTGGAGAATTCTTTGCTAAATATATATTCCACAAAATGTTATTCTTATGAAATTTTAAAATCTTTAATCAATAACTTTGGTAAATGGTGGACTAAATTAAAAAAAATAAAATATTCGCCTATGCAGCATTTCCTATGTTTATTTAATCATGCAAGTCTTCTTTCTCTTCTCTTTCTCTCTCTCTCTTTTTTTTTTTTTTTTTTTTGCAGGTCTTCTATCTTCAAATGAGCATCTTGGGGTTTAGTGTTCCCCCAAACACCCTATAAAGAGCTACCCTAAGCCAACTTTTCAAGCACAGTTATAAGGTTCTTTTTGGTAGATTCATGTAGCATTTATTAATTAGAGTGGATGAAGACTAACGATGCCTTCTTAACCTTGCCACCATGTTATAAGGAAAGCAAGTCTGGCACATAACTATGAAACATTTACTAAACAGAAATTCATTATTAATAAAACATGCATGCATGCTAAGTTGCTTCAGTTGTGTCCGACTCTTTGCGACTCTACGGACTGTAGCCCACCAGGTTCATCTGTTTATAGGATTCTCCAGGCAAGAATACTGGAGTGGGTTGCCACACCCTCCTCGATCTTCCTGACCCAGAAATCCAATCAGCACCTCTTACATCACCTGCATTGGCAGGTGGGTTCTTTACCACTAGTGCCACCTGGCAAGCCCACAATAATAAAACATAAGGTAAATCTCAATAAAATTCAGATCTCTGCTCTTTTAAATGCACTGATCACAGCCTGCATGAAAGATTCACTCAAGGCAGAACAATACAGGCAGATTTAGGTTCAACTTTTGGACTCAACATCTTTTAGAGATCAAGCCTCAAGTACCATCCCTAAGGTTACTGGCTACACAGTTTGCTAGATTTTATTTCCTGCTCAAAGAATAGAAGGGGTTGTCTTAAAATATTTCTGCCACATCAAAAGGCTTGAATAACACTTGTTTCACCAATGACAGTAAAATGAATTAGCACAATTTTATGTCACCTTTTCTATACTGAATATTCTTAAAATCATTTCAGACATTGTTATACACACATTGGGACATGTTTTATAACATCAGTTACCCTAATTTGCATCTTAGAGCAATGTGGTTGTGGTGTGAAATTATGAAAGGGGAGAAGGGAAAGAGCTACCTCATCGAACCATGTTGCCAAATGTGTTCTGTGAACCAACTGCATTAGAATCACCTGTAGTTCTTTCAAAATGAAGATTACTCCAAGTAATTACATGCACACCCTATCTGAGAGTCACTGGCACCGAGAATCAGCCTAAATCTTCTGGAAATGGCTTCAAAATTTTGTATCTCCTGTACTTTTGCAGCCATTTTGTGCCAAAACAAAGGGAATATGATGACAGTAAAGATCGATAAAAATTTTAAAGGGTTACCTACTGGTAGCTAAACTTACATGATTCAAGAAGGTCCCACAGTTTTCCTTTTCTGGATGTCACCACCAGGAATAAGAGCCACAAGATTTAATAACTGATGTGGCAATGGGTACCAACCAACCAGAATTGATGCCTTCCAGCCTGCAGGATCAGTGAACTGGCACTTTGTTGTTCCTGTATGTTATCAGCCCACGAATAACCATCGACCTCCCTGGCTGGCATACAGACAACTGCCTATAAGTAGTGGTGGGGTGATTTTTTTCCCTTTTTCTTTATAACTTTTATGTTGTGTTTTCTTTACTGGATTTGCTGTGTACTAACAATCGGTTGGTTGGATAGAGACAGTAGTGTCTTTGAGCCAACTCCTATTGACTTTGTAAAGTCAGTTGTTTGTATCTTTTCCAAACTCTACATTCAGTGATATCACACTGTTGCTTGAACTGGATCACTGTGGGAGTGTTTCTATCAAAGTGAATACTACCAATATGCTTCCCTCTCATAGCTGGTTGTTATACATTTTGCAGCACACCACTGGAGAGAGAGATTATTTTTTTTCACACCACTACTGTAATACATATAAATGTACTAGATATAACATTTATCATTTTAAACATTTTGAGTGTCCAGTTAAGTGGCATTAAGTGTGTTCACACTGTTGTACAACACCATCACCTCCATCTCCAGAATTATTTCATCCTTCCAAACTGAAACCTTGTACCCACTAGACCACAACTCCACAGCCCTGGATAACCACTGCTCTACTTTCTGTCTATGAATTTGTCTATTCCAGGCAGCTCAAAGAAGTGGAATCACACAGTAACTGTCTTCTCATGTCTGACTTCTCTCACGTAGTGTAATGATTTCAAGGAACACCCATGTTCTAGCATGTTTCAGAATTTCATTCCTTTTCAAGGCTGAATAATATTCCATTTTATGTATATACCATATTTTGCATATCTGTTCACATGTTGATAAATATTTAGACTATTTCTATGTAATTTTACTGAGGCGTAATTCACATATAACAAAATTATACATTTTAGGGCACACTGTTTGATGCACTTTGAAAGATGTATATATCCATGCAAACACAACAAAGATACAAAATAGTTCCACCACTCCCACCACGCTAGAAAGCTTCCCCCTCACCTCCTTTTAAAGACTTGGTTATTTGCCTGCACCGGGCCTTAGTCGCATTGTGGGGCTCCTCCTCACCTAGTATCCGCAGCGCGTGGCCTTAGCTGTGCTGCAGCACGCAGAACCTTGGTTCCCGGAACCCGTGTCCCATGCACTGCAAGGATAATTCTTAACCACTGGACTCTTGGGAAAATCCTTCATCCTTTACCTCTGTCAACATGCCCCAAACTCCCTGTCTCAGGCAACTGCCATTGTGATTTCTATTAATACAGATTTATTCTGCTCGATGGAGAATTCTCAGTAAATAAAATTAGACAGTATCATACTTGATTCGGGCTCAGCTTTTTCACGCAGCATAATGTTTGCAAGACTCATCTGTACTGCTGTGTGTCTCAGTGATTCTTTCCTTTTTGTTGCTGGGCAGCATTCCACTGGCAAGGACTGTGAAGAATCTGAGATTTTATCCTGTTTGCAAGCTAAAAAGTTAGGCTGCCTCGGATTCATGCTTGTACCAGATCAAATATGATTTTTTTGCATGTAAGTTATGCCTCAATAAACTTATACAGGTAAAAACAACCTAAATGTCCACACATAGTAAATCTTGAGTCATAGCTGAGGAACCCTAAGCTTAGAAAACCTCAATCTTTAATAAGAGACTTCAAGAAAATCTGCCCAACCTTTGTTCCTGGAAGGAGACATTATCTTCATCATACTGGACTCCAAAAAATTTGCCTTCTGCTCCAGATGGAGAAATTATATTTTCCAAGGGTATCTACTGTGCAAGTGTTTTTTTTTTTTTTTAAAGAAGATTGTCTGGAGCAAAACTGTCAGCACCTCTATTCATAAGACATGTGGAAACACAAGGGACCCATGGGAATCATGTCCCAGTGTCTGGTGTGTGAATGAAGTGAAGTGAAACTTACTCAGTCATATCTGACCCTTTGTCACCTCATGTGTATACAGCCTGTGGAATTCTTCAGGCCAGAATGCTGGAGTGAGTAGCCTTCCCCTTCTCGAGGGAATCTTCCCAACCCAGGGATCAGATGGAACCCAGGTCTCCCACTTTGCAGGTGGATACATTTGTTTGTGAAAATAATGTTTGTCAAACATTTGTGTGAGAATACATTTGTTTATTCACTCTCCTGTTGATAAATATTTGTTTATTCATCTCCTATTGATGAATGTGATTCACTCTCCTATTGATGAACATGGAGATTGTTTGCACTTTGGGCTATTATGAATAAAGTTGATATGAACATTCTTAGACACATGTTTTGGATCTCTATGTTTTAATTTCTCTAGGGTAAATACCTAGGACTGTAATTGCTAGGCCATATGATAAGTCTATGTTTAACATTATTAAAGCATTGCCTGGTTTCAAAAATAGTCATAATTTTTTTACTTCTGCCATTAGTGTATGAGAGTTCCAGGCGCTCCCCCTCTTTGCCAGTAAATATCAACATTTTATCGAGTCTACTTTATTATTATTATTTTCTCTCTGTCTTTCTCTATATATCTCATCCCCACTCTTTCAGAGAAAGTTGCAGATATGACACCACTTTACCCCTAATGTTTTGAAGTGTGTTTCTTAAAAAAACTTTTATATGACCACAGTACTATTATTAAAGTCAGGAAATTAATATTGATACAATACTGTTATCTAACTTAGAGATTTTATTCAGAATTCACCAACTTTGCCCATAAGGGCCTATTTTGCAAAAGAAAATCTGATATTATGTGTCATTTAATTATAATAGCCTTTTGATTCTTAACAGAGTGATTTGTATTAGTTTTTACATTAGAAGCAAATGGCCCTGTGATCTTAATCTCTTTTTAGGCATTATGATCTCCATTTTTATCTTTATTTTTATTTATTTATTTAATCTTTATTTTTAATAAGTTAACTAATTAATTACATAAAGCAATACATTCACATGGCTCAAAATTTTAAAAGCATGAAGTATTCAAAGGGAAAAATCTTTTTTCTACTCTACTCTCAGGTTCCCAATTTGGAGACTCCCCAAATAGAAATTTGTAATCGACCCCTAATTGACTATGTATACTTTTTTTTTACACAAATCTGCTGACTATTGTTTGCCAAACACTTGAGATGGAGGAATTCATTTTCTTTTAAAGCAATGAGGTAATCTGGCAATGATGAGAAGAAGGATTGCTGTAAAGCTACTTCCTCTTTCAAATTAAACTGATCTTAGTCAGATTAAGAAGCTACTTACTACTACCTGTCTCCTTACTTCTCTATCTCCCCCCGCAGGGGACTGTGTCACCAGGACCTAATGCTGAAGCTTGTCACAGGTGAGGGACTTTGTGCAGAGGAAAGAAATAAAAAACTTGATCCACCCAGATGGCTCAAGAAATCCAGATCATCTCTGCCTTTCTCCTCTTGTTCTTATGTTACTTGGGAGAAAGATTCTAGAGGACAGAACTACACAAGGACCGTGTCTAATTTCTGGAGGAAGACCTTCTTTAAGACTCTGGGCTAGGACCCTCTCGGGTCAGTGACAGTGATTCAGGCAAGATTTGCCTTATATTCTGAGAATGGTAACGTGGAAATGGTAAAATAGTCAAGTGTCACAGGCACTGGCAGTGAAGACCCAGGTGTGCAGATGAGTCTTGTCACTTGCCCCTGGGTATGGCTGTTATATTTTCCAAATACAACATATAACCTGAAAGAAACTTTCCCAAATAAGTGAATTTATTTATATTAAAATTTCCAGTAGGATAACCATAATATATAGCTATTTGCAGGTTGTTAATTCATTATTGGAAATCTTCTTACTCTCTTATGACCTACTTGCATTTAAAAAAAAAATGGCTCTACTAGTTTTTTCTTTTTTTCTTTTTTTAAAGATTATAGTGTAGAAAATTTCACACACAAAAAATAGAACACAAATCTCCATATTCTCTTATCCTCCAGCTCCAAGTTTTCAGCTCAAGGACAAGCTTTTTCTATTTCTGCTCGACCCACCTCACCCCCCAACCCTTCATACAGATGGTTGAAGCAAATCCTAAACCAAAGCAAAGCAAATCATCTTATACCATCATTTCATCCATAAATGTTTCAGCATGTTTTCTTAAAAGGCAGTGAGTCTTTTAAAAAAATAATTTAAATTCCTTTATCATTATCCACGATTCCTTAATATTATCAAAGATCTAGTGTTCATATTTCCTTGATTGCCATAATATATAATTGAGCTTCTTTGTTTAAATCAGGGTTCTTGGCTGATGTATCACTTAAGATTCTCTGATCTTTATCTTCCTACTCAGTCTCTCTTTTGAGGAGGGTATTTATATTGAAATATAGTTGATTTACTCCCCTGGTGGTTCAGCAGTAAAGAATCCGCCTACAATGCAGGAGACACGGGAGGCTTGGGTTCAATCCCTGGGTCGGGAAGATCCCCTGGAGGAGGGCAGGGCAACCCACTCCAGTATTTTTGCCTGGAGAGTCCCATGGAAAGAAGAGCTGGTGTTCTGTAGTCCATAGGGTGGCAAAGAGTCAGACGCGATGGAAGAGACTGAGTATGCATGAGCACATAGCCGATTTATAATGTTACATTTGTTTCAGTTATACAATACAGTGAATCAGTATTTTTACAGATTATACTTCATTTTATTATGAAATAATGACTATTTTTTCTGTGCTGTACAATACATCCTTGGTGTTTATTTACTTCATACATAGTAGTTTTTTAATTTCAATTTTTTAAATTCTGAAAGTATGATAACACATTTACAGGAGACTTGGAAAATACACTGTATATTACAATTATTTTTTAAGGAGATAAATTAAGATTTTTAGTTGGAGTTTTAGTATCAAACTCTCAAAAATTAATAGAATGAATATGTAGAGATATAGAATGATATACTAGACCTGAAAAACACTATGAACCAATTCAATATAATTAAGATTTATACAATTTTTACACAACAGTAGGACACAAATTCTATTCAAGTTCCCATAGACTGTAAATTGGGAGACTCTGGAACTTATCCAAGGACATAAAACAACGTGCAAAAATTTCATGGTCTTAAAGGTATTGAAATCACACAGGGTCTGTTCTCTTATCACAGTGGAATTACGTTAGAAACCAACATAAAAAGATATTTGAAAATAACCCACATCTTTTCAAGTGCAATGTGACACTTACTAAGAGAGTTACTCAGTCTCTCTCTATTTTCTTGATAAAGGATATAAATCGGAAAATATTTCTTAAAGTTAACCTTTACTGTAGGTAAGCTGTAGTTGCAGGTATGGTGCAAATTCAAACTGAAATAGTATTTAAAAGCATCCATTGGCAGAGTTCTCTAATTTACCACGGCAGATTTGAACTATAATAACTGAATAAGGTAAATCTATTACTTTGCAGACAAAGTATAAATATGTATGTTACACCAGATTACATTAAAATGTCTGTTAGTTTATTTTTCATTACCATTCCTGCTGTCAGTTCCACTTTCTCATTCACCTTAGTTATAGCTTAGTACTTAAAGTATTGAGTGGTCAAAGTTCAAACTTTAGGAGGAATGAAATGGCATTTCTTGGTCTCAAATTCTAATTATGCACCACAGGCTGAATTGTAGCTCTTTTCTCTCAAAATGTGTAGGTTTTCTGTTGATAAATTGGCATCTGTATTAGGGTGCAACCTTAGGGTAACTGACTGCTTACTTTTTAAGTTTTGTTAAACGCATATAGTGTGTTTGTATTTGCTGCATAATTGAGAAGTTTCATTTTTGCCCAAGTATTTTTTATTGTAAAGCTTTTTAGGAATTTGAAATCTTTCATCTTTGGAAAGAAATCTCAAGTTAATATTAAATCTTATTTTCAGTGGTTGAGTACTCAGATCCTGACTGAGGTGGTTTATTTGTAATACACTCTTTGTATCCTTAGGATCCTTAATTTAAAGTATACTGTATTTAATATTTTTAAAACACACAGTGTTTTAAAATACAATGTAATGTTAACTTTTTAATTAACTTCAGTTTTTGGAGTCCTGTATTATTAACTTTAGGTCAGTAGTATAATTTTATACACTATAGAGATTTTGTTGTGTCCTAGCTTTGTATTTTAATGCTTGCTGCGTTCAGTGTAAATGTTTCCTTATTGTTTTGTTTTTACCATGAAGATCAGAATTTGTGAGAAAGAGTTAGATGCAAAGGTTAATTGAGCACCTATACATTTGGCTGTTTAATTAAAATTCAGTTCCTCAGTAAACAGTAGTCACATTTTAGATGCTTAGTAGCTTCAGGTGGCAGTGGCTACTGTATTGGACAGCACAAATACAAGAACAAAATGGCTCTGTCACTGCAGAAAGGTCTTTTGAATAGTGCTGCTTTGCAGTGAGTTAGGTTCTGTCTAGACTCTGGGAATACAGAGATAAACATGACTGACAAGGCAAACACTTAGCTCCTGGTGGGGTTGAGAGATGGCAAACAAATAGCTGATGTCCATCATGTCATCATTAGGAAGAAAGATGAAAGTGGGTAAGAGAGAAGATGTAATGAAACAGTGTGCGGGGAGGTACCTGTTAACTAGGTGGTCAGGAAATGCCTTCTTAATATTTGCATGTCAGTGAATGAAGAGAAGGAGCAAGTCTTGTGAAGACCTGTAGGAAGACCCTTCTAGGCACAGGGAACAGCAAGTGCAAAACCCTGAAGTGAGAACAGATTGGACATACTTGAGGAATGGCAGCAAGGCATGTGCAAGTGAGGTCCTGGGAGAATGGTGGGTGATGAGGGGGGACATGACGGACAGTAGCCACATCATGTGGTACCTTGTGGTCTGTGGTAAAGACTTAGAATTTTAACCTGAGTGTGGTGAAAAGACATTGGAGGGTTTTGAGCAGAGGAGTGGCATGATCTAAATTATGTTTATTTAACTTTAATATGCCAGATTTACAAATAAAACAGTTAAAAACCCCCATGCCCTCATTCTCCAACTCTAGCAAAATGGGCCCAACTGAGATCATTGATCCCATGGATGACCTGTCCTTCCTTTATATATATTATCTCCTTTATCCTTCCCTGTAATATTGTGAAGTAGGATTTGTGTTTTAAAAGATCACCCTGGCTGCCGTGTAGAGAGTTAAGTTTAGGGGGGCAAGAGGAAAAGCATGAGGGCCTTTGGGAGCCTGAGACAGCAGTCTTAAGTGAGAGGTGATGGTGGCTTGGAGTCGAACGGCAGGTGGTGGTTGAAGTGATGAGAAGCAGCCAGATTCTGGTGAAACCAGCAGGAATGCTGGTGTATGTAGTTAAGGAAAGAGGAGCAGGGGTGATGCCTGTACTGTGGTCCAGATGATGATGTGACTGCCCATAGGAGAGTTCAGTTTATTCATGTTAAGTTTAAGATACCTAGTAGAAGTCCAGAGGTTGTCAAGGACACATTTTTAGGTTAAGAAAAAGAGGAAAACCCAGTGAAGGTAACTAAGGAGATATGCTGCAATAGCTAGCTGTTGATTTATGGTCTGAGTTTGGCCTCCAGGTTTGCTAGAGCTGGAGCTAGCTATTGTAGTGTCTCGTGTCCCATATCCCAAGCAACCCCTCAGCCACTGGCAGACTGGAATGATTGGTCCTCTGGATAGTAGGGAATCAGTGTTTCAGGTAGGAGAACATGATACATTGAAGAATACTGCTGAAGAATTTAGACAAACACATTGATTTGTGAAGGTATTAAATGCCTTTAATGAGCAATAGAATTTCTAGAGAATATAGTTACTCTTAAATGGAACACTAAGTAGAAGATTTTCTTGTATACTTTATAAATATTGCATTAGTAGTTCAAAATCAGAATTTTATTAAATTTTACTTTCTCCCTTTTTTTTCTCATTTTAAGTAGATGAAATGCATGTAAAAATGAAAGCACCAAAAAGAACTGTGGGTGAAAGTTGGATGGCCTAACAGTTTATTCAGATTTTAAGATTTATTTACATATTATATCATTAGCAAAAGGTGTGTTATAAGGGTAAATTTGTAAGTGAATATTGACAAGTTGTTAAGTTTCTGCTTAAAGTCTTATTTGCTATTTTAAGTTATTGTTTCTTACAGATTTTCTAATCTGTGCTTATTTTACTAGGAGTCATGGCTTTGAAAGAATTACCTTACTGATTTCAAACACCATTTTAGGAGTAATTTTCCATATGCCTTAAAAGAAATAACCAAGCAAAAAAAGGAAAGGGACAAATAAAAGATATTGCCATTCTCATCCACTGTTTAACCTGACATTTTCAGAAAACAGTCTCACACTGAACTTTGTACACTGCAAGTAGTTGTTATCTAGACTGTGAAGTAAAGATAAAAGCTGTAGTATCTGATCTTAAACAAGTCACTTTAAGCCCTGGACTTCCAATTTTACTTAGTTTTTATTTTTATTTTTAATCTGTGAAGTGAATGTTTTGTGCTAAATGAGTGTCAGTTATCAAATTGTATAGATAAGAATTTAATAAAAATTTGCTTAGAGTGGATAGTTTGTTTGTGAGAGGCACTGTGTAATTACTGAATCTTTGAGAGCATAACATCACTAGTTTCTGCTCTCATTTATATACACAAGGAAGCGTAATGTAACTGTTATCAGTATCCTGATGGAAGAGGGATAATTGAAGAAAAGCAGTTCTCTTTTTTAAAATAAGTGAAAAGAACAAATTATGGATGAAGTTTCACTGGAAAAGTGTAAGCCTGGAAGTTATCTGAAATGTTTACCTGAAGTAAGAGCAGATAAACGTAAAAACAAATTACCAAATAAAACTTGACAAGCAGATACAGATACTCAAGGTGCAATTCCCCAAATGAGCAAACGCTTGAACAGATTTTAAAGTCTTTGTCAGAAGGTTCTTAAACTTATCAAAAGGAAGAAACTACTTGGAGAATCAGTGAGGCTCTTTGGGCAGAGTTCAGAGGATATGCTCAGAAGTGATAAGTATGTTGTAGGCAGAGAAACTTCATTCACTGAAGTTTTTTGGTCTCTCACTGTAAGTAAAGTATTATGACAGATAATTAGATGCCCTAAGGTATATTCTTTGATCTCTTAAGTGATTCATAAATTGCAAAAATCAATACAAAATCTTAAAATTGATAAAAATGTGTGTCAGACTCTAGTCATGAGATGGAAATCATACCAGTGATTTTCACAGAGAATTTAATACAACCGGTTGTTAACTAGGCATTTCCACTTAATAGTGGAAAGACAAAAGGGAACAGCAAGGTCTTGTCGGAAGCCACCACTGCCTCCTGACCGGAGAGCAAAGAGAAGAGGGCAAGTGGCTGGAAAGAAAGGCTGCAGCCCAAACTCAGGCCTCGAGGAAGGGGTTTGCACTCAGCTGGGACTAATGTCTTTGGGATCAGGAGAGGGGCCCAGTGGGGTAAGGGTACAGGGCTCAGCGAAGAGGGTTCTGCTGGCTGGCGCTGGTGTTCTAGGGGCACGGTGATACTGGTTCTGTGTCAGGAAGATACAGACTGGAACCAACTCTGGCTGCTAGAATGAACTGCTGCTGGCCTGAAGAGTGGTTGGGTTGCACTGGTGGCAAAAGGAAGCAAAAAATAGGACTAGGAAGCAAACAGAAAGTGCCGCATTTTCCTCCTCCAGCTTTCTGGTCTCAAGTACCCCTTGACTTCCAGGTGGCTCAGTGGTGGAGAGCCCTCCTGCCAGTGCAGGGACAGATTTCAATCCCTGGGTTGGCAAGATCTGCTGGAGAAGGAAATGACTACCCATTCCAGTATTCTTGCCTAGAATATCCCATGGAAAGAGGAGCCTGGCGGGCTGTAGTCCACGGGGTTGCTGAAGAGTCTGACACAGCTTAGTGACTAAACAAAAACAAGCACTTTATTGGCAGAGCCTAACAAGAAGCAAACTGTAAAGGAGAAAATATGACTCACCCCCAGGATCACAAAGTAAGAGCGTGGAAGGGTAGTTTTAAGGCTGAGAAACAAAAGCTCAATAACTTGCAGGAAGAAAAATGAATCTACATCTTTCACACAAGGCATATTTAAGTGTCATTAGAACTTTATAGTCAAGAAATGCTATAGGAATTAATAGGAGAAGACAGATCCTTGTTAGGATAAACAGACAAGGCAGTGTTGGAGAGTAGTGTTTTAATGTGAATGTGATTTTAGCAGGCAGAAGTGAAGTGAGGGATGATTGCAGTAATGGAAGGAGATATTATAGGGTATGAGAAAGCTATAAAATTGCATAATGGAGGACATGGGACAGACCTGGATCAAATTGGTTTCTACTGATGACTAACTTTAATGCTGAAAGTCATTTTTTGTCTCTGACTCTCATTTCTCTTTCATCCTTGATCCTTTAGGCATTGAAGACTATTATTGGTTGGATCAAAACCATGTTTTAGGACCATTAATTTAGAGTTTCTGGAGTTGGAGGTGACAGAGAATCAAATATGGAGATACTTTCTTGAGCAAGTAAGTTGTTACTTGCTCCAGATACAGTTTTCTTATTAACACAGAAGTTTTTAATCAGGTCCATGGATAAGGTTGAGAATATCCTTCAATGCGTGAATATAATGACATGTGATTTTTATGTTGTCAAGGAAGAGGTTTCAGGTGTAATTTTCATCAAAATGAGATTAAATAAAAGGATGTTTGGAATTTGGTAGACCATTAAATGTAAGTAAACTACTCAAGAGCATATGGGTGAACTGTCATTATTCACTTTATTGGGCACTTAATATGTTGAAGGCACTTAGGAAAAAGAATGTAGGGTAATAAAAGTATATCAGTATAGTAGGGAGCTGGTCCTGCTCTTTCATGGGGGGCATAGGTCCTAGGGAGGGCTGCCTGCCTAGGTAGTGATTTGTGCTAAGATATAGAAGGTGAAAAAGGAGTTAACGATGAAGACACTGAGGTGGTGAAATTGTGGCATTTTTAACAAAAGTGGGTTGACAGTATTACCATAAATTTCCCTAGTGATTTGTTTTGAGGGTCCGCAGGCTGCTCTTGAACTTCCATAAGGAAGCGTGTTGAATACTTCTCAGATAGCCTTTGGAGGCTATCTATTAAATTCACAGATTCAAGTTAGAGGAGCCAATGTGGCCTAAGCTGGTGGTCTTCAATTTTGACCTGATGTCTAGATTTTTTTTAATCTTGGGTTGAACTGTGGAGTTACAAAAGATATTATTTTCATTGTGGTAAGATGTCCATAGCATAAAAATTAGCATTTTAACCATTTTTAAAGTGTACTGATTGGTGGCATTAAGTACATTTCACATTTTTCATGTTACCAGTCTGAAACTCGGTACACATTAAATAACAGCTTCCTATGCTCTTCTCCCTCCAGGTACTGGGAACCGCTATTGCATTTTCCCCCTTTATTAATTTGACTGTTCTGGTACCATGTATCAGTAGAAACTGAAAACACTGTTTTATGTCTGGCTTAACTTCACTTAGCATGATATCTTTAAGGTTTATTCATGTTGTGGCACTACTAGCATTTCATTCCTTTTTTTTTTTTTTTTTTAATGGAGTTCATTTTTTAGAGCAATTTTAGATTCGTATTAAAATTGAACAGAAAGTACGGAGTCCTCATACACTACTCCTACCCCCATGGATGCACAGCCTCCCTCACGTCAGCGTCCCACACCAGAGTTGTGTATCTGTTGTAAAATACAAACCTCAGTGATACATCATTTACACTGGAGTCCTTGGTTTATGTGAGGGGTCACTCTTCTTGTTGTACAGTCTGAGTTTTGTGTAAAGACATAGTGTCATACGTGGTATTTTCACTGATCCAGAAGCAAGTTGCCCTCCAAATACACATTCTGCATCTATGGATTCAGAAAGCCACAATCCATACACATGATACACCATCTGCAGTTGGTTGAATATGTGGAGGCAGAACGGTATGGAGGGTTAACAGTATTCTTCACCACTATGCATTCACAGTTTAAAAGAACATGCCAGTTTCACTTAAAATTGTTCTTAATTAAGTAAAAAATTACTAATCTTATTAAGTCACAATCCTTGAAAACACGTAATTTTAATATTCTGTGTGGTGAAATGGAAAGTGTGCCTGAAGTATTTTGGCTGCATGCCAAAGAATGATGGTTGTCTCGAGGAAATGCACTTGTCATTCTGTTTGTATTTTCTGCAATGGACATGATTTTAATTTAAATGACTAACTATGCTTATTCAGACTTGGGTATTTGTAGATATTTTCTCAGAAATGAAAAAAATAAGCCTATCAGTTTCAGGAAAATAGTGTCTGTGCTAGAGATAAAATTTGAACTTTCAAGCAAAAATTAATATTTTTGGAGAACTTGTATCCACCATCTGAGTTTTATCTGTATATTCTATTTTTTTGCTCTTCATTTTTTTCATCTCTCTTCATTAGGCTTATTTAGAAGCTGCTAGAGGATTTACACACACACACACAAATACATATATATATATAATATAAAATGAAGGAGAATATATGTATTCTCCTTTATTTCCAAGGACTGTTTTAACAGAGCACAGTGCTTGAGCTTGGCAGTTTTCTTGTTTGAGCGTACTGACCGTACTGACTGCAACGCTTTGCTCTGTTGGTTCCCACTGCTGTTAGGAAGTCAGCTATGAGTCTGAACTGTTGCTACTTTATAAAAGTTACTTCCCTCCCCACCCCCCCTACCTCCCCCATAAGACTTTGCTCCTTGTCTTTTATTTTCTGCTGTTTGACAATGATGTATCCAGGTGTGGTTTTCTTTTTTATTGATTTTCCTTGGAATTCAGTGAGCTTCTTAAATCTGAGATCTTGAGTGAAGTGTCTAAACACATCTGAAAAATTCTCATCTTTAAAATATTAATGCCATTTTTCTCCTTCCCTTTAAAGACTAATTGATTGTATATAAGACCCACTTACTGAATTTTTTGTTTCTCTTTGTCTCATTCAAACATACGTTTGTTGAATTTGTTTTATTTTTATTTTTCAGTTCTAGAGTTTCTGTCCAGTTATTCCAGCACTGTTTGCAGAAAAAGACTCTTGTTTCTCTTTTGGATTGCTTCGGCTCCTTTGTCTGAAATCATCAGTTGACTACTTGTAGGCCTGTCTTGGGGCTCTTCCACTGACCTATGTTTGTCTGTTCGTTCACCAGTTCTGTGCTGTCTTGATTACTGTAGTACAGTAAGCCTTGAAATTGAGTGGTGTGAGTCCTCCAACATTGTTCCACTTTGGTCTTGTGTTGGGTAGTCTAGTGTTTGCCTTTGTGTGTAAACTTCAAAAATCATTTTGTTGATAACTATAAAGTAACTGGCTGGGGTTTTGATTGGAATTGTGTTGAATCTATAGATCTAGTTGGGAAAAATTGTTGCGTTAACTACTGAGATGATGTATAACTGGGATTGTTTTATGTAAGAGCTCTTTTTACTTCCAGTTCACCGTTACTCTGGCAGGGAGCCCTTACAGGTTCAGCTTGAAGTAGGGATAATATACCAGAGTCCCCATGTTTGTCTGGCTCTGGAGTTTGACTTTTCCCTGTGAGGCCTCTGAAAGGTTAGTTCCGTTTTCCAGCCTTTTCGTTGGAATTGGGTATTTGGTTCCACAGCCCTTGGAACCTGAGTACTGTGATCTTGCTTTATTTTGGGGACCCAGCAATTGTTCATCACCTTGTTACCTCTTGAATGCTTTTGAGTTGTTAAAAACTATTTCATCCAGCTTTTAAAGTTATTTTCAGGACGGGAATCAGTTCTAATTTCCTCCTCTATCATTGCTGAAAATGAGTTTCCCCAGTTTCCTGTCTCCCTCATAGAATTGGTGGTCAGTGTATTTAGACTTTAAAATTTTGTGTAAATTCTTGGAGGAGCGGGATGAATTCTCCCAACTTTTGAATGTCTGTTGACACCTTCCAGACAGTAATAGGTAAGTAGATCTTCAAAAGCTCTACCTGTGGTGAATAAATGATGCAGTTGAGTTTTTGTGTGGTCTGGTTAGTATAAAATGTGCCTTGGTTTTGGGCACTGAACAGTTGGGCAAAGAACCTACCAGTAGTTTTGGGTTTGTAGTATAGATTGCTACTCATCTGTCCCAGTTTTCATTCATTCTCTCTCCGTGATAGAATTCCCAGTTTTTTGCTGGGCTGTGCTGTGCTTACTCACTCACTCAGCCAGGTCCCGACTCTCTGCGACACCATGACTGTAGGCCACCAGGCTCCTCTGTCTATGGGGATTCTCCAGGCAAGAATACTGGAGTGAGTTGCCATGCCCTTCTCCAGGGGATCTTCCCAACCCAGGGATGGAACCCAGGGCTCTCACAATGCGGCCATATTCTTTACCAACTGAGGCACCAGGGAAACCCAAGAATACTGAAGTGGGTGGCCTACCCCTTCTCCAGAGGATCTTTCCAACCCAGGAATCGAACTGGGGTCTCCAGCATTGCAGGCGGATTCTTTACCAGCTCAGCTAAAAGCTCACATACATGTATGCATTTAAGCAGACTTCAAATCCAGCTAATTTTTATTCTTGCTATACATCCCCCTTTCTCCTAGTCTGTACCAGCATTGTTTCTTGAGCTTGTCACGTCTTGCCTGTATTGCTCAAGTAGACATACAACTACTTCTTTGTTTAGAGTCTTGTAACTGATATTTTCTTTTTCATCAGCAGAAATGAAAGAACTTTTCAACTATGTTACTCCTGTGCTTGCAGAATTGATTTTAGTGTCCTTAGTTTTCAACTCTTTGTGATCTGGTCCCATTTGTCATTCCTAACCCTACATTTGATACCCTAATAACACCAAATATTAAAAATTTCCCTCCCCTTGTATTTGTGGTTCCTTACGACTGTGTCCTTTCTCATGCCTAATCCAGGGTTAACTTTCTTTTAAAATAAATGAGTTTCAGGTATTTTTTTAGTTTAATCAACTTTACATGTTTCTGAACATGAGAATAAATAGGCTCTGCTGTTGAATGCAGTGTAGCCTGAAATCTACACTGTGTTTATATAGTGTTTATATATCTAGTGGTTTTTATCCTAAGTTGCAAATTTTGTTTTTCTTAAGATAATCTGTTAGAAAAAGTGATTGTAATATGTGAGTCATAAAATTAAATTGTTTCAGAATTGGGCTTATCTAGACCAGTCTCCTGTTTCACATATATGGAAATTGTGGCCAGGAGAAATTAGTGATTCTGTCAAGTCAAAATTAGTTAGAAGCAGAATCAAGGTCTGTCGTGAGTTTCATCCTAATATAAATATCTGCTTAACGAAAATCTTCAAGTGTGTTGAAGTTTTCAAGTGTTCTTATCCCTGTAGTACATCTAGGATTACCACACCATGTTTCAAGGGCCTGTAGTTCTTGTGTGAATAGCAACTTGGGTAATGAACTGAGCAGTATGCATTCTTAATTTATGCCTTAACAACTCTGATTCTGTAATGAATGGTTTGCTTACAGTCGCTTTAATATACTTACCTTCTTGACAGTTCATTCTGGGAGGAATAGTTAAGTGTTTAAGTGAAACAGGCATGGTAGATACAACACTTAACAGTTATGTGTGTCTTTGTTTTTAGCATCAAGCATTGCACGATTCTCTCAAATAATGTAGATCACCTTTTACTGAATTTAACACTGTCTGATATCATGGTCTCCCTGGCAAATGCCTCAACTTTGCAGAAGGATTCCAGTTGGATAGAAAGGATAAGGAAATTTGTAACAGAAACCCTTGAAGATGGGTCTAGGCTAAACAGTAAGCAGCTGAACAGATTGCTTGGTGTCTCCTGGAGGTTAATGCAGATGTAGTCAGACAGAGGTGGGTGTCAATGCTCTGTCCTTACTTAAGAGAGGGGCTCTTACGCATACTGTTAATGTTGAGCATCTAATTTTGAGTTCATACCTGTCAAACATTTCATAGTCATTTACGTTCGAGCCATAAAAGGTAGCCAGCATAATCATGAAGGAATGTCTGCTTGAACCCTGATGGCTGAGAACACCCCCTTTTCGGTGGGTAGGTCCACTCTGAAGCTGATGGGTAGGTTTTCTACTAGATTACATAGTTGGAGTGAAAGAAGGTAAGTTTTATTAATAGGAAATGACATTGAGCCTAAGGATAAAGAAATACTTTTCTGATCTAGTTTGACTAGAAATTGGTGGATCCTTATCTCTTTACCTTTCTTGTAACTTGAAGTTATGTTGCATTAAGTCAGTTTTTAGTGTGACTTACTAATTCTTTTCATTGAAGCAGAACTTTGCTGTTTGGTTCCTGGCTTATCCACCTTTCTAGTATTGTGGTATTTGTTGTCCTTTCCTAGGTTTGTTGTCTCTTAGGAAAATTTGTACTGTAATCTCCGATTGGTTTGACTTTTTTATTAGGCCATTGATGTAGGATTTTGATGGTAGTCATCAGTTTGTGGCTAAAATCTGCTTCCTCATAGGAACAAGGTGCTTCTGTGCTTTTTAGAAGAATTATGGTGCTGGTGAAGAAACATTTTGACTCACATGCAGCTGTTTTCTCTTGTTTCTTAGAGGCTACAGAGTCTCTCATAAAGGCAGTTTATACATTGTATCAGCAGAGAGGCCTTCTCCTTCCAGTTCCGACTTTGTTACTGAAGTTTTTCAGTAAAAGCTATCAAAAAGAAGAACTGAGATCTTACAGAATCCGGTACAGTTCCTTTGTTATTTTGCTTTTCTTTTTCTTACCAGGTTACTTTGTAATCTGTATGAATAAGATGATAGGGTGATTAAATCTTTGGAGAAAATCTTCTTTTTATCCTTTTTGGTTTTATTATTTTTTTTTTAAATAAAAAGGCATACATAATAGTTTCAGTAACCTTTATACACATAACTGAGAAGGTAAAAGTCTCTTTGAGCATATATTTCCACTTGTCTGCTTAACAGCTAAAGGACAATTATTGGAACCACCTGTAGCAGCCTCAGAATTTTGTTTTGCTTCCCATAAAAATTATGGAGGTTTAACCTCCAGCCCTTAGTGACATATTGGGACACATGGTATAAGAATGAGGGCAGTAGAAGAGGAGAGGTGTACAATAGGTGAAAGAGATTAAAAGGTGCAAACTGAGTTATAAAGTAAATAAGTCATGGGGATATAATATACAGCATAAAGAATATGACCAGTAACTTTTATTAGGACAGGTGGTTATTAGACGTATGGTGACCATTTGCAATGTGTACAGATGTCAGACTATTATGTGATACATACCTGAAACTAACATAATACTGGGTGTCAAAAATGTTTCAATAAATTTTTAAATGGCGGTATCTTAAAGAGCAAAAGTGTCCAGCTTGGTTTGGTGCTGTCTGGTGATGCAGACAACACGAAGAGTAGAACTCAGGAATCAGTCTTAGATGTGGTGAGTTTGAGGTTTACTTGGGATAGTCTGGAAGAGATGTTTGGGTGAAAGATAACGGGATTTGTGGTACCTCAGCATACATAGGTAGTTGTTAGAACATATTCAAGTCTTTACTGTGAGTCAGGTGCTTTTCTTAATTTTTCAGTAATTCTCATACTTTTATGTAGGTACTGTTGGTTTCTGCCTTATAGAAGGAAGCTTAGGTTAAATAAGTTGGTGAGTGTCATGCTGTTAAAGGGCAGCCAGACTGAGACTTAAGTTCAAGTCTGGTAGACTCCAAAGGTTGTGTGTAAATCACTGAACTCTTGGGGGACAGCAAAAGTGATTGCCGTGTCCAAGATGAGACATTAGAGAGTGAGCAAGTATGTGCAAGAATGGAAATAACCCAAGTTTGAAGCCACTTAATGTGGGGGCACCCTATACTGAATGCATAAATGACTTAATATAGTAAAACGGTCATTACAAATTAGTGTAAATAGTTCACAAGCTAAGTAGAGCCTGTGTCCTTTAAGATAAAATTACATTGTACATAGTGCCCCAAACTACATAAACTTTTAAAATACAGTGGGTAAAACCTTAGAGAATACTATAGATGAATATAGTATGCCAGTCATCTTATAGGCTCTCAAATGTTTAAATAAATGTGGTGTATTTCCCTTTTCTTTGATGGCCTTAGATACCGTAGTAAAGTGTTATCACGTTGGTTGGCTGGTTTACCACTGCAGCTTGCACATCTCGGCTCCCGAAATCCTGAGCTTTCAACACAGTTTGTTGACATTATCCATACTGCTGCAGCCCGAGCAAATAAAGAGCTACTCAAAAGTTTACAAAAGTTTACTGCTCTCCGAATCTATGGTAAGAGTGTTGTTTACCTGTGTATGTAATAATCGGTCTACCCCGACTTAAGAACAATGTTTCAAAGGGGAGATCTTTAGGTTTTACTTTTCCTTCAAATTATACATTAATTGTACCATGGTAAAATGAATAAAATATCAAACAGTAAATTCATTTTCAATAGTATTACTTAATACAATAGTTTAAGAAAACTAAAGGTTGGAGATGTTTCTTCAGATCTTAAATTATCTTTTAAGCCACGAAATTCACAAATTCAAAACTGATCAGATATTTTTATAGAATTCTTTTGAAACTTTGATGGCAAATTTTACTTATTTAATCGTTATTGAGATCTTGTACGGCTTTCATATATTAACGTTTCACTCACCCCTGAAACCTTTTCATTCTTTTAGCAAAAATATCAATAAAAATATACATATATGCATATGTATAATTAGTATTTATTATTAGGACACAGTTTATATACCATAAAATTGGCCATTTTACACTGTGCAATTCATTAATTTTTATCATATTCCCAAGATTGTGCGATAGTCACTATTATCTTATTCCAGAATATTTTTATCACCTCAAAAAGAAACTCTACCATTAGTAGTCCATCCCTATTTCCTCATTTCTTCCTACCTCAGCTCCTGACAACCACTGCTCACCATTTCTGTCTCTCTGTATTTGCCTGTTTTGATCATTTCTCACAGATGACATTGTGTGATGTGGATCTTCTCAGTATGGCTTCCGTCACTTGGCATACTGTTCTTAGGATTTACGAGCATATACGAGTACTGTATTTCTTTTTAATGCTGAGTAACATTCCACTGTTGAATATACACCACTTTATATTTACCCATTTATTAAATGACAAACGTTGGTTTGTGTCTACCTTTTGTGTGTGGTATTTAAAAATCTGTATTTTTCAGTATTGCTTATATATAGGAGTGTGTGTGTATACTCAGATAAGTCTTTGGTTTTAAATTCAGTTCAGTTTAGTTGCTCAGTCGTGTCCAACTCTTTGCAACCCCATGAACTGCAGCATGCCAGACCTCCCTGTCCATCACCAACTCCTGGAGCCCAACTAAACCCATGTCCATGAAGTCGGTGATGCCATCCAAGCATCTCATCCTCTGTTGTCCCCTTCTGCTCCTGCCTTCAATCTTTCCCAGCATCGGGATCTTTTCCAACGAGTCAACTCTTTGCATCAGGTGGCCAAAGTATTGGAGTTTCAGCTTCAGCATCAGTCCTTCCAATGAACACCCAGGACTGATCTCCTTTAGGGTGGACAGGTTGGATCTCCTTGCAGTCCAAGGGACTCTTAAGAGTCTTCTCCAACACCACAGTTCAAAAGCATCAATTGTTCTGCGTTCAGCTTTCTTCACAGTCTAACTCTCACATCCATACATGACGACTGGAAAAACCATAGCCTTGACTAGACAGACCTTTGTTGACAAAGTAATGTCTCTGCTTTTTAATATGCTATCTGAGTTGGTCCTAACTTTCCTTCCAAGGAGTAAGCATCTTTTAATTTCATGGCTGCAGTCACCATCTGCAGTGACTTTGGAGCCCAGAAAAATAAAGTCAGCCACTGTTTCCACTGTTTCCCCATCTATTAGCCATGAAGTGATGGGGCCGGATTAGGTTGATATTATAATTGTCCCTGTTTGGCAAAAGTGCTTGTTTTTTTTTTTTTTTTTTTTTTTTTTTTTTTTACTGTTTTGCTTTGTTTCTAATACCTTTAACTCCATCAGTTATTATTTCAAATAACACATTTGAATATTATGAAATCGAGTGTTAAATGTTATCTTTAAATAATGATTGTATTTAGTCTTACTCTAGGCAGTACCTTAAGCCATACATATATATTTTTTTTTCATGTAGTTGATATGTTAGAATTCAACATAGCACAGTGAAAATGGTCAGTCTGCTTTATTAATTCTTGTTTGTATATCTTTTAAAATTTAACTTGTCTTCCTGCCTCACTAGATCCACAAGAAGGCACAGTGGTGGTTCTGTCAGCAGAGTCTCAGCAGCTTTTGGTCCAGCTTGTGTATTTTCTACCCAGTCTGCCTGCTGACTTGCTTTCTCGGTTAAGCTGCTGCTGTATTATGGGAAGACTCAGTGCAAATTTGGCTGCCATGCTTATCGGGATACTGCACATGAGGTAGCATGCTAAAGTGAGCTGTATTTCAAGTGTATAATCTTCTCCCTCACCCTTCCCCTGTCACTGGCAGTTTGTGAACTGACTTTTTAAAATGCCGCCCCTCCCTTCATTTGCTCTTAAAACAGCAGTTAAAACTGTTGATGATACTGGGTAAGAGGAAGGTCACTGGGGCAAGACTGTTCCAGGTGGTTTGCTTAGCGGTTTGCATTGTCATGGTTGCAGTCACTAAGTCCATGGGCTGTAGTCCACCAGGCGCCTCTGCCCATGGGATTTTCCAGGCAAGGATACTGGAGTGGGTTGCTGTTTCTTTTTCCAGGGGATCCTCCTGACCCAGGGATTGAATCTTGTTCTGCTACACCACAGGTGGATTCTTTACCGCTGAACCATCAGGTAGAAACATACAGTGATTTGTGTAGGTGCATTGAAACAAGGGTTAAGATTATCAGAAGTGTGTAGCCATAGTAAGGATTCAGTGACGGATGAGAGTGCTGTGTTTTAAAACTTCTGGTGTTATGAAATTGTAATACAGGTCTTTCTTTTTGGAAGGGAGCTCAGTTCAATGTAGGTGGTGAAATAAAAGCTTGCGGACTCAGACAGGGAATCATTAAAATATCTGTGGGTGGGTGGGTGGGTGTGTGTGTGTGTGGCAAAATATACATAACCTAAAACTTCCCATTTTAACCAGTTTTAGGTATACAGTGAGAATTGTTTGGGGCATTAAGTACATTCACACTGTTGTGCGACTGCTACCACTATTCATCTCCAGCACTGTCATCGTTGCAGACTGAAACTCTGTACTGATTATTTCCCCTTCTCCCAGCCCTTGTTTACCACTATTTTGTCTTCATGATTTTGATATATTCATCTGTTAATGGATACTCGGTTGTTCTGCCTTTTGGCTGTTACAAATAATGCAGCTATAAACATTGGTGTGCAGACACCTGTTTGAATCCTTTTAATTCTTTTGGCTGTATACCCAGAAGTAGAATTGCTGAATCATATGTTAATTTTCTGTTTAATTTTTCAAGGAGCTACTTTCCAGAATGTGACTGTGGTGTTTTACTCTCAAAGGTCTTAAAACTAATAATGTTTCATGTTGCTAGTGTTCAAAGTATCCTTTAAAATGTAATGTTTGTATCAGGCATAGTACTTTCATATTCAGCCATTTGTTACTGATTGTGGCTCAAGGCCAGGGTCTGATACAGTTTTAGGCAGGAGTTGAATCTGGGCTGTAGCTGAAAAATTTAAAAACTAGCTTCTTTGTGGCTTCTTGTGCAGACCCTCTGCCCCAATTAAACAGGAGTGGCTCGCTTTATTAGTAGACTTTCTTTAGCTTTGTTTGCCAGTCTCTTCCTACCAGGATAAGACGTATGTTTGAATGTTGTCGCCCAAATTGTGCTTCATAACTGATAATTACTTTTTCCTTTTAGCAAAAGAGAGCTGTTTGCAATATGTTGTCTATATATGAAACCCCTCTTTGTCTAGTTCAGTACTAAATGCCAGGTCTTTAAGAAATACAATTTAACTTAAGTGGTTTTATGACTGTTAACTTCCAGTAGAGGGCACTCATTTCCCATGATAGAACTTGTGGAGGATCTGTTTTGGCATTCATTTAAAAGTGACTTTTGAACACCTCTTAAAATTAATTCTCTTTAGAACTTGTATTTAGTATCTTTTTTGGCATTAATTACGATTGACTTGTGCTCAATAACTTTGGTCAAGGATTTTTTCACAAGTCTTTTTTTACATTTTTTTGTGGGTTTGTGGTGAGTACTGAGAAAATATTAATTTACAAGTAATGGTAATAGAAGTTTATAATCATCAAAAGCAAGTTGTCATGTAGTTAAAAGTGTACCAAGTTAAACTTTGCCTTTTAGCATTTGCACAGAGTCTTAGTAGACTTCTCTTTCTGTAGATGTATTGTCCCTATTCAAACTAATCTCTTTAAAAATTATAACAAGATGGGGCCTTTTCAACTTTCCCAGGCCAGTGGTATTATCATTGCATCACTTTTCCTAGATTTAGAATTGAAGAATAATGTTCGGTTATTCTTAAGGAATGATGTTCTTCTAAGGAATACCGTTCCTTAGACATCACCTGGGTTATTTCACGTCTTTGGTTTTCCCCTCCGTCCTTGATGGTGACGGTAAACCAGCTAGCTTTCTCACTGTCTCCCACCTGCACCGTTCACCTGAGGCATCCCACTCCTCAGCTCCGTCTGTGCCAAGGACTGTTGGCAGGCTCCTTTTCCTGAAATATTCCTTCAATAATTTCTGATTCTCATCTGCTATATTAATTGGGCTCTGCGGTCTAGTTCACTCTGGGTGTTAGCGTTCTGACACTGTTGTCTCCAGCAGGGGAAGTTCATCGGAGAGCAGGTCACCACCAGACCATCTCCGTTTGTTCAGTGTGTGAAAAACCCATCAACTTAGAGTTGTTGGTGTTTAGTTTGTCTTAAAAACTGTACTTAGAATTGCTGTTCCTGCCTTTTTCACTATTCACTTAGAGGTTTTTTGAGTTTTTCCTCTCCATCTACCTGTGGTGTTCTGCTGACCGTTACTCTTCTTGCCCTCTCTGCCCCTAGTTCATTTACAGCTGGTTTGGGGAACATGAGACATGCATGTGGAAACGTAGTCTATGCTGTTAGATAAAAATACCAGAGAAGGGAGAAATTACTGAGAAATTCAGCCTGGTTTTGAAGCAGGGTGAATATGTGAGCTGGCCTGCCAGGAGCAGGTCTGGTTTGCTTCTGTTGTCCAAGCATAATTGATATAGCATCCCTTCTAGTCTCAGAACTGTTCTGGTGTGGCCAGTATGTGTGGTCATTGTAGTTTTAAGGACAGAGTGATACATTGCTTGTCTTTTGTCCAAACTAGATTTTTAAATGGATTTGCTACTCTTTTTAGCCACTGGACAGCACAGTGTTCACTGGGTATAAGAGGATATTAGCTTCTTTTCTAATCACCCATTTTGTACTCATTTCCATTGAGCATCTCTGACTTTTTATAACCTCTTAGCTTGTGATATTCTCTCCCATAGCCCTTTAAGCAAAGAGAAGTCCTTTAAGTAGAAGTGATTCAGAAAAATGTTGCCATTATTTTTAACTCCCCAACTTTTAAGAATGTTAATAAATACAGTTGTTTCAGTGGTTAAAAAAAAAAGTGCTTCTCATTGAATTAGAAACTCCTTATTTTGTCTTGACATTTATTCAGATTTCTATTATAAAAGTTTGTCCCAAAAAAAAAAAATTTGTCACAAAAAGCTATCCAAAAAGATAGCTTTTTGGATCTGATTATTCTCAGCTTTTTGTTTTTTTGCTGTATTCATGGCTGACATTTGCTGTATTCCTTCTTAGTCTTACCTTGAGGAGAGTTTTTAAAGGTATCACTGGAAACTGATCTCATAGCAGGAACCAGATAATCTTCATTTAATGAGAAGCTGCTTTATGTTTAGCTATTCCCTTAAGTCCACTACCAATACTTTAGCTGCAGTATTGTGACGTAGACTAGTTATAAAGCCTCGCAAAGTATAGGAGTGCATAGTTATTGCAGAGTGGCTTTAAATTGAAGTATTCTTTACCTAGTTAAGATGCTTTGGTTTAGGTAGGAAGCAGGAGCTTGTTTAAACTTAGCTCATTCATATAAACAAGGTAAGACTTTTTTTTTTTTTTTTTAATGAAGATGAGGTAGTAAATACATAGCAGCTGAACCTACTACTGAAAAGCAGAACTTCACCTTGGCTCCTTGAAACTGAGTTTTGAGTGGTGTGGAAAAATTTTCCAGTTGTACCATATAAGTGGGCTGGTTATGCTTTTCAAGGAAACTTTACATAAACATATGTTAGAAATTATATTTTCCATATTACGATACTTGAACCCCCTTACATGTAAAGATGATACATGCTACGGATTTTTGACTGAGCTCTTAAATTATACTTGTATTCCATAAAGAATAGTCATATATTCTGTGCTTTATTCCTGAGTCTTCAATTTGGTCACTTCTAGTACTAGGTCTCCATTGTTTATTGCAGATCATCATTTTCTGGATGGAAGTCTTCAGTGAAAGAATGGAATGGAAGTGATCAGTTAAACATCAGTAATGAGGACTATTTCAGCTTCTTATTTTCAACACTTACAGGTAACTGCCCTGATCCACCAAGTTAAGGAAAGGAAAAGAACCTAGTATGAAAATTCTCCTGAGATTTACTGTCTTACCTGTTTGGGTCTAAGTTTTGGACCTCACTGCATAGCTTAATAAGATGGGGAACAGAATATCCATTTTAAGCATGTTTAACATGTTCGGTGTGTTAGGAAAAACATCACATTTTAATTAGCCATATTTTGCTTTCCATTGATGTCAGAGAAAAATTAGTAAAATGAGTCTTGATGTGTTAGATTAGTAAGTATTATTACTGTTGTTTTAAATGATCATACTGTCTTTGGTAGTTTTGTTTTGTAACTGGATGATAAAGATGACAGTGTTTGAAATTTTCTGAAGACTTAAAATTAAGAGACTTATTGAAATATGTTGTCAGAATCCAAAAAGAGCTTGAAAAGTTCTGATAAGGAGCTGAATGTAGCAAGATAAATATTATATAAAAGAAACAAGTAACAAGTAGACCTTACAGCCACTATGGAAAACAGTGTGGAGATTTCTTAAAAAACTGGAAATAGAACTGCCATATGACCCAGCAATACCACTTCTAGGCATACACACTGAGGAATCCAGATCTGAAAGAGACACGTGCACCCCAATGTTCATCGCAGCACTGTTTATAATAGCCAGGACATGGAAGCAACCTAGATGCCCATCAGCAGATGAATGGATAAGGAAGCTGTGGTACATATACACCATGGAATATTACTCAGCCGTTAAAAAGAATTCATTTGAATCAGTTCTAATGAGATGGATGAAACTGGAGCCCATTATACAGAGTGAAGTAAGCCAGAAAGATAAAGAACATTACAGTATACTAACACATATATACGGAATTTAGATAGATGGTGGCGATAACCCTATATGCAAAACAGAAAAAGAGACACAGAAGTACAGAACAGACTTTTGAACTCTGGGGGAGAACGTGAGGGTGGGATGTTTTGAAAGAACAGCATGTATACTATCTATGGTGAAACGGACCACCAGCCCAGGTGGGATACATGAGTCAGGTGCTCGGGCCTGGTGCACTGGGAGGACCCTGAGGAGTCGGGTGGGGAGGGAGGTGGGAGGGGGGATCGGGATGGGGAATACGTGTAACTATATGGCTGATTCATGCCAATGTATGACAAAACCCACTGAAATGTTGTAAAGTGATTGGCCTCCAACTAATAAAATAATATTTAAAAAAAAAAAAAAAAAACAAGTAGACTTGTACATGTTTGTTTGATAGTTTTGGATGTATGCGTTTGAGATGGATGTGAGGGCTTTATGTTTTAATTAGTAGTACCTGTCAAAGGGTTTAGTGGTTTTAGGAAACTCATTAGGAATCAGCCAGGAGTGTGATATGGCTTCCCAACTAGATGATGGCTCTTTAGGGCATGTTCATGGAAGTACAGTGATCTGAAAACATCAAAGCAGGTAGCTAGGGTCAGACCACATTGTGCTCGTATTCTGATCATTCTAAGAGCTGTCTTTCAGGAGGGACTTGGGCAAGTTGTTTGTATAGGTCAGACTAGGTGTAATAGAGGTGGTAAGAGAATCAGAAATCTTATTATATGGAATAGGTAGAAGGAAGTACACAGTAATTGTTGAAGAAATAGACTTAGGGGGGATGGAATAGTTTTAAGACACTTGAAAGGCTATTATGTAAGAATACAGAGTTTGGTATATGTATGAAGGAGCATATTGTTTTTCTTGTTCATTTGCTTTTTTAAAGCTGACATTAATTAGAATGATTATGTCTTTCACACTTATTTAAGTATAAAGGTGGCAAAGCCCTCAGTTTAAGGGATATAATATTGTTTCTTGATGTATTACACATTTGATTCAGGTCAAATCTTTGTGTACATAATTATATGAATTTTACTACATCGCTGGCATTTCATTTTTTAAAATAATACATAAAGTACAGAAATTCAGAGAAAATAGCTTGTTAGCTTGAAGAATTTAACTTGAAGATACATGTCTATTTTTTAAAAATTACTTAAGAATTTTACTTGCTTTGTGATTTATTTTAAATTGGATTTCTTTATACTCAAATTAGGGTTTTCAAAAGAGGAACTGACTTGGCTTCAGAGCCTTTGAGGAGTGCCCCATGTCATCCAGACGCAGCTTTCTCCCGTGCTACTTTACCTCACTGACTTGGATCAGTTTTCACACCATTGGGACATAACAGAGGTAATGGTCCATTTGGAAAGGCATGGAAGATTGTTAGAATTCAGTTCATCCACCGCCAATAGTTACTGTGTGCTAGCGTTGCCTTGTGTAAGATGTTTCTAGAGGTTGAGAGCAGTATAAAGCACAGTCCCTGTTCTGAAAGTGCGTGTGACCCTTGGATAGGCGATGTGGATTCCTGAAAGAAGAGTTTTCATAAAGTTATGCCACTAGAATAGAATAAATTAGCAGTTTGAATGATAGAGACACATTTATTTTCTTTTTGCCTAGTATAGGGTAAAGGGAAAAAGAGGAAAGACTTCATGGAAAAGGAAGAATTTTACGTAGATACTGAAGGATTAATAAGAGTTAAGTAGGATTTTGTATCCTTGAAGGTGGGTTTTTCTAAACAGAAATAATTATTTGGAAGCTCCTTTGGTTTTAAAGAATTAGTATGTAGTTTATCAAAGTTACATTTTAAACCCCAAATTTCCCTTAAATTTTAAAGTTCAACTTAACAAATCTTTTTAGATACATATAGTAAGTTTAGGGAATCATTTTAAAAGGAGACTTAAACTATATTGCATCCCTTTTACATACATATTTAAAACTTTAAAAAACTGTTTAAATAACTTAATATATTCACTATTTGGTAAGTAGTTCAGTTTTCAGACAAACCTTCACAAATGTTATGGTAAATCTTAAAACATTTAATAAACTTACAAGCATGCTACATATTAATATCTTAAGTTTCAGTACTATTTATAGTGAAATTCAAATTAAAATTACAAGTCTAGGTTAGCTGTTAATTCTGTTTTAAATTGAAATTATAGGGCTGATATTTTACACTAATAGTCAGAATTGTTTTACGTTACAAATATATAAATATGTAAAGCATCATAAATACTGGTACTAAGGATTTGAGTCTGTAAGATATTTATATATTAGTTAATTTCTTTTATTTATTTCTTCAGTTTCTTTCCTTGCATTGAAAGGTACTTGCCCAGTAGAATTGTAGTTGTGTCATTCCAAATAATGTTGGTTGGAACCTTTCTTGCACATTCCGAGGTTGTGTTCTGTGCTAGCATTTTTTTTTTTTTTTTAATGATTCATAAGGTTTTGGTTGGGGCACTGAAGTCCTTGGGAACTTCTTTCCTTGTAACTCGTAATTGCTCGGCCATAGCCTTTCCAAACAAAAGATAACCTTTGTAAGTGTTCTCAACAGGGTCGTCTCTAGAACCTGAATCTGTTTTATTGCTGTACCAATTGATTTTATTCAGCTGATCTATTGACGACTTCTTTCATTCTTTTCCAGAATACTCTTTACATTCTTCCTGTATCTTAGGGCTACACCTTTTGTAGACATTTAACACATTTCTCTCATGGTTTTGTTTGACTGTGATCACAATACTTGGGTCATGCCAGGGACACTTTCTTCTCTGTATCACCTAGTGCCTAACTATGTTCATATATTGGCTTTCAAAAAATAGTGGATTAGAAACAATGAAAACTAAGGAGTTGGGTAACCAACCTGCATATTTAATATCTGGCATTTTATCTTAATCCATAGTACATGCAGAGAGTGAAGCCTTGCACACTGCTGGATTTGAAGGGTTGGGTTTAGTGTCAGTAAGTGTTCTGTAAGCTTGTTTCTGATGTTTTTAAACTACCTCATGCATGGATTGGGGAAAGCGTGGTATGGGGATTGATCAGTGGGCCCCAGATTCCAGACAGAGACTTGTTAAGTGTCTAGTTTGATAACTTGAACAACTCCAATAATCTCTCTCTGACAATTTTAATTTTTCTGAATCATGTCATCTGTGTAAAGACACAGATGTCGTGAAAATGTGATTGGTTATATTTCTGAGTGTACATTGGCAAGAACATGTATTAAACTTCAAGGATGCTGTCTTTGAAATGTTAAGACATAAATTAGGAAAAATCTGAAAGTTTCTTTCTTAGCTTTTGAAGTTAAATGAAGATTCCAGTTCTATTTTCGATAAAATTTGCCTTTAAGTTGGCCTTATCACATGAAATTATTTGAAATATATGTAGTTTTTGACAGCCTTAGTGTAAAAGTTGATTTTTTATTATTATTTCATTTGAAAAAGTTACTAGTCAATGGCGTGAGTTTGCTTAGTTTGTTCTATCTGCTTAGTCTGAAGTGTTTTGTTTTTTTTTTTTAAATCGGACCTTTTTTTTTCTGAGTAGATTTTCTTCACAAAGAATAATTTATTTACTTACCTACTTAACACATTTAAGAATTTACTTATGTATATACGGCAGTATGAGGTCTTCACCATGTACAGGCTTTCTCCAGTTGCAGCAAGTGGGGATTACTATCTGGGGCTGCTCTTCAGCTGTGGGACGCGGGCCCCTCTCTGCGGCGGCTCCTCTTGTTGCAGAGCATGGGCTCGAGGGCTTCGTTAGTTCTGGCACACAGGCTTAGCTGCCCTGTGGAACCTCCCCAGACCAGGGATTGAACCTGTATCCCCTACTGAGTGGCATATTCTGGACCACTGGACCACTAGGAAAGTCCCACAGGACAGTGTAGAAGAACAGAACGATAACAGTAAAAGTGTCCGTCCAGTCTCTGTCTGCCAGCCATCCATGTCCCTTCCTTAGTTTCTAAATGTATTCTTTTGGATAACTTCTGTGTCTTCACAAATGATTATATATATATTCTTTTGGCTTCTCCTTTTATAGACACAACATACTCTGATTTGGACCTTGCAGTTTTCATTTAGTATCTTCATGATCATTTCTTCCAAACACTGAAGGAAGAATTGTATGATCTTGCCATTAATGATGGAAATAGTAGTTAAAAGGGAAAAGGAATCTTTGGACAGAGATATCATTCCCAAATGGAAGTGTCTTTTCCAGAGCCAGTGCAAGGTTTTAAGGTTAATTTTAATTGTCATTTATAAAATTTTGAATGGTTTGAAAAGACTACTTTTTAACTAAATTCTGAAGAACAATAATAAAATATTACTCTAGTTTAAGAAATAGAACATTTTTCTTTGTTTTTGAAACCTCTGATTTTATTAACAGTTTTATGTGTGTGACATTTCTGTATAAAATTAGGTAGAAAATACTTCAGTGTAGAAATTAAGTGTACAAAATCTTGTTAAAATTTTTTATATTTTTAAAAAACTCTCAATTTCCACACTGTAGCAAACTGCCATGCCTGTTCTGGAGTTGTGCACTTATGAAGTCAGGATTCTGATGTATGCAAATTTCAGTTAACACTAGTTGCAAAAGTGAAGACTCCCTGTATATATGTATGTTTGTGTGTCTCTGTTTGTATTTTTGTTTACTTTTGTTTTGAAACAATCTCAGACTTGGAGAAAAATTACAATTGCAGTACAAAGAACTTCTCTTTTCTTAAACTGTTTGACAAAATGCCCATTGTCGATACTTTAGCATACAAGTAGACCGTGTTTTATTGTACCTGCAAATTCAGTTTTTGGAAACTGAAGTTCTGCGGCAGCCCTGCACTGAGGGTGTCCGTCATCTTTGCAGTAGCATTTGCACACTCTGGGTCTCTGTGTCAGTTTGGTGATTCTCGCAGTATTTCACACTTTTTCATTGTTATTTCTTAGAGTGAGCTGTGATCGGTGACTTTTGATAATACTGTTGTCATTGTTTCGGAGTTTGTAATTAATTGTAACCATGAACCGTGCCCACAGGAGATAGTGCTGTGATCTTAGTAAAATATGTGTGTTCTGACTGCCCCACCAGCCAGCCATTCCCTATCTCTCTCCTTCTCCTCAGGTCTCCCTATTCCCTGAGACTCAGCAGTATTGAAATTAGGGCAGTTAATAACCCTGCAGTGGCCTCTGAGTGTATGTGTGTTTGTCACTCAGTTGTATCCAACTCTTTGTGACCCCTGGACTGTAGCTCGCCAGGCTTCTCTGTCCATGGAGTTCTGCAGGTAAGAATACTGGAGTGGGTTGCCATTTCCCTCTCTGGGGGATCCTCCTGACCCAGGGATCAAACCCCAGCCTACTGCTTTGCAGTCAGATTCTTTACCATCTGAGGCACCAGGTGTTCAAGTGAAAGGAAGAGTTGTGTATCTCTTACTTGAAACCAAAAGCTAGAAATGATTATGAGCTGAGTGAGGAAAGTGTGTTGACAGCCAAGATAGGCTGACAACTAGAACTCTGTGCTGGTTAGTCAAGTTGTGAGTGCAAAAGAAAAGTTATTGAAAGTAAAAGGGCTATTTCGTGAACACAGGAATAATAAGAAAGTGAAACAACCTTATTGATGATGCGGAAAAAGTTTGAATGACCCTTAAGCCAAAGCCAAATCTTGAGCAAACCCTGATGATGATTTAGTCATTAAGTCGCATCTGACTCCCTGCAACCCCATGGACTGTGGCCTGCCAGGCTCCTATGTCTGTGGGATTCTCCGGACAAGAGTACTGGGAGTGGTTGGCATTTCCTTCTCCAGGGGATCTTCCTGAACCAGGGATTGAACCCGGGTCTCCCGCATTGTGGGCAGATTTACCGACTGAGCTACAAGGGAAGCCTTAAAACTCTCGTAAGTCTCTTCAGTTCTCTGAAGGCTGAGAGAGGTGAGGAAGCTGCAGAAGAGTTTGAAGGTAGCAGAGACTGATTCATGAGGCTTGAGGGAAGAAGCCATACCCCCAACCTTTGCTATTAATGCAAATCCAGCACGGGCTGGTTAGCTTGAGTTGAGAAGCAGTGTGGTTTGCAAGTGAACATGCCTCGTTTAGGGAGAGATCAATAGCCATACAGGGAGATATGATTGGAAAGAAGAAGAACATCATATGATGCATTTTACTTATCTGAGGCAGGATTGATGGGGTTCTGCTTGAACAAGAGCCTGAGATCTTCAACAGGTTCACAGGAATAGCTGTCCTCTGGCTTTGGAGTCTCAGTTTCTGTCTCCCCCTCCTGTAGGCCATAGGGTTTTATTCTAGAATTGTGGACCCAGGCAGATAGACCCTTCACTTTTACAGCAGTTGAAGTCACTAGAACAACCTGA